>NW_018742484.1:6083865-6683865 GCF_001683475.1 Chenopodium quinoa
GAGATGTAGATGTATACATAGTCATGCAGAATGTAAAACTACGGCATAGACAAATCAAAGATGGGTCATGAGGGGTTTGGGTGGAGTGATGGTATGAACCCTAGCCAACCAACCATCCAAAAATTGGTGGGACTTTGAAAGAGAAATCCATTAGCTAGACTAGACCATTCGGCTAATTTTATGTGATATGTCTAAGTCTAAGTGTGAACTTGGCTCAAGCTAAGCCAAAGAACAAGAAAACAACCACCCAAGAAATATTTCTTTTAGAAAAAAATATATATTTATATATTTCCGAAAAAAAAAAAAAAAAAGGAATAAAGGGTTAGGAAGTGACGAGGATGCTTAAGCCCACTAAATGTTAACGTTCCTCTGAATGGTTGTCTTACAAAGATGAGACACAATTACCTATCAAAAAAAAAAAAAAAAAAAAAAAGAATGTAGAAAGAAATAAAAATCATTTGTTGTAAAACATGTAATAGGACAATAATTTACGATATAGGGCTTACCTTATACGAGTAGTATCATGTTTACTCTTCGATTTTTCAGTCTCTCACATATCAATGAAGATAAATTATAATGACCCATTTTAAATGAAGTATTACAACGCTTAATTAATTACTAATAATATGTAGTTATTATATTGTGTCAACATTGTCTCCTAATAATTTATATTGGAAACATTAATGCATTTTTTTAATAACATGCAAAGAAATTTATATTGTGGGAGAATAAGTGTAGTAATGTGAGATAAAACCTACGGATCGGAGTTATATCTTGTGCAAGATGATTTTACTTTTTCCAATGAGTCTTAGATCGAGCTACTCCCTCCGTCTCAAAATAACTGAGACGTTGGACTTTTTTCACTATGTTTATATTAACTTTGACTATGATTTTTTATTGACACAATAAAAACCTATTTTATCATGAAGTATATTGTTAGATAGGTTTTAATATTAAGTTTCGTAATGTAATTAACTTTTGAGAAGGTATTGGGTGCGAATTGCCGCACGCAAATTTGCGTGCGGCAGACTTGGCTGATATATTTTACATGTTGGCTGATATGTTTCATATGTTGGCTTATATGTTTTATATGTTGGCTAATATATTCCTTTTGTTGGCTGATATTTTTTTTTTATTGACTGATATAAGACATCATTTAGCTTATATGTTTCTTTAGTTGGATGATACATTTATTTTGTTGCCTGATATGTATATTTTAATTGTTGGCTTATATGTTTCATTTTGTAGGCTGATATGTTTATTTTGTTGGCTTACATGCATGTTGCTTTGTTTGCTAATTTCATCCTTTTGTTGGTTTATATGCTTCATTTGTTGGCTAATATGTTCCTTCCGTTGGCGATAAGTATCTTTTGTTAGCTGATATATTCCTCTTGTTGACTGATTTGGATCTTTTATTGGCTGATATATTCTTTTTGTTGGTTGATACGCTTTTATTGTCTTTAATGTTGACTGATATCAAACATCAATTGACGGATATGTTATTTTTATTGGCTAATGTACAAAGTATATACAAGTACAAACTATTTTTATTTCCTTCTCTCTCCTCTGTCCCCCTTTTCCTCTCTTTCTTTCTATTTCCTGTTAGCAGCTCCTCTTTCCTCTTCTTCATCTCTTTCTCTCTTAAATCAACCACAAATCCTCACGTGAACCCACCGTACCCACCAACCACCGAACCCACCCGGCCACCACCACCTCTACCTTAAGCCGAACCCACCAAACCCACTGCAAATCACCAACCATCGAACCCACCAAAGCAGCCCCAGCCACCATCACCCAACCACCACTAGCGAAAACAACCAGCCTACTCCCTGAAAACAATCATAGCTCCCATAGTCCGCAATTGAGCTTCCACCAAACTCCCAGTCCCAATTTCGATTCAAAGTGTCCACTAATCAGTCACAACCAACGAATTGTGGCCGCTTCTCCGGGGAAACAATACTCGCTGTTGAAGCAGAATGTTAATGTTTTGAAAATCATTCAATTAGGGTTGATGATTGATTGATTTTGTGGGTGTTAATGAATATTATGAATGAAAAAAAAAATGAAGGAGTATAGTAAAAAGGAGGAGAGCATAGGAGAGAGAAAGAGATGGGAAGAAAGGATTGAGGTTTCCGCACAAACACTTGGGTGCGACAATAGTTTGTGTTAACTTTTATTATAATTTTCATTAATATTATAAAAATAAGGTCAAATTAGTGAACCGGCATGTACATAAAGGTTGACTGTGTCAGTTATTCTGGGACAGAGGGAGTTCTTTACCTAACCTTGTTGATTAACAAATTTGTGATTTGAAAAATCTTGAATTACAAATTTGTGATTTGAAAAATCTTGAATTACAAATTTGTGAAGTTTAAAGTTTACATTTAAGTACATGTATGCTACAATTCATAGTTTGTCATTAAGGGCGTGATTATCAATATTAATTTACTATTCTCTCCGTTTTATATTGATCTTCTTACTTGGAATCTTCTTGTAAGAAATAATTAGTCAAAGTGGGAAAATCAATATGAAAAGGATGGAGTACCAATTAGATATTTAAAAAGTCAATACTATTCTTATTATTATGCTTAATTAATTTGGTGTTACTACTATGCATGCTTATATTAGTTATATAGAATATAATCATGGTAACAATATTATATAGATTCGGAGTATAATTATAGATAGTATTTTATGACTCTATGTGTCGTGTTTATGTAGTAGAGAACTAGAGATTATTATTATATGAATTCAAACTTTGTATATTGCATTAAAATATCACTATTGAGTTACTCAAATCGTGGGAGTTTCATGATTTAATTAGTGACTTTAGTCAATGCAATGAAGAGAAAATTCAAGTTTTTCGCGAAGATAAAGTCGTAAATATATTTCCTCTCACAATCTAATCTTTTAATTTTATTTTTTAAATGATAAAAATAAAATAGTAAAGTGATACAGAAGTAAATGCATTAAGTTGTGAGAGGAGAAAAACTGGAATGTTAATATCTGAAATTAAGGGCTCCCTTTGCAATAAACTTATCGATTTGGTTAAGAAATTATCGGTTTATACACTATGGTACGTAGTAATTCACTGAGTATTTGTAACATAGTCTTGCAACGAAGGAATCAAGTGCTGATCGATGAGATAAAGGAGTTGTGTGTCTTAGATTAGTTACTGTATTCTATAACTGAGTGTATGTTGGTCATATTAGTATAATTTCATGCCTAATACTAAGAGAATTGAAAGCCATGATAATCAACAATTGTCAGTTCACAACATAAATGGTACATACAAGTATGCAATAAGTACTCCATCCCTTTCAAAGTAATCGCTCGTACAATTTTTTAATATATAATATTGAAGTGATAGACAATCAAATATCAACCACGCATGTACATACTACTGCTATAAATGTTAGATTGCCTCACCTATTTTTTATCAGAAATTTTGTGTGGTATAATTAAACTTCTCTTTAATTTCTCATCAATATGTGGGGGGTACACCCACACTATAATTTAAAGGGAAAGATACTACTCCTAGCTACTACATGCTCATCTAAGAGACTTAGATCATTATGTATATAGCTCAACAGTCTATTTCATTTTTCAATATCATGCAACATTGTCTTTTCTCTACATATACTCACTCCGCCATCAAATCATTCTTCTTAAACTTGGCCGCACATTAGAGGTTTCTTTAAATGGTGGAAATGATACAACTAATTAATAATAAAATTTTATTGGAGGATAATGAGTTAGTGAATGGCCCTACCTTAAATAAAATTTGAAGAAAAATAGTGAGCTTGAGATACAAAGTAATTTAGTGATGGGACTCAAATCACATGGGTAGAATGTTGCCTAAGATAAAATTTATCATATAAGATATATATATATATATATATATATATATATATATATATATATATATATAACAATATAATTGTTTGATAATTAACCAAATTACAAAGTACTACGGACTATACTTGAAAACCAGTAAATCTCTGTTACTCACTGTGAGAAACGTTTTTGTTTCTCACAGTGGCAGTTTCGTAAATAATATGTACCACCGTGATTAAAGTGGTACAATTTTATCATCCATTTTATAAATAAAATGTACCACAATGACTAAAGTGGTACATTTTATTTACGAAACTGTCACTGTGAGAAACAAAAACGTTTCTCACAGTGAGTAATGAGGGCGCCCTCCTTGAAAACTATATGGAAAATTTGATTGGTAAATTACTTAACTTACTGTCTTTTTTAGGGGTATTAGATTACCCTCCAAAAGTACACTAACACAAGTAACAACCAAAAGTGGTTTTTTTTTACCAAACAATAAGTGAAGCCTTCTAAATCAATAATTGTCCTTATCTTATAGGCATTAACAATACTTGTTGGTACTTCTAGCATAGACCTAATATTAGTAGAAGGTCTGACTAATGGCCTTTTTAATTATCAATAAGTACAAATAAAAAGTTGATATTTGAGAACAATACATTGAGACGATTCTAATAAATATCCACCTTATTATATATTTAATCTTATATGTATAAAACAAGAAATTAGTTAGAGCGGTGCATATGAATAATGTCAAAGTCATAATGAAGGTAATTAAATAAAAACGAAAAGTGTAACAATTATCACTCACATAACTAGATGGTTACCAATCAAGGGCAAATAACGTACACCATTAGCTTTTGTTGTGCATACGTAATGGATTCCTAAGGGGCAAAATAAGGGCACATCAATATGGAATTTGGAATTTGGAATTTGGATGGCAAATAATTTCTCTCTCTTCCGACATACAAAATGGGTGTTTCGTGTACATCGCGCTTAGGCTTGTCTTGTAGTCTTAGGCACTTGGACTTGTCTATTTCATTAGGGTTAATTTTTATCCAAACAACTGCATCATAAATGGGGACCAAATTCATAATATTATCAAATGAGAATAATAAGTCATCAAGCTCACCATTTATGCCCCATATTATCGAATCACTTATATAACTTTTCTTATTTCATACTATACACTAATTATGATGTAATATTATTGGTCTACTATTACTTACAGAGTACATACGAGTATTGTTCATTCTTTGAGAATAAATATATTATTTTAACATCAATACAATAATACAATATGTTCATATAATCTTAAAAGATGGTTAATTTTAATCGAGGTATTACATGAGAAAATTACAAAGGGACAAAGATTCCCGCAAATGCTAAAACAACCAATTCTACAAAGGTGGTGGTATTGCATTGCCTCGCAACTCTGAGTTTGGTTTTGTCAGAGTGTTAGATAAATTAGAGACATTGCCAACTAAATCTTCTATGATTAACAGCTTTAATATAAGTATAATCTCAATTAAATCGACACAAAGCTGAATTAGGTTTATATAAAAAGTTCAATTTAAATCCCCATCAATTCATCCTAGTCACTAGTCATTTCCCTTGTTCTTATCTTTAGCTATTTAAAGTAAACATTTCAAGAAAATAAAAATGAAAAGGACAATGATTTGCTTGTGATTAAGACTTGTGACCAACTAATCTCTGATTACTTAAGCACAACTGTCTGTTAATAAAGTTTTAGAAAAGAACCAAGAGTGTAACGCCAAATATATTACAACCTTGCAAATCAGAAATTGTGTATGCTATAAGACAATACTTGTATTATATAAGGTGTGTTACTATATATCATGTTATTATATCATATAGTTGGTACGTATATTCAAACTAGTATAATGTATATATATGTATGTTAGATTTCGGGAAAACTCCTTAATCTAGAGTGTGTACTATTGATCAATATATATAGAGTTTTACAAGACTCGTAATCCTAGTACGATAAGAATGCAGAATATAGACAAATATTATCCTAATATGCAACAAATATTATCATAACTATAATATCTATCACACCCCCGTAGTCATAGCGGGAGGAGGTCGTACGCTAAGAGTGGATCTAAAATCCAAAAATAAGTCTCGTGGTAGGCCTTTTGTGAAAATGTCCGCAAACTGATATCTAGAAGGAACATGCAGAACCCAAACTTGTCCCAAAGCAACCTTTTTCTAGAACAAAATGAATATCCATCTCCACATGCTTGGTGCGTTGGTGTTGTACCGGGTTGTCCGAAAGGTAGATAGCATTGACATTATCACAATAAACAATAGTAACCTGTCGAAGAGGACAATGTAACTCAAGTAAAAGATTACGAAGCCAACATGCCTCAAAGACAACATTTACGACACCTCTTGCACTCGATTTAGATAAAGTATGTTGACGCTTAGATGATCAAGAAACGAGGTTGTCCCTAAGGAATCAGCAATAACCCGACGTGGGACGACGGGTATCGGGACAACCTCCCTAGTCAGCGTCAGTGTAAGTGATCAAACGATGAGAAGCAGACGGATATAAATGTAATCCATGATCAATGGTCCCTGAATATAACGCAGAATGCGTTTCAAAGCATCATAATGATCAGATTCTCGGGGATCATGCATAAAAAGACACACCTGTTGTACCGCATAGGCAATATGTGGCATGGTGAAAGTGAGATACTAAAGAGCACTAGCTAAACTGCAATATAGAGTAGGATCTCGAAAAGGTGGTCCTGCATCTGCACTAAGTTTGGACTTAGTGTCAACTGGAGTAGCTGCAGGTTTACAAGAGCTCAGACCTGCTTGCTCTAAAATCTCCTGTGCATACTTTTCCTATGAAAGTAGCAAATAAGAAGGAGTACGGGTCATCGCAATCCCTAAAAAGTAGCTCAGAGGACCCAAATCAGTCATAGGGATTTCAGTTTGCAACTGAGATATGATCCCTGCACGCAACCTGTCAGATAAGGTAGCTAATATAATATCATCAACTTATAAAAGCAAATATGTCATATCATCACCTTGCCGGAAAGTAAAAAGAGAGTTGTCACTTTTAGCAATGACAAAGCCCAATCTGATCAAAAAATTCGCAAAGCGCTTGTACCAAGCTTGTGGAGCTTGCTTCAACCCATATAATGCCATCAATGTACATAATCTATGGTATGTGACAAGAGGGAAGGGATGTTCCTTAGAACATGTGAAGCCAATTTTTATTGTGATTTTTGGCGGGTCATCCAACTGATTTGTCCCACGTGGTTACTCTGGTTTCATGTCTCCTTTTAATTGTGATGGGAAATTTAGATTTGGGAGTGTTTTTTCAAGTCTTGTAACAAATTGAGTTACTATGAGCCTACAACAATGTTTTGTGTTGTTTTCTAGTTCTTTCAATAGCTCTTGACAGATACTCCGTATGTACCGTATATCATATATGATAGATGGCTTTACTATATCTGAATTTCGTAATATCCAGCAGGAGAATGGGGATTTGATCTTGTAACCTGCATTTATATGTTGTGAAGATTCATAGAGATTATTTAATTATCGAGTTGTTGGGCTTGGGCTTTCACAAGTTTGATTTGAACAATTTTAGAAAAGCTATTTAAATGATTCAAGTTGATATTGATTTTTAATATTTTAATAATTACAAACAAGCAATTTTTCTCAAGTACGGTCATGTATGTGTGCTTGATGATTAATGAATTTTATGATTACGTTCATGTACATTGGTCTTGTACTCTTGAAAGACATGAGGAAGCTCAAGCAATAAGATATAAAGGTTTTTTAAAGAGAAATAATGGTATTATTTTTTAAATCGATTGTACTCGTATTATTAATGGTTTGGTATATCTATGGTAGAAATATAATTAAACCATTAAATGTCACACATACTCAAATAATTTTTTGACAACAACTAATTAAACACTTGATCTTGAAAAGAGATATCACCCTCAATATCTTTGAATTAAAAATTTAATAAAAGGCGTGATAAAGTATTTTAAATTTTATACACGCAAATTAATATAAAATGTTATTAGCTTATCATGACTTTTAAGCTTTTTGATGACTTATGAAGTCATGAGGTGTATGGGCCATTTGAGCCTGACTTCTGATTAAATATATGGCTAATTTCCTACTCTTTTTAGGGCTTAACTCTTGACATTGGGCTTGGCCCTATTCCCTATTGTGTATTACTACTAATCAAATTAACGTCTACCTTCCTCCCAAAAATTGATAAGATATGCACATCTAAAGATGAGAGTAAAATTATGTAGTAGTATATGCAAGAGTAAAATAATGATAGCTTATGCCTCATACTAGTATTTATTTACAATATGGGGCAAATTCACAAGGACAAATAATATATATATATATATATATATATATATATATATATATATATATATACACGAGGGAATGTCAAAGGGACGAATAGAGTATACAACTTTAAGCGAGAGTACGTTTTCGTCCCGGCCAAGCCATGTTGTTCAATTCTAAAGTGTACACCATGTCTCCACCAGCAAACAAGAGGACCTGCTAGAGCATGTGACGATTGTAATTGCACCATAACTTATTAACTTTACTTTTGTTCACCAATGTACGGAAGGACACAATTTTACTGACACCAATCAACTTGAAGTTTAGGACAGGAACATTTTGGGTTTTGTGATTAATCTCTTTTTAATTACTCCGTAATTCATTTTTTTTATACTAATAAAGATATTAAAAAATTCTCTACTTCATCTTTGTTTCTCACTAAGCCAAACCTGATGTGTTGTGTGTAAGAGAGCAATTTTAGAGACATTATCATTTTATTTTAAGAAAATGTGGTCTTTTTCCAATTGTATATGCACTTTTTTGACTTGTAGTCTTTGGAAAAACAACTAAGCATGTTCTTGCCAACTTCTTTCTGCATACTATGTCTTCTTCCTTTTTGTATAGATCAATTGTTCTCATGCGATTTTTAGGTGTTTTTTTAAACATGATTTAGGCTATTGTTCTAATACGGAGTACATTCTCTATAAAACACTACTCTCTCCATTTTATAAAATAAGAAAAGAAGAATATTTAGAATTTAATATTAAAGTACAAAATAATTCATAATTAGTTTACCTTATTTAAGTTTTTTGTTTTTTTTTTAGAAAAGCATAAGACATAATGCATAATATAAGGCAGATATTTCTTTACTTAGAGTCATGTCATAAATCTACAACCAATTAGTTCCAAAAAAATTAAGTTAAAAATGGAACATATTCTATATGGGTAGATCTTTTTAAAACGCCCAAGATAGTATATGGGCAATGGCGGATCTAGAATACTAAGTTTGGAGGGGCACTTAATGAATAATTATGCAGACATAGCTATTTACATCATCAATATAATATAATTTTAAACCAATAAAAGAAACTTAACGTATTTTTTGTGGGGCCCGTGCCACCGAGACACACACATAGATCCGCCGGTATATATGAGACTAACATTATGAAACGAAGGGAGTATTTGAAACTGCGTTACTACAACAAAAACAATAATCGAAATTTAACTCCCAAAGGTAAGGTCGCTTAGAGCCAACAACAACAATTGAAATTGCATAACTATTTTTGTAAAATTATGTCATTGGCCTTTAAGACTATTGAGTAATGGTGTTTTTAATCATGGTAATATTTATAGAGAATAAGTTGATATTTAATATACTTGTATTTCTGTAATGAGACAAGAAATAAATAGCTAAGAAACATAGACGGATCTAGGGGTGGCCCGCCCCATGATCCAAAAATAGAATAACTAATATTAGATGAATTTAGTTGTATTAGTTGTATTAGAATTCCTTGGCTAAGTTGGTTCACAGTCAATTAAATGAGTGGGTTTCAAGATCGAAACCTGTAAGGCCACATATTGGTTTTTTTTTTTTTTTTTTTTTTTAATTTTGTTCTATTAACCGTTTTTTAGCTTAAGGAGTAATAAACATGTAGTAATAAATAATAATCTATCTTCTTATTTGATAAAATATAAAACATATTCTTGGGGTTCAACCATCAACTTGCGTGTTTCTAGGCTACCCAACCACGGGGATATCGGTGTTTAGATCTTAACACTCAAAAAATCATCATATCTAGACATGTCACTTTTGACGAGAAAACATTTCCTTATCGAAAACTTAGTCAATATCGTGCATTTGATTATGATTTTCTAAATTTCGATGATGATTTCCCAATTTTTCAGCATTTTCTCCACTCACAAACTTCCGAACAGCAAGGTCCGCAAGGGGGTTAGCCCGAGGCTACCAGCCATAACTACCCTGTGGACCTTATTGTCACAGTAGATAGCAGCAAGGGCTAGCACTGCTGGGCAGCAAGCTGCCAGCACGCAAGTGCAGCCAGAAGCCAGCACATATGCTAGGCCTGTGCATCCAACATACCCCAACACACCAGCAACTAGCAGCCTGTGTGCTGGGCCTGCTGGAAATCTGCAACACATAGCCCCACCATCGCCGACACCCGCATCTCCCCCTACCTCAAACACATACACACCCCCAACCCTTCAAGGCCATGCGCCTATAACTTCGACCCAACCTCCACCACTCTCACCCCATATGCAAACACGGTCAAAACACGACATCTTTAAACATAACCCCAAGTTTGGTTTAACTATGTCTATTCGTTCCCCGCTTTCAAAAAATCACAAACAAGTCCTTTCCGACGCAAATTGGAATGTAGCGATGTGTGATGAGTATAGTGCTTTAATTGAAACGGGAACATGGGAACTACTTCCTAGACCTACGGGGGTGAACATTGTTAATTGTTAGTTCCTAGACCTGCGGGGGTGAACTTGATTACTTATACTGACGCAGATTGGAACGGGTGCCCGGACACTCGTCAGTCGACCTTGGGTTATTGTTGCTTTCTAGGAGACAATCTCATTTCATGGTCTTCTAAGCGTCAACCTACTCTTTCTAAATCAAGTGCAGAGGCAGAATACAGGGGCGTCGCAAATGTCGTTGCTAAGGCATGTTGGCTTCGTGATCTTCTTTTGGAGTTACATTGTCCTCTCCGGCGGGCCACTATTGTTTATTGTGATCATGTCAGTGCAATTTATTTATCTCATAATCCCGTACAGCACCAACGCACCAAGCCATCGAAATGAATATTCATTTCGTCCAAGAAAAGGTGGCGTTGGGGCATGTACGGGTATTGCACGTTCCATCTCATTATCAGTTTGCAGACATTTTCACGAAAGGCCTACCTCGACAACTATTTTTGAAATTTAGATCCAGTCTCAGCGTACGTCCTCCTCCCGCTATGACTGCGGGGGTGTGATAAAATATGATGAATATTCTAGATATTATTCTATATAGAAGGATATAGTTTTGTAATATTCTGTAAATATCTTTTGAGATTTCCTAACGTGATTAAAACTCATCTTTGTAACCCTATTTATATGAATCAATGGAATACACTCAAGGCTAAGGAATTTGATCACTACAAGAAATAAGCCAATCAACAATGGAAATAATCCCTCGGAATATCCTGAAATTCCGTCGGAACTGACTGTTTTCCAACGGAATTCCGTCGGAACAAGTCGTCGTAAACCCATGTGTAGGAAAAACGACATTTTCCGACGGAAATTCCGTCGGAACAGTATTTTCCGACGGAATATTTTCGTAGGAAGAGCTATTCCGGCCACCGGAAAGTCCGTCAGAACTTTCTGACGGAATACAAATCCGCCGGAAAATTCCGACAGAAAATCAAACCCAGAAAATTAAAAAAAAAGCCCCCCACCACTCACCATCACCACCCCACCACCTAACCTCCCCCTTAACCACCACCAGCCCCCACCACTCACCACTCCTCCAGCCCCAACCTCAAACGAACCCTAACCCCACCACCTAACCTCCCCCTTAACCACCACCACTCACCACCATCCCCCACCACTCCCCGCCAGCCCCACCACCGTTCACCCAAAAAAAAACTCGAAAACAAAAGTAACAAATTACGAAAATTGTAACCAAAAAAGTCGTAAAAAAATCGAAACAAATTACGAAAATTAAGCCAAAATAGTCGAAAAATACAACACAAAAAAATCAAATCCAGTAGATTTACATATTTAATTAGAATTCATAAAAAAAAAAAAAAAAAAACCGATAATTATACATTAAAAATTAAAGGAAATACAATTATCTAATCAAATTTATAATCTAACATTACAATTACATAAAAAAACTAAGTAAATCTACAATCTAACTTAAATTAAAACTAGATCTACAAAAATATGAGACTTTTGCGAAAAAACCGAGATCGAAAACGCTTACGCCGTTGTTGTTGTTGATGTTGGTTGGCCGTAGTTGCTAATGAATGCGCCTCCCCTCTTTCGTTTGCTTCCGATTGGGATTTACAATTTGATTTTATGAGACTTTCGTGCAAAAAACGAGATCAAAAACGCTTTCAATTCACCATTTCGAACCTTATTGTTGACGGTGGTTCGTTGATGGAAAGAGAAGAGGAAAGAAAAGAGAAATAAAGAGAAGATGAAAGAGGAGAGGAGAGGAGAGATAAAGAGAAATGAGGGAGGAGAGAGAAAGAGAAATGAGGGAAAGAGGAGAAAAAGAGGTGCACAGAAGGAAGAGGAGAAAGAGAAATGAGGAAAGAAGAGGGGAAACGTGTTTTAGGGTTTTTTTTTCCGTCGGAAATTTCCGACGGATTTTATTTCTGTAGGAAAACTACTATTCCGACGGAGAAATTTCCGATGGATATTATTTCCGTTAGTAATTTAATGTTCCGACGGAATATTCCGTCGGAATAGCCTAAATTTTCCTACGGAATTTTATTCCGTCGGAAACTTGCGACGGTTTTCCCACGGAATAAAAAATCCGTCGGAATTTCTGATTTTTCCGACAGAAATACGTGTCCATCGGAAACAGTCCGTCGGAATTTGGCCTATTTCTAGTAGTGGATATTATCAAGAGCCAGCGTGACACAAAGGTAATGAGTTCGAATTTCATCCACCCCTCCTTTCAAAGTGGAATATTAAAACGCTGAGTATGGTGGGGATCAAGCTACATCCACACTTCAAATCCAATGGGCTCTCGTGTGAGGGGGCGTGATAGAGTATAAAACATATTCGTGGGCTTCAGCCATATAATCATAAAACAAGAACAATTAATTTTGTCATAAGCAAGAATGCTAACTCGAAGTTGAGAGTATATTATCAATAATATTCCACCACTCAAGAAGATTATAATTATAAGTTTTCGCTAATAATCTTGAGCTAACTATTGACAACTGAAACACTGAAGACCTGAAGTTGTTCAACTCGTCCAAACCAAAATAGGAGGGGTAGATCAATAGGTATAGATAATGTTGGGGATGGATTATTGTAACAAAAGAGATCATTTTTAAGTGAAGGAACATACAACTTGTCCAAACCAAAATTAGCATTTTTAAATCTTAAGGGTTTATACCTTTTAAAGCCAAGGCACAAAATTTTAAGAACCGCACATTCATGATGGCAAAACGAGGTTCTATTAATTAAAGAGAGTAACGTCTTTGTTGGCATGACATACAACAGAGTTAACTCTCGTTGAATTAAGTTATTCTACGATTGATAACTTAATTTTTCCTGATAATGAGATGTACTTGAACTTGTTTAGTTGACAATAACATACTCCCTCTCTGTCTATCCAAAGATACAAAATATTGTGCTCTGAACCTTAAACATGCATATTAACACTAGAACTCAAAAGGCAAAAATCTTTAGACTTTTTTTTATATGATAAACAAAAAAAAAAGCGGAATATTGGAGTAATTCATGAATGTAACCGAACAATTCTTGACATTATGCGGGCAATAAATTCTCAAGGACATTGAAACTTTATATAAAAACAGATAAACACTAAATGATCATGATAATTAATAAGTGAAGTGACCAAATGATCATAATAAAAACAAATAAACTCTAAATATTGGACTCCTAAATGCAAGGATAATCCAAAATTGGACATAGGTTGAAACAAGAGGTATGGGCCGTACGGGGAACAGATTTTCATAAGGCTGATACAGCCATATATAGAGTTAAAAGCCCAGCCTTGATTTCGATACCCAATAACTTTATTGAACTTTATACGAGTACCTCCCTTTTTTTTTTTTTTTTTTTTTTTTTAAATGGTTCTTGTATACTTCATATACATATATAATCAAAATCGAAACCTATTGCAATTAGTTCATCATAATCGTGATCAAGACTGAAATTTATTGAAATAAGTTCTTAGGAAATAATGGAATCATAATCTTGAATACTAGTTTCAGTTCAAGATATTTTGTCTTTTGTCTTTTGTTTGTGTCATTTGACCCAAAAAGCTCTCACAAAAAGAGAGCTCATGGTGTAAACAAAGATGGACTGAGGGAGTTTCAATTTATTAAAAAGTACTACGTATTTTATTTTATAATTTGGGTTAAGCTTAAAATTGTTTTATTATTCTTGTCAAAAAAAAAATTAAAAAAAAAATAAATAAATTGTTTTATTATTTAGGTGTAACATTTAATTTAAAACTTCTTTCAATAAATGGGCTTGGATTGCTTTATGATTTGGGCTTAAATATCATTGTTTTTCTGGTTTTGGTTTCAGATTTTTCGGCACTGAAATAGTGAAAACGGTTCAGAATTCAAAACCGCATATTCATAACAGCTTTCTGTTCTAAGAATCAAATGTCCTGATTTTCTGCGCACCCTTAAAACACACATTACACTTGTAATTGCAGTCCTGCTTCTTCTCTTATATTCTGGGGGCTGTATGCTTGACTTCCAAAAACTGCATCACCAATTCACCGTTCACCGTATTCTTAAATTTGGGTGGTGTTGGAAATACCAAGTTTAGCATACAATTTATCATTGGGAATAAATAAGGTTCTTTTTGTAAAAAAAAAGGTTCATTAAACAAGTACTCTCTCCGTCCCCGAATGATAGTCACTATTTCCATTTTTGGACACCCAAAATGTTAGTCACATTTCACATTTTTTGTTCCCATACAATAACACAAAATTATTTATATGCCCTCAATTTTTTTGGCTTTATTATCTGTGATACCCAAAATACCCTTATAATTGTATTTGTACTTGTGCCATAATGAATGAATTGTCTCCCTTGATTTTTGGTGTTCTGAATACTTTTGAAACGGTGCTTTCTCTCTCTTAATTTCTCTCTCTTATTTTCTCTCTCTTCATTTCTTTGGTTTTCTGGGTTCTTCCATTGAAGAACGACTCATTTCTTCATTATCTCTCTTAAAATCGAGCAACTTGGGGTTCAAAAGCGCCGGAAAAATTGTTGATTTTTTCTGTACGTGTTCGAACGAATCAAAGCCCTCATCTAATTTTGTGAATCCGCCCTTTTTAAAGGTGATAGGTATCGTTTTTTTTTTTCGATTTCCTGTATATTTTTTTTTTTCAATTTTCTGGTCTGAGTAATTTGATTATATGGGGTATTTCTTGATTCTTTATGATGTTTTACTGAAATAATTACAATTTTCGGATTATTTTTGCCGATGTTTACTTCTTTGCCATGGATCTTGATTTCGTTCAATGTTATGGAGTATGATTTGGATTTAAAATATGTTCCCCTAAATCTTGAATATATATTGTGAATATTTATGTTTGCGATTTTATATATTTTCCCTAGTAAGGTTATCTGTTCAATTTTGTGAATTAGGGTTTCACTGTTCACTTGAATTAGGGTTTCACTGTTCACATGATTTAGGGGTCAATGTTCAATTGCATGTATATTTATTTATTCAGTTGCATGTACACTTCACTATTCAATATATGAGAGCTATGATTTGGGAAACAATGTTAGAGGTTTAGTTATGTATTGTTGACATTGTTATAACATGAGTCCTTTTGTTTGAATGCTTCATGGTTGAAACAGGAACAAAGGACCCATTGTTATGCATCTTGAGTGATTGTATACTCATGTTGGTTTGATGTGTGGGTGTCTTTAGTACTTGTGTACTCATATAATGATATTGGTTTGATGTGTGGCTGTCTTGAGTACTTGTATGCTCATATAATGATATTGGTTTGATGTGTGGCTGTCTTGAGTACTTGTATACTCATATAATGATATTGGTTTGATGTGTGGTTGTCTTGAGTGATTGTACACTCATTTAAACATGTTGGGACAATGTATACTCATTTACACTTGCTTTTTTGATGGTTGGCTGTCTTAATTGGTTACATGTTGATTAAGTCATGATTGAGTGAGTCCCCTGGTTGCTTTTCAGGTTGCCTGTGACCATGAGTCAGTCCCCTGGTTCAAATGAATCACACTCTCATCACACTCACAGATATGAAATGTATAGAAAGCAGAAGGCAAGCAGATAAGAGGTTGATAAACCATCTAATTCTCCAGCCAAACCACCAAAATCTCCAGCTAAACTCCCATCTACCTCTAATGTGAAAGCTCCTGCCAACTCTCCTGTCAAACCCCGTGTTCCCATTCCTTTGGACCAACAAACTAGTTCACTTATTGACAGGATATTAGCTGATTCCAGATCACACTACACATATGAGTCCTACCAATGCACTGACCGTGACTGTGAATTAGGCAGTGGCTGTGATGGGAAGCACAGTTACAGCAATGAGACTTTGAGAATTAGATTTGGAATTGTCCCAACAGGAATGCCTCCTGCAGACTCTGACTATTGGCCTCATAATTGGTACAGAAGGCAATGCAGGAAGAAGGGTAAATTTAGAAGATGAGGATTATCTTGTTGGTTTTGTTTTGGTTTTTTTGTTGTTGATGATGATGATGATCTTTGGTAGTCTTGTTGATATGCTCTTTTGGATTGGGTTTTAATTTTGTTGCCTATTATCATGATATGTTGGTTAAATATGCCTTGTTGGTTGCCTAAAATTGTACTTGTATACTCATGTTGGGTTGATGTTTGACATTTTTTGATTAATTGTATACTCATGTTGGGTTGATGTGTGGCTGTTTTGAGTACTTGTATACTCATGTTGGGTTGATGTGTGGCTGTTTTGAGTACTTGTATACTGATGTTGGTTTGATGTGTTGCTGTGTTGAGTATATGCCTAGGATGAGGTCTGTGATGATATTTTATTTGGGCATTTAGAAGGCATATAGGATCTTGTTCATGTCATTTAGACCACAAGGTACCATCTTCCTCAAGGAATCTATAAAGCATGATATGAGTTTTATTTGGCTGCTCAATTTGCCTATTATGATAAAAACTTTAAAATCTGAGACCTTTTGTCATAACATGTCCTTACACTTAGTGTTTTATTACCAATGGGATATATGTTTAGATGTTCAAATTATTGACCACTTCACAATTATCCCATTAGGTAATAAGACATTATGTGAGTGATCCTAATTTGATAAGGTCAATGATGAATGATGGGAGTATGATGTTAGGAGGCATTTTGTTTTTGCCATATAACATGTATTGTGTTTTGGTGACTTGTTTGGTTAGATGAGATTGCTTGTGTGTCCTTTGTGTGAGCTTGTAATCCACAATATAAGTCTTCAATGAATATGCACTAAATGCCCTGAGAACAGATTGAAATGATTGGCTGCCTGTTGAATGGATCCATATTTCAGGTTTCCATTTGTTGACCTTGTTAATAGCCATATCAAAATGTCTAACTTGGCCCCACTACTGAGCCTCCTCCTTGTTGGCTGATGATGAGCTTCAGAGTTTTCTGGGTTGATTGGTGTTTGCTGATTGTTGATGTTGCTTACTGTGTCTTGGTGATCTGATGTTGCTTGCTGATTGTTGTTGTTAGCTGCTGTCTCTATATGGTTGCTTGCTGGTTCAGATGCATCTGTTGCATCAGGGGAAGGAGTTTGGTTTAAATCAAACCCAATGTTGTCATGGTTATTTTCTGAGTCAATCCCATCATCGTAGACAAAGTTGAGATTATACTGAAACATTTCAGCATCATTAGCAGCAGCATCTTCATCCATGTCATCATTCAAATTGAAGTCTGAAGCCATTTGGAGTTGGAGGCAATGATGTGATTTGGGTGTCTTTGAATGTGTTTATTTTTTTTTAAAGTGTCAATTTTCTGTTCTTGAATTGTTCTCTGTAAAATTCCCTCTCAAATGATTTGAAAATTTGAGAAGGAGTGGTTTTTATAAGGATTTTAGTTTTAACATTAGTCATGAATCCGTGTACTTTCATTCTATTGGATGATGTAATTTTTCAGCTAATTTGATTGGTTAAAAATCAATCACATGGATTACAAATGCATTGCTTTATTTTCATTGGTTGTGTAATAAAGACAAAAAAAACCCAAAGGTTTCTCTTTGTAATCCGCCCCTTTTTAATGACAACAACTTTCTCTCTCTACCTTTTGTTTTGCAAATGATTGGGTTTTAGTTTCCAAGTACTTCATTTATTTCTCCTTAATTCCCGTGATTTTCACCCAAAAGTGACTATCATTCGGGGACGGAGGGAGTATTAAACAATGGGACGTATTAGTCACAGTGAGTCTACGTAATGAGGACATACAGGTTTCAATCTGGGAATTGTCAAGTTTCAACTTTTAAAGACGTAGCCTTAAGACAGAGATAACTACTTTTATTAACTCGGTAATTTACTAGATTACACACTTTTAATAGACATTTACTTGGTAGAACACTAAATTATACATGTACACTTTTAATAGACAATTACAAAAGTATTCGGTGAATATGTGTTGCATTCTATTAAGTGCAAGTGTGAGTATTATCCCACATTTAAAATTAAAAAAAGCTTTTTGTTTATAACCAAGCAAGCTAATCCTTCCATTAGCAATTGATTTTAGGATATAGAACCTCACTTTGGGCTCTGGTTATATGTTATTGATCGAATTCGTGGTCATTGATGTAAAATGAACTTTATGGAATTCTATCCGTTGCCTAGCTAGATTCATATAAATTTAAAAGAGAGAAATCTGCTCCATCAATCAATTTGTAGATAGCATTTAATAAATTGAATTACATGTACACCAATTAAACCTAACAGTTTATTTAACTACACACATCTAAAGTCCATCTTTAGGCAGGCAACATAGGTGCCTAACACCTTTCTACAAACATCATCACTTATTTTTTAGTAAAACAATCTGCCTCAAATTACCAACCTTTAGCTGATAGCAATGTAGCATATGAAATCATGAAGTTACGTTTTGGTTTATATGTAAACCCTTATTATTAGAGATCCGATTAGTTTGTACGTCTAATTACATCCGCTAATTAGTTTTGTATTTTGCTTCAAAAATAAAATTAATTTTGTATTTTATTAGGGTGTTAAATTAATTTCGTAAAGCAAAATCGTACCCTAAATCCAAATTAAATCTAGCTGGAATGTAGAGCGTTTACCCCTTATCCATTTTGTGACTTCGATATCATATCCCTGGCCTTAATCCAAAAGTTTGGGTTATATGGGCTTATTAATTATTTGGTTTACTTGGCTCAAATAATTTTTTTTTTCTCTTTTCTTTTTTCTTTCTTGAAACGAGGCTCAAATAACTAATTACAAGTACGGAATAATAATATTAACTGATATTATCTGTTAAATTATTTATTTATTTATCTATTTGTTGATAAGTTGTTATTATCCGAGTATAAAAAAGCAAAAGCCTAAAGCACAAGTTCATGTACATTAAATGAGCTTTATTATTTATTTCAAAAAAAAAAAATGAGCTTTATTATCCAACAAGAAGCTCGTAGACAAAATACCAAGGCAAATCTACTTTAATTCCATTTAACCACAAAGTACCTCCATTGTGTACTCCCTCTTTTGCCAAAAAATCAGCATGCAATGATTTTTGGGCTCCCTATTTTTTTGTTGGAAAGTCATCTTTGGATCACAGAAAGAGTGTTGTTTTATTTGCTCCATTGAAGCCGAAACTCCCACGGACATGACTTCTTTCTTCATCATGCAACCGTGCTAGCTAGCTATTACGTTTTAGACTTCTACTTGACAATCACATTATTGGTTGTTTTATTTAGTTTTTAGCTGATAGAGTATAAAACATATATTTTTGGGCTTCAACCATACACAGTATGGGCCCTCCTTATACCCAACTCGAAATATTCCACTTGAAAATGAGGGGTGGATGAGATTTGAACCTGTGATTTTTGTGTCATGTTGGTTCTGATATCATATTAACGGACCAACTTAACCAAAGGCTAATTAAGCTGATGGTTGAAGTCCAGAAATATGTTTTATACTCTATTATTAGCACTATACATTTATGAACATGTTTAAAATTCACTCCTTTCGTCATTAAAAAAACAACGTACCAATAAAACTTAAAAATGAGGATCATGAAGTGGAGGGATGGTTTGTCCCTCCATTTCCCCAGGAGTGACCTAGATTCGATCCTCACGCCACCCCTCCTGTACAACCACTAACGCCTTACAAAAAAAACTCCTATTCAACTTCTTATACATTTTGGACAAACCACAAGAACACGACGAAAACCAAAAGCTAACTAAAAATAATTATACTAAAAAGCAATTGTCAAACAACCTCATAATCCTAAAAGCTTACTTTGTGGTTTATTAATTTTGTCGACTATTTATCTGCCTGTCGTTATCTAAATCATGTATTACATGTAACAAGATTCTAGAAGAGCTATTTGTAGTCCCAGGCATAACTCTGTGAAAGAGTCTCGTGGCTCTTCTACATCCTCATCCTCCCCTTACAAATTTAGTCCATTCTCATAAATTATTGGACGTGACTAAACGCATAACAATGTACGTAGCCAATGCTCATTATGATGTACAGCCGTACTGATAAAGGCTACAATAAATACAGATATCAACTGATTTTAAATTTTTGATATCAAATCTTAAATAGTGTTTGAGATCTTGGGAAAATCCACTGAGTTGTCCCATATCGAAGATTGTTATGGTAAAAACTAGAAGTAAATAAACACACATTGACGACATTGTGAATAAACTTGATACCTTGTTACGTATTTTGAGCAAGAGTCTTATGACACTATGTATTTTATATTTTTATTTGTTTAATGGGTTATGTAACGATCTGTTGCACAAGAGCCTCGTGGCATGATGTATTTTGTTTGTTTAGTGGATTGTGGCATCATTGATATACTCCGTTTAAGGATGACACTTTCGTTCTTTAGAATTGTAAGTTGTTCTAAAAGTCTCTTTCTCATTAATGGGAACATGCATATGACCCAAACTCATAACGATTGAGGAATTTCATAAACTGCATTCAGGAGCTTTTGCAAACAAAACTAACTGTAACTCTATAACAACTTGTAAGGCCATAACATGTAAAAGCACTTCCTTTATCTTAAAAGTTTTTCTTATTAAACAGTGACTATTTGTCTCACAATAAAAAGTAAAAACTTGGATTATAAAGCTACAACATACGAGTATAAAAAAAATACTTTATTTTTCTCTAAGGCTTTGTTTGGTTGATATGAGAATTTATTTACCATATAAAATTGCATTTTATGGGAAGTTATTTCCCTAATGAAATTCCTAGGAATTTCTTAAATTTGTTTAGTTGGCAATATGAAAATTTAGAAATCCCATGAATTTTGATTGACCTAGGAGGGGCTAGGTAATTTACTTCCCTTGTTTTGTGGAAAGTTTAAATTCCCATAAATTTCCAATTTCCTCATTTTTGCTTTTTTGTGTCAACTAAACAAGTCCTTAATTTATCAAATCTCGTAAACTTTCACTTCCCCCGTTTTATGTTGTTATACAAACAAGGCCTAAAAATTCTCTTTTTTTAACAATGATCAATGTCTCATAGTAAAAGAACGCGAGTAAAAAAAAAAGTACTCGTAAAAAAGAATCGAACAGGAAGAACCGGTAGAAACGAAAGTAGTACAATATCTATATTTAATGCTTCAATTCCCAATCCTTAATGCAGGAATCTAACACTATGGTCATATGGTGATATACTATCAATGATACCCTATAATTAACTAATCATACCCTACAATTACCAAAATTGAATGTTCTTAGCCTTAATTAACAGATAAGAACTCTGATTACTATATACAGTTGTACAATTATAAGTTCATTTCATATTCATACACCTAAAAGAAAAATCTAAGAAAATAAAAAGTAAACCAAAAATCTATAAGAAATTATTAATTACAGAAAACTCCCCACCAAATTCAGGAATAGCAGAAACAGAAGCAGCACAAAGCTTTTCATGAAAAACCTCCATCAACTCATCTGGCACAAAGGGTGTCCTACAAAGAGGACACGTAATCTGATCATGATCCATCCAACGGTCCACACACACTCTATGAAATATATGCCCGCAATTTGTCAGCCGTCGGATCTCCTCGTGATCTCGAAAATCATACAAACAAACCGCGCATTGCTCGGGCTCGTTTGACCCGGGTGAACATGAACGTACGACGTCGTTGAACTTCATCACGGGTAGCATTTCTTGGATAATGGTGGCAGTTGCGGGCTTGGATTCGGGCCCGGGTTCGGGACAGAAGATCTCGGGTTCGAGAAAATGGGAGAGACCCGAGAATCTTGAGAGATTGAGGATGAAAGGTTTAAGGAGATTGAAGAGAGAAAGGGAATTGATGAGGAATTGTTGGGCATACCCGGTTGGGAAGCCCATCGGGCTTTGATTTAAACGGGTCGGGTTTGAGTGTTGATGGCTTGGAAGTTTGAATGGTAAGTGGTGTGAGGAATGTTGGAGTAAACTAGTAGAGGTGTTTTGAGAGTTGGTATGTAAAATATGAATAAGTTGGAGATGTTGGTCTATTTATAAAGAGGGAGGAATTAAGTAGAAAAATATTGGGTCATTGCTAAAATAAAAAAAAATTAAAAAATAAGTTTCATTAAAATTTTGCATTTTTGGTTTTGACCAGCGAGTAGTTTTTGTTTCGAGAGTGACATAAATGGTAAATGATTAAACGTAAATGAATTGGTGAGGAATATGACGTTGATTAGTAAGGAAGTTGGCATTAATTTGTGAGAAAGATGATGTTGAAGGAGGTTTTACCAGACGGAACATTTCAATTTTGAAGTTAAATTTGGATTAAAAAATGATTAGAATAATTTGATGTTTTTAATAAAAAATAGTCATCTGTGTTATATGGAATTGTTTGAACACTTTTCATTTTCATCTATTTCAGAATAGTTGTGATACATTTTAAGAATGCTCCTATCAATTACAGTGCATTTGTTATCTCTTGCGCCTTATAAAAACTATATATTATGAGACAGAAGAGCATCTTTTATATGCTACTAGGTAAGAGCGTAAAATGAACTCATCTGTCAAACTGGAGCCTCTCACGAATTTAACCCGATAAAGTTTGGGGGCTATGCACTTTAAGAGTAAGAGGGGAAATGTGGCCGAGATTGTGGGCTAAGCACTTTTAAGAGTAAGGGGGGAAGGATAAAGTGCTCCGAGTAAATGGGGATTGAACCTCCAATCTCAAGGCTCCAACGGATTACACTAAGCTTTACTTGGTATTTTTATGTGCATATGTTGTATCAAAATAATATAGTGTATTCCATTCATTTTTAAATAATTGACACATTTAAACTTGACACACATGTCATTACACTTGTAAGTTTGACCATAGATCAAATATGTATGATTAAGTATTTTTTTTTAAAAAGAAAAAATATTGATATTATGAAATTTTATATTAATACCTACTCTCTCTTTCCCTACTTTTTTTACTCATTCCAAATAATTGAGTAAAACACTAAAATCTTGTACAGTAAATACTCATTAATTCATAAGAGATAATATAGTCAAGTAGAGTCTTGCTGGATTTTTCTCATTGTATATTTTATTAATATCAAGTTTTTATAATTTTTACACATAAAAAATGAAGTTATATAAGTTCTAAGATGCGCGATGAAAACCGTAAAAAGTCAGATGGGACAAAAAAATAGGAACAGAGGGAGTTTTTAATGATATTTCATAATAAAACTTGTTTTTATATGTTACTAAAAAACGTCGGTCAAAATTAATATGTGAATAGTAAAAAAGACAAATATGTCAACAATTTAGAAACGAATAGAGTAATAAAAAAAAATGTACACTTATGTTTTAAAGTTATATATAAACCTATTCACGCTCTTAGCTTTACCCCAAGCAACAATATCAAATGGACTCCTCTAATTCGCAACAATGTAGTCGTGCAAAAATAAACAAGTAGTTGTAATTTTTTATAATTGTATTCAAATGAAACCAATAAAAAACAATGTTTCAATTGTTTTTTTGACTTTCTTTACAAACAAGGTGTTCGGTGAGGAAAAGGGAGAAAAGGCAAAGTATTGAGAATTAGTCTTACCTCTAAATAAAAAAATATATGTATATACTTGCATGTTTTAAAATTAGTAATACCGTTAATAGACGTAGCTATAAAATTTCAAAGTAATACCATTTAAAATATTTATTAAATATTTACATGTAACCCTAACGGCCCTAAGGGTTGTGCTGGCTTGTGTAGAGTATAGTTGTTTATTGTGAAAGACAAAATAGAACATTACCAATTAATTATCTTGGATTATCATATTTAATAGAAACAGTACAGAGTACCATAAATAGTTGGTAAATTTTTCTCCAAACAATCTTGTCAAATAAATAAATAAAAATCCTTAATTAAAACTAAATTGTGGTGAATAATTAATCAAATTATATATGTAAGACTAAGCAATAACGTGGAGAAATGTAGTGCAGTGAATAGGGTAACTATACCTTATAATTTCTTCATTAAGAGCTACGAGTGTATTAAATGCGCGAGATCAGTTGTTACTTGGTACATACTTGCATTATTATTGTGTAAAATTGAAGGTCCAAATATAAAATGGGACCCCAACCCATTATGTTCGTGTAATTTGGACCGTTTGCTGCCCCTACTAATTCGCTTCCATGCTTTTTTTTTTTTTTTTTCAAGTCCCTTGTTATTTTTTTCAAAAAAAAAAAAAAAAAAAGTCCCTTATTATTTTCTTGTATCCTGAATTTATTTCTACCTAAAAAATCAATTTCGATAAATTTGCATTTAAATTGTCTAAACTAATAGTTCAATGTATTTTATCACAGAAACAAATTTTTCGAAGGATGATAAATCAATGGATTTGGAGGACCCTTAGATTGAATAGTCACAAAACTTACAAGTTACAACGTTAGATGTCATAATTTGCAGCCTCCGCCGTGTTTTCACGTACATTGTGTACCCAGTTTTTTTTTTTTTTTTTTTTTTTTGGCTTATTTATTCAGTTTTAGCTTTTTTTTTTTGGAGAATTCATATAGAGCAAAATTGATAAAATGGCATGGCAAAAAAAAAAAAAAAACAAACAAACAAACAACTGAACTACAATGAGTCTATTTGGATACATGCAAGGCGAAGTCATAGACTCTATCAAAGGTGATACACTGATACTTGGCTCGCCATTTTATTTTTATTTTTCTCTTTTACAGCAAATACTAGTTTTGACCAACTGACCCGTATGAATGTGTAATGCATGACCACTATTTTGTTTTAAAAATGACTTTTACATTTTTGCTCATCATATAACTTAGAGATTACATGCTTCATTGTCTTTTATTTATAATAAAACATCAACGTTTGAAGATTTATAAGATATAATGTTGGGAACTTTAATATACTTTATATGTGTCAATTCGTGTATGAAATTTATTTTAGATAAAGCGGCGTGAAATGTATTTGAGGTAAAGGGGCATATAATTGGATGAAAATTAGATGTAATTAAAAGAAGGAATTTCAATTGAAGATACATAAAGTTGGAAGAAAATACAAATTTGGGAAGAAAAGTAAAGCGAAAATTCAATTAATGAGACATGAAATTGGGGAAAAAAAATAGATTTAGCAGAATAAAGAAAAAACAAGAGAAGCCCAAAAAATAAGAATAGGTTTCCAAGAAGGGAAATGTGGTAGTTTAGATTTTTTGTAAATTTTCTTGTAATTAAAAAAATTCCTTTGAATCATTTTAATTGTTTATTTAGTCATGTTTGTCTATGAATGAATTAAAGCATCAAGTTCTTCAATTATCAATAGAGAATAATTATAAAATTGGTGGATGATCAACTAGATTTGTTGGTTTAAAGTCTTATGGAATGGTATTCAAGACCTCGGATTAAATCCCGAAATTATATTTCAAATATACTCGTAAAATCACAAAATGAAGTTAAAATAGGTTATGCAAATAGTGTCCTAAGTGATTACTCTAACTAGTGTCTGTTTTGAATAAAAAACAATATGGTCAAGACTTTAACCTTTTAGTAGTGGGATGGAAATGAGTTGGGTCTAATCTGAGAATTGGGACCGAGAATACCTACACCAGAGAGCACGTTAATTGACCTCAGGATATGTTTGAGGAAACCTTTTTGATGCCTAAGTCAGCACGTGTAGCTAAATGCTAGAGAGAATTTTCAATGCTAGTGCAAGTATAGAGATAGCATGGGTCATATATGGATCGGATCCATTAGGACAATAGGACAAGGGTCCAAATCCGTTTTTCTACCCTGAGTCTGGATCCGTCGGATCTAGAAAATGGATATCCAAATCCAACAGGTCCATCGGATCCAGATCCAAAACATATCATGTACGTTTTTCCTAATTTTTTAGGACACATATAATTGTAACACCCTAGAAATTTCTTTCCTTTAAAATACCTGTTTCACCCTTTTAAAACACAAGATAGGAAATTCTTAGGCATTACCGCCACCGTGATAACGACTAAGACATTTATCAAAGACACACAGCGGAAGACTCTTTTCAAAACCTTTCAAAACAAAGTCAAAGTCCAACAGTTCAACCAAACAAAAGTAAAGTCAAACAAGGTCAAACCTACAATTTGGAACCATTGTAGGCCCTTTTCAAAACCAAAGGTACTTAAAACTAACGCGTGAGTATCATCAATCAATATTAATAATCCAACAATAAATAATAATAATAATAATAATGCATATTCAAAATAAAATTAGAATAAGATTCGCTCTTCACTCAAACCCCAACATGAATATGCCGCTTCACCTGAAAAAAAATCCTTAAAATGTCCCTACTACTCACAATAAGAAATGGGTCGTCGTAGGGCCAAGATAAAGACAAAGCCAAATACACACAAAACACAACAATTAGCAATGCTGAGTGCATAAGCGTAAAAGGAAACACACTAACATGTTAGCATCCTAACAATAACAATAAAGCTTACCTTTCCTCAGAGTTCAACCTACAAACAATAGATACATGGACTCATTACATTAATTATTTTGATTACGCATCGAACGGATTTCCCACCAAATCCTTGCCCTAAAGAATTGGGGTAAACTACTCCGAGAGCTAACCGAGTAGGCAAAATAGTCACACGAAAATGACGGACGTAAAATACAGCGTCCTGTACTCCTAGTAGAAGTTATGGTTAAATATAAAACCCCACAACTCCCCCCATATGTTCATACTCGAGATATGTACGTTCCAAGAGTTTTGGTGCGTAATCTCTTTCACTTTACGTTGTTTACATATTTTAGACTTGGTTATGAATCTCAATCCACAACACAATCAAACATCATAAATCATTCAAATAATCAACATTCCAATTCAGTTCTTTAATATTTAGTGATCACATATAATTCAATGTTGAACCCTTTTCTTAAAACTACCTTGGTGTTGAAACACCTTAAGCGCATAAAGCACTGCAAATCCTATCCCTCGGTGTTTTGAACACCTTAAGTGCACTTAGGCCCCGTATTTCATTTTATTCATGTGTACTAAGACACTTGATAGCTCAATTCCCATGCGTATAACATCAATGAAAATCATATGAACCATAATAAAATTCCCTTTTTATATTCCAAACCAAATTAAACATTTAGTTTAATCAAATAAACCTTTAAGCATGCTAATAATTAAAGTATGGTTCAATAACAATATTCCATCGTCACCAATTCCAATAAATAATTCATTCCAACCAATCATGCTTCACAACTAATTCACCAATTTTAATTCAATTCAATACACCAATCCAATTCCTAGCATGATACTAACTTGGAATCAACTTAAATAAATCCTAGCATGATTCTACACGCTTAATAAATTTCGAGTACGCGTACGTACCTCGAATAAGCTCTTAAAGTAGCCGAATACAATAGAACACTTCTCGAAACTAGTCTCCGACATAGAGGGACAATAAAACTACATTAATTACCCTTGTATACACAATTTCCAGCAACTTAAACTCACTTTAAACAACTTATAATAATCTGAAAATTATTTTAAAACTCCTAATTACCCTCTTTATTAATGGGTAATTAAACCCTTTCATCAAAATCACAATTCTATTACTTTAAATAAAATTCCAGCAATATTACTTGATTAAAACCCCTTAAAACTTTATTAAAACATAATTTTATGCCCAATTAATCAATAATATCATTAGATATACAAAAGCCCCAAATCAATTTGTATAACAACCCTAAAAATCATATCTTTAATACATTAAAAACCCTAACTTTAAACACCATGAAATCTGAAAATTAAATCCAAGTGTAATAATCCGAAATTATAGTTTTTTTAACCATCAAAATATAAATTTTGATACTAATTAAACAAGTTTCAATAATAAAAATCCAAAACCCATACTGTTTTGGGTAAAAATATTCAGGCCCACGTGGCCTAATTAGATGGTGACACGTGTCACCCTCAGAGAGGTTCGAAATGAATCAATCCTCTGCTGACACGTGGCATCCCAAGTCAAAAAGAAGAAAATGGCCTTCCTGGCCCAATCCATGAATCGGCTTACCAATCTTTGGGGTCCATAACCTAGAAACTGGGGGCTGATTTCCAGACCCTATAAATAGGGAGATATTCCCATTAAATGGGGGGATCCAAAAATATTCACCAACAAGAGCAATATTAATTGCAGATATATATTCTCTCTCGGAATCCGAGAAGACTCTTTACTTTTTCGCAACCTTAACTTCGTTCGTACACATACTAACTTGATCGTCGGAGGCGAAACTCCATCCTACCGGAGTCTCCGTTGTTTTGCAGGTACAGACGTTCGGCATCCAGTCTTGGAATTGTAACTCTCTTGAGGGACTCCGAAAACCCCGAAACACATACGAATATACATAATTATACAAATTAAAGAGATAAAACCAAAAGAGCAGAGAGTTGAGAAAGGGGTGCTGATGATGATGGTGGTGAGGGGCGGCGGCTGAACATAGGTGGCGCGCCGATTTCTGGTGGGTGGAAGAGCAGCGTGAAAGGATTGGTGTCCTTCGAACAAGTGTATTATTCCGATAGAGGGTTCGAAATTAATTAGAAAGTTAATTATTTAGTGAGGTTAAGTGATCGGAATGCCTAACTGGAGGCCGCTTCCGATCAGTAATATTAATGAATAATTAATATTACAGATTAATCTTGACTGAACCCTTCGGGTCACACCAAATCGTGTAACCGAACCGAAGCGACGAATTAATCCGAAGGATTAAATGAGTCAATAGAGTTTTTATGAACAAAGACGTCGGACTTCAAGCTTAGAGCGTCGAAACCGAGCGTCGTAAGTCGAGTCGAATTTAGGAAACGACGAGAAGGAAAAATCGGCCAAACAATAAGTCACAACGTATAGCCCTAGTCTCGGAATGGCCGAGCCATTTGAGGGCTAGGGAAATATGGCTAGCAAAGGCTGCCAGCATGCGAGGCATGGCCGCAAGCCCAGCCGTAGCATGCGCGTGCTGGCTTGGGTAGCTGCGGCATGCCGAGCTAGCTAGCAGTTAGCATTGCATGCTAGTATGGCGCAGCAGGCCAGCATCGCTGGCGCGCGAGGCGTGCTAGCATGCTAGCAGCACCAGCCCCGCACCATCACAAGCAAGGCCAACAGCAAATGCTCGTTGGGCCTTGCGTGAGGAATCAACAGCAGCAGCACGCAAGCTAGGCTTTTAGTATGAGCGCCCAACAGCACCCGGCAGCCCGCAATGATGTGATGCATGCTGGTGCAGGCTTCCACCACATGCAACCAGCTGGCAGGCTTAGCCAAGGGGCCAGGCCGCCAGCGAGGCAGCCTTAGCGCCCGAGGCAGGCCACGCGAGCTGGCGCGCTGCGATTGGCCAAGAGTGAGGGAGTTGTTTTGTGGGTTTGCTTGGGAAGTAAGGGGAAGGTGGTCCTCCCCTTGTGGTCCTCACTTAACCCCTTGCTCTCCTCATGCCATTTGTCGTTTGGTGATTCATTTGGCTTTTTAATTTAATTTTAGAATTAAATTAGATTCTATTTTTCCTTTTTACCAACTATCCCACATTGAAAGATGATGAGATTTCAAGAGCACTATTCCCTATAAATACCAATCATTTGGCATTGGGAATGAGCACTTGAATTGGTGAACTTTATGGGATCTCCAAAGAGAGAAAACCTTTGTTCTAATAACTCTAACTTGTTTTTGGTCTAGCCCCGACTAAGCTTTGGGGTAGGGACCGATGCGGTTCGGTAGCGAGGGTGTGAGCCGTTGGAGGTTCTTGCACTTGTGGAACTTGAAGTTTTCAAGTCCGAGCTCAACGGTTGAGCGAAGCACGCTACAAGGGTGAGCATTATTTCTCTCTCTTCTCTCTCTTCTCTTATGTTTATGTTTATTTTGCATGCTTTTATTTATGTTATAATTATTATGCATGTGATCCGGTTATCGTGTTTTGTTTATGCGCGGTGTCGGACACCGCAAAACCCAACACAGCGGCAGGAGTAGCCACGCATGAACAAAGCATCGTGAGAGATGGTCTCACGTGGGAAATAAAGGAGAAAGAGAAAAAGAAGAGAAGGAAAAGAGGAGAGGGGAAGGCGGTGGCCGGCTGGGGTCGCCGGCAGGTGGCCGACCTGTAACACCCCAATAATTCTCTCTTAAAAACCTGTAAATACCTTTAACAATTTGCAAGAGAATTACTGACGTGCTACCACCACGTGTTCAAACGTTAAGGCTAGTTGAAAATTTAGCAGCGGAAAAACTAACTCAGTTATAAATAAGTTTCAAAATCAATAATCAAAACCAAATTTAGTCCTACAAGTTGGAACCATTAAAGCCCTTATTCAAAACCCAATAAAAGTAGTAAATAAATCAAACCAGAGGTAAAATAAATCCAAACTTACAAAATGGAATAAACTGTGGAAATATCCAACATTCCACTCAAAATCCCACCACCTTGATATAAGTTCTGATTATGTAAAAACATGTGATTAATCTGCTCCCCAATATTACAAGTGTAAAAATTGGATCATTACAGGGTCATTGAAGGGCGAAGGCCATGACCAAGAAAGAGACACACAAAAGCACGCAATCAGCAACGCTGAGTACATACAAGCTACGAAATATAACAAAGAATCCCTAGCATGTTACTAAAAACCAATTAGCACACGCAATTTAATTATTGACCCAAACACATGCCTCAACTGTTAACATTACTAAGACTTCACTAATTACTAACGATAATTCATTTCATTTCATTCATTGATTGGATTAAGCAATAGACAAGGTTGTCTCCCCATGCTCCGTTTCGGAACATCAATAAAAGAAAAACCCCATGTCTCCTTTCGGAAACATCAATAAACATCCAATGGCAGACGGGCGCGACTCCGTGACCATAGCTAATATGAGATCTCATCTAACTCCTTATAGTTTTAAAAAATATTTTAAAACAAGAGACTCGTAGATCAGATGGCCTCTAAAAAGTACACGGCTAATACCCCATGTACCCCAACCCCTATTTGTCATTACTCTAGATGTGCACAAATCCGGAGTTTTATTGCTCATCCTTCTTGCACTTTACATGATTTACCAGTTTAAACTTGATGATGACTCTGATGCAAAATGATACAACCAATTATACATCAATCATTCAAGCAATTCAAATTTCCAATTCAATTCTTGATTTATTAGTGACAAACAATATTTATTATTAAATCCCTTAACTACCTCGGTGTATAAACACTTAGGTGCATAAGGCACCTTAAATCATCAACCTCGTCTTATAAGACTTTAATTCTCCCTTTACTCATTTCATTTCAATAATCATGAACGAGTAATAAATAATTCATTCCCACAACTAGAAATAGGCTTATTTCCGAGGGAATGCTTCCGACGGAATTTGATTCCCTCGTAAAATTCAAAATTTCCGAGGGAAATTGACTTTGTAGGAATAATCCGTCGGAAAAATGCCTTACCGACGGAATTTTCCCTCGAAACATTTCCGACGGATTTTAGATCCCTCGGAATTTGTCGGTTACGACGGAATATTCCCTCGGAGAGCGTTCCGATGGAAATTATTCCCTCAGAAATTACATGTTCCGACGGAAAAATCCGTCGGAACCTGTGATTTCCGAGGGATTAATTTCCGTCAGAAACTAAGGAAAATTAAAAAAACACACAACATTTCTAAATTTGTACAGAACAGAGAAGAAAAAAAAACGAGAGGAAGAGAGAGAAGGCGTTTCACAGGAAGAGGAAGAGAGAGAAAGGGAGAAGGAGAAAGAAGAAGAGAGAGAAAGGGGCACGCCAGAAATAGGAAGAGAGAGGAAGAGGAAGAGAGAGAAAGGGAGAAGAAGGAAGAGGAATAGAGAGAAAGGGGCACGCCCCCCAGCAGCCGCCGCCACCACCATGCCCCCCCTCCGCTGCTGCACCGCCGCCTGTAAGTGTCTTTCAATTTTTGTTTTTATTTTTTTTTTATTTTTTCCTGAAAACCCTAACCACCACCTTTCACCTAGGGTGTACGGGAGTTTTCACCTAGGGCATAACTCGCCGGCAGGTCTGCAACCACCACGCCCAGCCGCCGCCGCCGCCAGCAGGTAGTTTCCGTTTGCTTTCTCTGTTTATTTTATTTTATTTTTTTTTTGTTTTTTTTAAGTTAAGTACACATATGTTATTATTATTTTTTATACAAAATGCAAGCATAAAATTAAAAGCTTAAATCATAAATGTAGTTTATGCTTTTGTTTGGTGTTAATTTTTTGTTTGAAATTTGAATATTTGTAGGTTTTGTGTATTGAATTGTTTATTTGGCAATTACAAACTCAGATCTACAGGTTAGAAATTATTTTAAAGCTAAATTTATAAATTTAGTTTATACTTGGCATGTTAAATCCTAATGGTGTGTAGATATATGGTAGTTTATTATTGTTTTTAGTTATTGTATTTACAATTTGTTATATTTATATTTCAATTTGTTGAAATATTTGAAATGAATGTGTTTGTGTTATAATATGTTAGATTAGTTTAGTTAATTTAAGTATAGTTTTTAATTACGGTATAGTTTAGGGTAATATGTTAGTTTAGTTTAGTTGTATTATAATAGGTTAGTTTAGTTTGGTTTAGTTTAATATAATAATGTATGTTGGTTTAGTTTAGTTTAGCTTAATATGATGTATGTTAGCTTACTTTATTTAATATAATGTTGTTTAGTTTTGTTTAATTTATTATAATGTAGGTTGGTTTGGTTTAGTTTAATATGATGTATGTTACATTACTTTAGTTTAATATAATGTAGCTTAGTTTAGTTTAATTTATATAATGTATCTTATTTTGGTTTAATATAATGATATTTTAGTGTAGTTTGGTTTTGTTTGATTGGTTTATTTGAATATTATGATATTATGATATGTTAGTTTTCTTTAGATAAATTATGATATATTTGTTAGTTTAATGTAATGTAAGTTAGTTTATATATATATATATATATATATATATATATATAATAATAATAATAATAATAATAAATCATTTGCATAATCATATGCCTAGATACCCATTCAAGGCATACACATTAGGAGTATGCCTTGAATAGTCCCCGGTTGGGACTGTCCTTGTACGCTTATTCTCACTTAGGTGGTGAATGTAAGCTTTGTTTTTTATTCTAGGGAAAATCCTGCCTTTTCATGCATTTCTCTACCGTGTTCTCTAGGTACATATGTAGGTGTGTTTAATCGCCTACATCGTGTACTTGGAAAAATGTAGGGAAATGCTGGCGGATTTTCCATAGAATTGAAAACCTGGGTTACATTCACTAGTGAGAAAAAACGTACAAGGATGGGTTAGGTTGGAGTGATAAGGACCCTTTGGAAGCATTTCAAATCTCATTTGCATTTCCATAACGCTTTGGTGGATAATGACTGCGAAATACGGTTTATGACTAATGTGATTGTACATATGCATGAGCTGTGTAGAAGTTGTAATCATGAAACGAAGAGAACGTAGCTGGATGTATGAAAGGACGATTGGGCAAAGTATTAATCCAGAGTTCGTGGAAGGGGTTGATGAATTCATTCAGTACATCACAGATCATCCAGAGAATAGTAACCCGAATGAAGTTAGGTGTCCATGTGTTAAATGTAAGAATAAACGCCTTTGGGATGCGGATACGGTTAAAATACATCTGTATCGCAAGGGTTTCATACCAAACTACTATGTGTGGATGTGTCAGGGGGAAGGGTATCCGGAACGACGACCCAATGAATATCGTGACATGGTTTTCGATGCTTTTGGTCATAGTGAAGATCAGGGGTACTCAAATCGGGCTAGTGTTTCATCAGAGGAGGAGCCTAATGCAACTGCTAAGCATTTTCTGGATTTGTAGAAGGCTTCTGAAAGGCCATTATACGAAGGGATTTCTTTGTCTGTGTTAGAGATGGCCGCTAGAATCACTAGTCTAAAATGTGAGTATAATTTGCCTCACAAATGTGTTGATGGGTTTGCTTCTTTGCTAAGTGAGGCAATTCCGAACAACAACCATATGGCCGACACTTTCTACGAGGTGAAGAAGATTGTGAAGGGGTTGGAACTGTCCCATCAAAAGATTCATGCATGCCCGAAAGGGTGTATGTTGTTTTGGAAGGATGATGCTCAGTTGTCTGCATGCAGGGTGTGTGACAGCGACCGATACAAGCAGACTTCCAAAGGTAGCCTAGTGCCTTTGAATGTTCTATTTTATTTCCCGATCACACCCAGGTTGCAAAGACTCTAAGCTCATCTTGCAAGTTAATGCATAAATAATACTTACAAGATAAATTAATACGCATTTCTCATACATGAAACAAAACTAATCATCACATTAATCACCAATCAAACTTACTACCATACAATTCCAACCAATCCACAAGTTTCCTAACATGATTCTAAATCTTCCAAGTCCTTAAACATGCTCCTAAAGTCAAGGTTTTCGTATCCTTGTACGTACCTTGAGTAAACGAGTTGGTTGGCCTCTTTAGGAACTAGAAATCGCCTTCTACAAAGTCCTCTCCTAAACCAAACAATAATAATTCAATTAATACCCAAGCAATATAATTTACAGCAATACTAACTTACTTTAAAACCTTCAAAATTCAATCAAACAACACTTTAAAACCTTCCCTTTTACTAGAATTAAAAGCTTATATATAGCTCTTTAAGTTTCCTACATAAAAACCTTAAAATACATACCTATTCATGAAATTACAGCTAGTTTAGAGCTTTATAAAAATCTGAACCATTTTTATCCTTCCGTTCCATAATACTTAACACAGTTACCATTTTTATCTGTCCCAAAATACTTGACATGTTACTAAATATGAAATGAGACCAGTAATAATTAAATATTTTTTTATACTTTCTTTGGGACCACAAACTCCAAAACCCAATTATATCCTATATTTTCTCTCTCCTCACTAGTCCCACTTTTTATTTTCTTACAATATAAAAATACAAAAGGGAATCACTTATATAATAAACAAATGTTTTAAATGAACCCACTTAAAGTTTTCTTAAATTACTTGTGCACCCCAACGTCCCAAGTATTATGGAACGAAGGGAGTAAATGCTAAGTATTTATGAATACCTTGTGCTAACTTGGCTTATTTGCGATTTATATCATGAAGTAGTGGACCCAAGGCAGCATATGGGCTGAGCTTGGGCATTTGGACCCTTTTTGTGTTGGACTTGAGGCATGTAGAGCTTCAAAGGTTAATTGGGCCCATTTAATGAGAGGCCAAAATTGAAGCCATCTTGGTATCCAAATAGTGTCAATAAACATGAAACGGATGAAGCTTTTGGTTGCCGAGCTAATTTGCAAAACTCATGCCTGGAATATGTGCAAAGATTGATTTCGTGAAACATATTTGTATGTTAAATCACTTAAATACTTAAATCAGTTAATACTTAATTGTATACTTGTACTAGCCAAGGTCATTATATTTCTACCATATATTCATGCTAAATAAAAATACAAGTACTCGTATAGTCGTATTACAATATTACATAAACATCATCCTCGAATATCAATTGTGTTCAATGAAACAGCCATCGATATCTTTAAGCAACGAAGGTTAGACAACTGACCTCTTTGACTTACTGTTTTTGAAGACTTTGTCACACTTGTATAATATAATGTCTTCATCATTAAATTGGTTCTTATATATTTTAATCTAAGGAGGTTGTTTTTCACAAAACAATCTTAATTATTATGGAGTATCAATCAACTGACAATAATTATTAGTAACAAGTTCCGCTAAAGCAGTAACAACTAAGAAGTTCTTGATAAAGTATAAAATATATTTCTGGGCCTCAACCATCAGCTTAAGTTTTTGGTTGAGTTGATCCTTTAACATTGTATCAGAGTCACCGTGACACAAAGGTCACGGGTTCAAATCTCATCCATCCCCACTTTCAAAGTGAAATATTTCGTGCAGATAATGCAGAGGGCACGTGCTACATCCACATTTCAAGCCTAAAGGGCTCTCATGTGAGGGGGCGTGATAGAGTATAAAACATAATCCTAGGCTCCTAGCTCAGGAATATGTTTTATACTCTATCGTCAAAATGGGATACTTGAAAAAAAAAAAAAAACAGAGGGAGCACTTAGTAAAACATACAAGTATACTGTAGTAGATCTTATTGGATGCATCTTGAAAAAAAAAAGGCCAGCACATAACTTTGGCCAATGATATCTAATTGAAGACAAATGAAACACTTTCTCCGGGTTTTTTTTTTTAGTTGCATTACTTTTGTTTTCACTCTCTTAGACATTTTTTAGGGTAGAGAGAGATATAGAGAAAAAATAAATGGGGTCCATGTGGTAGGAGAGAGATAATGAGAATTTATTACTCCCTCTGTCTCAAATTACTCGCAACGTTTTGACTTTTAATTTTGCACTATTCACACATCTCATTTTGACCATCTTTTCTAGCTATTATATAAAAGCCAATGTAATCATGTAAGATGTTGTTGGGTCTCTTTTAATGTATAGTTTCTTAATATAAACTTTTTATAACTTTTATAAATATATAATAAAATATAGGACAGTCAAACATGTGTATCGGCAAATGTGTCCAGTCAAATTGTTGCAAGTAATTTGGAACAGAGGGAGTAGTTAAAAAGAAAAGTGATACAACTAATTTAAAACTTTTTTTTTAGAAAAGTGATGCGACTAAAAAAACGGAAGAAGTGAGAATTATGCACAGTGTCCTTAGAACACTGAGTACAAATGTTAAACATTAGCCATATAGGTGTGGTGGAATACTGGTGTCTAAACTATTACGAAGTATGATAGACTGGGCTGTGACCGATAAAAGGCCAGGCCCAACTCCCACACGACCAGATCGTCTGCTGTCACCTTACATGTCATGTTGCCAAAACATATGCTAATTGTAGCAAATATAAAATTAAACATGAAACATGAAATATAAACAGAGATAAGGCAGTCCATTATTATAATTGTTGATGAAAGCGATTTGTCACTTTTACCTGCAGCTGTGTTGGATCAAAAGTATGAAAGTTGGACAAATTATTTTGTTGGTTGATATGATCATTTCTCAAATTATTCCCATCAAATTAAGCTTGGCCACTTTGACAGTTTGACTAGATTAAATTAAAAACCTTCTTAAAAGTGCTTAGTTGATTTTTATTACAGCATTTCAACATCAAATTACAAACATGATATTTCAAAAATGGTACGGTATGTAATACGGAGTAATATGTTTTCTAAACCAACTGCTGACACATCTAATTCAACGGTCTAAGTCAAGTTATTGAAATGGTGTTTGTTTGAGAGGAGTTTGGACTATAAGAAGGGATTTAAACAGTCGAAATTTTTAAATGATGTGTTTGGATGAGAGAAGTTTGGACTAAAGAAGGGATTCAAATAGTCGAAATTAACAATCTGGAAAAGAAAAGAATATATATATATATATACTCCCTCTATCCCATAGTATAGTTCCTGTTTTCCTATTTTTGAATAGTATGTAAAGACCATAATACCCTTACTTTTTTAACTTTATTCATTGTATTTCCTAAATTACCCTTGAATTTTGCACATGCCATATACTTGTTTTCACTTTTTCTCTCTAACTTTTGTCTATAATTATACCTTTCACTATTATTAATGTACTTCATCCACTTTCTCTTTTTATTTTCTAAATACCGTGAAAAAACACAAACAAAAACTATATTATGGGACGGAGGGAGTATATATATACTACCTCCATTTTTTATTGTTAGTTTTTGTTCTACTCACTTACCAATCATTGGGTCAAACAAAAAAATCCTTGATCATCTATTGCTACATACTAATGTACTCCGTATTAATCTAAAATTCTCATTTGCTATGCTAGAATTGTTTCATTATGTAATTTTCAAATATCAAATTTTCATAATTTACTTTAGTAAGCAATTAAAAATATAGTTGGTCAAACATACGAGTTAAAGACCGCAGAAAATGCACATGAATAGAACAAAAAAGAATAGAGGAAGTAGTTATGAATGTACAGAGTAGGATCCTAAATTTGGTCGACTTTACTACACTTTATCATATGTTTTTTATATTTTTATAGTCATTTTACACAATATTTAGTTAACATCTAGCAACTAATCGCTAATTTTCAAAAGACTTCTAGGCCAAAATACATTTCATATCAATGATATAAAGTGGTACGATCCAAATAATTTGTACAATTGTTTATACTCCACTATCTAGTAATGGAATAAGTAATAATTTATGATCCCATGTGTATAAATTCAGGAATTCCGATTCATGTAACACAAGGTGACAACTGCCAATGCCATCAAACAAAATCATAAGTTTTCAGCAAATTATGTCTTTTGGCTCCGACCATACTATATTTTTATATTTTGGCTTGTGACCCACCAAAGATTTATTGATAATTATTAATTAGGGTACCATTTTGCTTGATAATTCAGTATGCTTAATTCTTGAGGTCGTAATTTTCACTCTTGATCATGATCATTTAAGAGGAAAGAATACGTGGAAAAAACTTATGGAGTAGATATGCTTTATTATTTGCTTGTTTCAAAAAGCCAAGGCATCAAAAGCTGTTAATTTGCAAAGATAAGTTTACTTGACTAATTAAAGTCTAAACTCCCTTTTTTTTTTCTTTTTTTTTTTTGACATTTTCCAACTAATGTTTTTGTTTGAATTTAATAAAGAAAACAACAATAAAATAATAAATCTAAGATTGTGTTCTTTCTATTAAGATGGATTAACTATATTTAACTATAGTTTAGCTAAATAATTATAATTAAAAATTTAAAATACTACATACATTATACATCTAAATATCTAATGTTGACTTGTGCTTATTTCGTACTGTATGATCAAGTCTTATATGGGTTGGACGGTTGGTAGAAGGTTGAAGTATTTGAGACAAGACTGCAACCTTAATTAGCTTCCTAATATATATGCAAGTGGTAAATTTCAATACTACTCCGTGTTACAAGATTCTATAAAGGATTTCGATGTGTGATGTAGTTCATTATAGTGTGTGACTAAATAATAATCACGTAATGTATGACTAAATGATCACGTCAATGCGTATATAATTTGCAAGCTAATATACTGTATGTGAGCACAACAACACACAACACACTTTCTTGCAAAAGATTTTGACATCTTATCATCAAGTAATTTCTTTAATATATTGTAATTAGAAAGTTTGAAAATTTACACAATTTACATACACTCATTTAACTGTCTTTGTAATATAAAATCCTTATCTTCGTTTCAATATATACTATAAAAATATAATCTATCCTAATCAGAGATATTATCAATGTTTTAAGAAGTGCATTGGTAATTAATTAAGCTTGAAACTCGCGACGTTGTAATTAAAAAAAAAAAAAAAAACGAAGTATTTATTTGAAATCTATAAGAGGCTTGCGGGAAGATAGTTTACTTTGCCTTGGCTTCTCTATGAGGGCAATTTGAGCTCATATGGATTAGAGATTTGAGAGAGTGCACATAGCCACTTATATATTGACATGCATGCCCATGCATGGTTATTGAGTGTGTGACAAATAAATATGATGGTGTCTTGTCGTCTGCCCTTAAGAGCATGTTTAATGGAGGGGATTCATGAATCCCCTTAATTCTTCTCTCTCCTTCTCTCCTTTTGACACATCATTTCTCTTTCTTCCACATCATTTTCCACTATCTCCATCCTCTTCCTCTTCCTCTTTCTTTATTTTTTCCCACAACAAAGGGGATTCATGAATCCCCTTCCTTTCTATTTATTAACCAACTTCTATTTTAGATATTTGTAAATTTTAATATAATTAGATTAATGACAATTTTAATATATTACAAAAATGTACAATTAATGATAATTTAAAATGCATAATTAGTAAATTGAACGGTTGCCATCCATATAAAATAGTTAAAATGGAACATTGCAATACATTATGTAAAAAGACAATTCATGAAATTCGGAAACATAAAAATACATTAAAAGCCGATAATTGAAAAACGAGAAACTAAATCATAAATACGTTTTATTTTTAAGGTGAGTTGACGAAAGTGCTCCCAAACCTAACCCATATATGTTCCAGCAAATCATTCTTCAAAGATGTATTAATTTGTTTGTCACGAAGATTATCTCGTGTAGCCATCAATGTAGCTAAATTTTGATCTTTATAACGCCCAGGGGTAACGGTGAAAGTTGTTGCTGTTCTCCTTGATGATCCTGCTAGGTTCTCAGGTTGTTCGGTGGAAAATTCCGTTGGATCCCAATAATTCATGTAATTATCGCGTTCATCTTCTACAATCATATTGTGCATGATAATACACGCCATCACGATTTTCCATAGCATTTCGACACTCCATGCCAAAGTCGGATGTCTAATTATTGCAAATCGAGCTTGTAGCACACCAAAAGCACGCTCAACATCTTTTCAAAATACTCTCTTGTTTGATTGTAAACAACTTCTGTTTAGGGGTTTGTGGGGAGGTAATAGCGGAAATAAATGTTGCCCATTTTGGATAAATCCCATCTGTGAGATAATATCCTTGGTTATAGGTATTTCCATTCACAGTGAAATTAACTTGTGGAGCTCGACCATTTAAAATATCGTCAAAGACGGGAGAACGCTGAAGAACGTTTATATCGTTGCATGTCCCTGGCGTGCCAAAAAAGGCATGCCAAATCCATAAATCCCAAGAAACAACAGCTTCTAAGATCACCGTCGCCCTTTTAGATCTTCCTTGATACATTCCTTTCCATCCAGCTGGACAATTTTTCCACTCCCAATGCATACAATCGATGCTCCCCATCATGCCAGGAAAACCCCTTTCTTCCCCTTGTTTAAGGAGACGAACAAGATCTTCCGCGTTTGGCTTCCGCAGGTATTCTGTTGAGAATTCACGAATCACTCCATCAACATAGTGTATAAGACATTCTCTTGCCGTACTTGCCCCAAGTTTTAGATACTCATCAATTTGATCAGCTGGGCAACCATATGCTAACATTCTCATTGCTGCAGTGCATTTTTGAATTCCAGAAGCACCTAGTCGCATTGTGGCATCTGGATGTTGTTGAAAAAATCTATCAGTTGCACTCAACGTATTCACTATCTTCATGAATAGAGGTTTTCGCATACGAAACCTACGTCGAAACTTTTCATCGCCGTATAATGGATGGTCACTAAAATAGTCTGTAACTAACCGATCATGTGCTCCTTCACGATCTCTTGGAACGATCCACCTTGACATTTTTTCACGTCGTGAACCACGAACTTCTTGTTCTTCTACATCGGTGTTAATAACATACGTAATAATGCAAGAGAATATTTTGGTAACACATTTCAAAATTTGAATTTTGAGATGTATGTCAGAAGCTTAGATTTTTGCATGACAATAATCTATAGCTTTGCAGAGATATGTATATCTTTACAGAAAAGTTGACATATGAAGTAGATATATCAATGCATGAAGTGACTACACACTGAATTTTGTTTTTTGTTTTTTACCACTCCTAATAATAATAATTACAGTCATAATAATAGTAATTATAATAGTAACTATTACAATATGATTAAACATATATTAAAAACATTAAAAAATAAAAACTAATACATTAAAAAAATTAAAATAAATTCAGAAATAAATAAAACATTAAAAAAAACTAATACATTAAGAACATGAAATAAATAAAACATTAAAATAACATAAGAAGAACAACTTCATAAGAACCTATTACTAAATTCCTCTCTAAGCTTGTACATTTCTAGCTCAAATTCATCAAGGTTAGGTTTCATCATCAACATATTTAACATTTTGAACTTCATCTCCTCTTCCTTTTGCCTTTTCATTTCTTCATCTCGCTCTCGTATTAAGGCCATCATTCGTTCTCCTTGGTCATACCTCTTGTCACTATATTCTGCAAGAGTTGTATTGAACGAATCAAGGTTTATAGATGAAGACGAAGAACCAGATTCCATTGCTAGTCTCTTCGTCTTTTTTATACCATCTGGTCGAGTCCGTGGTTTTCCACCTTCAACAGTTGGTGATTCTGGTTCAGATCGTTTTGCACTTCCTCCGCTTTCAGCAGGTAATTGCATGACCTCATTCGGATCCCATTTTGGAAAATTTTGCATAACTTCAAAACAATGTTGTAAATGGAAATGTTTACCTTTGTTCGCCATTGCAAAAGCATTGTGTGCACGTTTTTCAACATCTGCATCTGATTGTCCACTCTTCGGATTTCATATCTCGTAACTGTATACCTCTACCCACTTGTTCACATTCGAATTAATGTGATCCCAACGTTGTTGTAAGGACTTAGTATTCCTCGTCTTTTGGAGCTCATCAGGATTTGCAAGTCGTGCTTGTTCGTACAATTTATAAGCTGCAGCCCAAAATCCAGCCTTAGTCCTTTTTGTATTTTTTGTAACATTTCCCCCGGCGTTGATGTAAGCCGAAACAAGTGCGTTATCCTCTGCTACATTCCATGAATTCCTCGGCATAGTCTCTCCAGGAGAAACTTCAACGACAACATCATCAAGATCCTCTAGATGTTGCGCTTCTCGTACCTCTTCAGTTGGAGTTGCGTTCGTGCTACCATCTCCTCCCGGAGAATGGTCCATAGGTTGGGTAAAATGTTGAGACATGAGAAATAATGGATTATGTTGAGGAAAATGTTGGTGATATTGGGTTGTATCATTTGGATTCATTGGTCTTGGTTGATTACCAAACCATTGTAAGGCAGCTTGAAATTGAGGATTATTGAGGATATTTGGATCAAAAGGAGGATTATTTGAATTATTTTGAGAGTTTGGAATATTTTGAAAATTCAAATTTCTTCTTAAATTTGGATTATTTCGATCCATATTGAAAGATAAAATGTAATGAATTAAATTGAATATAAGTGAGATTAATAGGAAAAGGAGAGAAAATATGGAGAAAATGAAGATTTTGAAAATATGGCAAATTTAGGTTCATTTTATAGAGAAAAAAAAAATATAACCGTTGGTGTTTTTTTTTTTAAAAATAACTTACCGTTTTTTTTTATTACCGTTTGAAAAATTAGAGCATGTGTAAATGTCAACCAATGAGAAAGCAACAAATGTCAGCATGTGCAACCAACAAGTGGGCCTCACCAGCCCAAATGGCCAGCAGGAACGTGCCACGTTGCAGCTGCTGGTCCAACTTTGCTTTTTATTTTTTTTATTTTTTTTTTGTTTTTGTCCCCACCTTTTCCAATCCCCTTCCCTATTTCATCATCCTCTTCACCAAGAGGAAGAACCATATTCCTCTTGGTAAGAGGACTCTAACATTTATGTTTACAATGGAGGGGATTCCTCTTAAGAGGAGAGAGAAGGCTTAAAGGAGAGTGAATCCCCTCCATTGCACTTGCTCTAAGGCCAATAGTCTTGTTGTACAATGATATCTATTGTACAGAATTCTTACTTTGGTTTAGACATCAAAATGTCATTTTATGTTCTCTTTTTCTACAAGGTTTGGAACAGCCAACAGTTTTAAAGTTTCATTTTTACCTCCAAATGTTTCATGATTTCCATTCATCCTTTTCACAATTACTACCACTTACCAACAACTTTGAGCTGAGATCATTCTTAATCAACAATCTTATCAAGAATATATCTCCCCCCCCCCCCTCTTAAGTGAGATTTAATATGATATTGCATTTGTGGATGGTAAAATATATCGAAAGACACTCCTTCCTCATGCATGCAAGACCTCTCAAATATCTCAATCTTTGACTATGTTACCTCCATATAAGAAGAATACAATGTTATTACAACAAGATTTATTGTTACAGTATGAAGTTATCTCTGCATGCTTTGCTCAACTACACTCCTTGATTATAGGAGATGTTTCTCATCTTCGCAAGCAACGAGCTCCAATATAATAGGATTAGAATTAGTCTTATGTATATAGTTATACTTATCTTTTCCTTCCTATTTTGTAGCTTCTGTTTACTGACTTTTAGTTATTGTATTCCTATTTATGTCTTGTACTTTACTCAATGAAATACAATTAAAAAAAACATTATCACTCTTATATGGTATCAGATATTTGATCTATATTCACCATTAATCCTCTCTTCCGCTGCTTCACCATGACTACTGCTACCGAAACGTCCTACCAACTCTCCAACGCCACCAACCCCTCAAAACCCTTCATTGTCATCAACATGCACAACGTATCAAACTCACCCCACAAAACTATCTTTCTTGGAAGCTACAAGTGGAAGCTCTTCTCGTCAGCCATGATGTATTTAACTTCTTCGACGGCAGCTTCCCATGCCCTTCTCCCACCATCACCACCGATGGTGTTGAAACAACCAATCCTGATTACACCTACTGGACTCGCCAAAAAATCGCCTACTATTCGGCTCTCTCATTGGCACCATCTCCCCCAACCTTGTGCCTATCATCTCGCAAGCTAAGACCTCTGCTCAACTCTGGGAAAAATTGCATCAAACATATGCTCTTCCTTCCTGTGGCCACATAAAACAATTGCGTGACAAATTTCACCGCATAATCAAAGGTTCATCCTCCGTCTCTGACTACATGAGGTCTCTAAAAGAATGTTCCGACCACCTAGCCGCTCTCGGCAAACCCGTTGATCACGAGGACTTGATAGACAAGGTCCTTGTTGGGCTTGATGACTCATACAAACCGGTTGTCGACTCCGTCAATGCACGAGACACCACCATAACCTTTAAAGAACTCCATGAAAAGCTTATAAACAAAGAACTCTCTATCATGCAAACACATACCTCTATCGCTTCTTCACTTCCCGCAACTGCTTTTGCCGCTACTTCCAAATACAACAACCGTCCACCATCTCGGTCATCTTCCCAAGGCATTTTCCCTACTCCCAATTCACCTTCCACAGGCATTTTCCCTACTCCCAATTCACCTTCCTCGAAAAATGTCAATGGTCCCGAGAACAGGGCCATGTTGTAGCCCACTGCGCTATGTTCACGAAACAATTCCCTTCTGCTGCCCCACCTCATCCACGTCCTAGCACCACAAACACTAATCAAGCAAACCCGCAAGCTAACACTGCATAGCTCCCTCCTGCCTCTCCTTCGAACCAATGGCTCCTTAATAGTGGGGCTTCTCATCATGTCACTAATGACCTAAACAAGTTATCCCTCTATGCCCCGTATGATGGAACCGAGGAGTTGCTTGTAGGTGATGGTAAGGGACTTAAAATAACTCACTTTGGTGAATGTTCTCTATTCTCTCTTAAACTCAATAATGTCTTAATTGTTCCTTCTATGTCTAAAAATATAATATCTCTCTCTCAACTTTGCATTGATAACAATATTTCTATATCATTCTCATCAAATTCTTTTCTTCTGAAGGACCTATCAACGGAGAAACTCCTGTTTCGCGGGAGTTCTAATCATGGAATATATGAGCTTTGACCTATCTCTCCTAAAGTCTACACAAGCACATCTTCCTCTATAGCTTGGCACCACCGTCTAGGCCATCCGTCTCGAAATATTTTTAAGCTTATTTTATCTACAAATAAAATTAATGTCCCTAGTATTTCCACTCTAGATTGTAATTCGTGTGCTTGTAATAAAAGTCACAAACTTCCTTTTTCGATTTCTTCTATTATTTCGAATGCACCCCTAGAATATGTTTATACTGACTTGTGGGACATCTCTTGTTTATTCCCATGACAATTTTAAATATTATCTTATTTTTGTTGACCATTACTCCAAATATATTTGGTTATACAATCTCAAACAAAAATCAGATACTAAACACATTTTTCCTCGATTCAAGGCACTAGTTGAAAAATATTTCCAACTACCCCTTAAAACTCTCTATTCCGACAATGGTGGTGAATATTTAACGCTCCAATCCTATTTAACAATGGATGGAATCTCTCATCTCACTACTTATCCCCATACCCCCGAACACAATGGTTATTCCGAGCGTCGTCATAGACATATAGTTGAAACTTTTCTCTCTTCTATCTCATGCTAGCATGCCCCTAGAATATTGGTCCCTTGCGGCCTCAACCGCAGCATATCTAATTAATCGCCTTCCACTTTAAATAATGTCTCCCCCTATTTTAAACTTTTTGGTCATCATCCTAACTATGCAAAATTACGTAGCTTTGGATGTCTTTGTTATCCCTGGCTCAAACCGTATACTTCTCACAAACTCGAGCCAAAATCTATCCCGTGTGTCTTTATTGGTTATTCTCCTACTCAAAGTGCATATTATTGTCTTGACCAAAAAACAACTCACATTTACGTATCACGACATGTCCATTTTAATGAAGTTGAATTTCCTTTCGCCTCATTAAACAATGCTCCATATGACACCACTGATCTCCTTGATTAGTGGGCTCCCCTTCCTATCTCCACATTAATTATTCCATCATCAACTACAGCCCCCACCAACAATTTCTCTCCTCCTTCTCAATCTGCCTCAGCACCATCATCATCATCCATTCCATTTTCCCTCCGTCCTCACCCACTGAACCCGTACCCACCACTACAATTTCCTCTCATACTCACTCCTCTCCTACTGCCTCCTCCATGACTCCACCATCATCTTCATCCTCCTCTCCACAACAACCTACACACTCATCTGACGTTGTTACTCGCCTCCAAAACGGTATTATCAAATCAATCAATAAACTAAATTTAAACGCCGAAGTTCACGAAACTACCCTTCCCAAAATTATCACCCAAGCCTTAAAAAGCTCAGTATGGAGAAAGGCCATGGAGGCCGAAATCCATGCCCTCCAGAAAAGCAATACATTGGCACTTGTACCTTCTTCTTCATCTCAAAATGTTGTTGTCTGCAAGTGGGTGTTTCGCATAAAAAGAGACAACCATGGAGCCATTACCCAACACAAAGCCCGTCTCGTGGCTAAAGGCTTCACCCAACGTGTCGGTATTGATTACGGGGTAACTTTCAGCCTCGTGATCAAACCCACCACGGTTAGACTCGTACTCTCTCTTGTTGTCACCCATGGTTGGCCTCTTCGTTAGCTCGACATTAACAATGCCTTCCTACAAGGCACCCTCACTGACAATGTCTACATGGCCCAACCCCCCGGCTTTGTTAACCCTCAATGTCCCACTCATGTGTGAAAACTTCACAAAGCTATCTCGGCCTAAAACAAGCACCCCGTACTTGGTACACTGAACTCCGCGGTCATTTACTTCAACTTGGGTTCCGAAATACAATCTCTGACTCATCTCTCTTCACTCTTTTTGCAAATAATGTTACTGTCTACTTGCTTGTGTATGTTGACGATATCATTATCACATGCAATGTCCCTGCCTTCCTTGAGTCCTTCATCACCACACTCTCCTCTCGGTTCTCTCTAAAAGATTTAGGCAACTTGTCTTATTTCTTAGGCGTGGAGGTCTTGCCCCACCAAAATGGCGTTTTCTTAAACCAAACACGCTACATAAACGATATTCTATATAAGGAAAACATGAAGAATGCCAAACCCACCTCAACCCCCCTAGCCGTACATCCTCCCCTAACCACAAATGGAAAACCGTTGTCTGACCCATCGCACTACCGTGCATTGATCGACAGTTTGCAATACCTTAGTCTTACACGTCCTGACGTGGCTTTCACAGTTAACAAGCTTGCCCGGTACATGCAACGTCCAACGGAGGCTCACATGTAATCTTTACATCGTCTCCTACGGTATCTCAATGGAACATCCATCATTGGCATCACAATTTACAAAGATTCCCCTCCTAATCTTCATGCCTTCTCTAATGCTGATTGGGCTCGTGACACGGATGACTTTATATCCACCACAGCCTATATAGTTTGCCTTGGTCGCAATCCCATCTTTTGGTCTTCAAAGAAACAGAAAACACGGGCAAGGTCTTCTACGGAGGCTAAATATAGAGCCGTTGCTGCAGCCACTGCCGGATTACTTTGGGTTCAAAACCTTCTCACCGAGCTTCGTCATCCTTTGCATTCCACTCCAGTAATCTATTGTGACAATGCTGGTGCTACATACCTGAGTGCTAATCCGGTTTTCCACTCACGTATGAAACATCTTGCTCTTGATTACCACTTTGTCCGAGAACATGTTCAAAATGGCAAGCTTCGTGTTTCTTACATTTCCACTATCGACCAGCTAGCTGCCCTCACGAAGCCTTTACTGAAGCTCCAGTTCAATATCTTAACTCGCAAAATCGGTCTTTCATTATTACAGCCCGTTTTGAGGGGGCATGTTACATTATGAAGTTATCACTGCATGCTTTGCTCAACTACACTCCTTGATTATAGGAGCTACTTCTCATCTTCGCATGCAACGAGCTCCAATATTATAGGATTAGAATTAATCTTCTGTATATAGTTATACTTATCTTTTCCTTCCTATTTTGTAGCTTCTGTTTACTGACTTTTAGTTATTGTATTCCTATTTATATCTTGTACTTTACTCAATGAAATACAATAAAAAAAAAAAAAACATTATCACTCTTATATTTATATCCACAACCATGTATTAAGAGGATGGGATTTCACCTTTGTTCATCACATTGAGACATATACCCTTAAGAAATACTTCGTATAATAGATGTATTCTTAAAATATCTTTAATAACATACCACCAAATAAACTTCAATATGCAAAACCCGTAACATAGCTAGATTCACTAACCGAAAATTAAAAATGAATCCTCAAATTGCTTAAGCACATTTTTATTTTACCAAATTAAATGCCCTCAAGTAACATATATTATGAATACCTAACAGGGTAATTAACCCTACCTCCACTCCTACCTCCTTCCTCATCAATCATCATCCTTTGCCTCCACTAGCCTACATATAGTGGAGATTTGATGACGTTGGGTGGTCAAATTGACCCTTGGATTAAAGTCCATTGTTAAGTGATTGAATATACTCGTAATTAGCTAGATGTCAATGGTTGACAATTTCAAGTGAGGGGAAAGGGGCTAAACTCACTTGCATTGTATCTAGTGTGGGTGAGTAGGTGTCAATGATGGTGAGGATAAGAAGGGGGATGGGATCACTTCAGGGGTTCATAATCTTCATAGTATATAGTTAGGGTCAAAGGGACAATAATTCAGAATGTTATGAACGAGTAATTGATAACACGTTTATATATTCATTTTATATGTTATATTTGCGGGTTTTTATCATGTTTTCTACATACTTTTAATCTTTTAGAGCTATTATTCTTTATATTTCGATATTGCTCTCCTTGGTTTGTTTTATTTTGATTTTTGTAGGAATTGGGCTAGATTTGCTAGAGGTTTGCTTTGATCGTGATTCGACTTGTTAAAGGGAGAAATTTACATACAATAATGGACACGGCAGCCACCTCCACGGCTACAACTCTCTCCACGGCCATCCTGTGGCCAACTCGTTTTCATATAGCAAAGAGCAGCTACGGCAGCCTTCTCCACGGCCTGCCTGTGGTCGAACACGGCTCTCCACAGCCTACCCGTGGTGGCTCCTAATTGCTGCGTTTTAGGCCCTTAATTATGTTAATTTAGAGTCCTAAGCCCACTAAAATTCCTAGGATATATATAGACTAATAACAAGATAGAAAAAGGAGACTTTTATCATCACAATTATTCCAATTAATACGTTGTTTCTTTTCTTTCTTCTTGTTCTTCCAACTTTGTTCCATTGAAGATTAAATCAAGTTCTCCATTAATTCAAGTATTTCTTTATCTCTTTATTTCTTCTTATTATTATTATTGTCATTATGTTTTCTTTCGTTAATTATTTCGTTTATTTAATCAACATGTGTGAGTAGTTTTATAATCTAGAGTTAGGTTGAACCCTAATATGGATTAATACGTTGTTTGATTCTCATTCCCATATCTAATTAATTTATAATTCCTCTTATTTAGGGTTGGTTTTATTATCAATGATTAACTAGAAATAGTATTATTGAATGTGATTAGGTTTACAACGAAAGTTGATTCTTAATTGATTTCAGAACCCTAATTAAAAGTAAGAATTTTTATGCATGAAAATAGCTAATTATTCTTGCTAGGACTATTTGGATGTCGTTCTTAATGTCTTTAATATGTATGACTCCATGAAAATAGGTATGATTGCATATTAGGGAAGCTATTAGTTGATCGAAAGAAACTCTTAGTATTTGTTGTAGGGAGCACCCGTCCTGTGGAATATCTATTGATTTGATTGTGGAAAAGGGATTATTTTGACATATTGTTCTATATTAGTGGGGATTCCTAATTCTAGGTGTTTTAGTTTATATTAATCTTCGTGTTAATTTATTTCCTTAATATTCCGTAGTTAGTAGTTAATACTCTTCATCATTGAATTTGTTACTTGCTTAGTAATAACTTGAGTCTAGATAATTTAGGTGAACCATAGTCTCTATGGGATCGACCCTGACTTACCCTGCTACATAATTAGGAGGAATAGTTAGGTATTATTTTTGTTAGGTGTGCGACCGCCTATCAAATTTTGGCGCCGTTGCCGGGGACTAACGGTTTCATTAGATTATTTGTGATTCGTTTTTGCTAGGCTTATTTCGTTGCTTCGGCTATTTTCTCTTGTGTTTTTGATACTCTTTCTCTAGTTTTCTTGTTGCATGCCCACACGAAGCTCAGGCTCGGAAGATCTAGTACCTTTTGATTCTGAAATCGAAGCAACCGCAAGAAGACGGGCAGGTAGAAGAAGAAGGAGAAATCAAACCAGTAGAAACATGGTAGATCAACCAACGAAATCCCTTCTGGAGTACGGTATTCCTGATACGACTACCGGAATCCTTTCTAGCATCGTAAGACCACCTGTGACGGCTCAGCACTTCGAGCTCAAGCCGCAATTCATCCAGTTCATCTCCAATGATTCATTTGCAGGGCTATCACATGATTGCCGAGTAAGTCATATTGATAGATTTTTAGAGAAATGTGATACCATGAAGATGAATGGTGTTACAGACGATGCTCTTAGACTTCGCCTTTTTCCTTTTTCATTACGGGATAGAGCGAAGGAATGGCTGAGAGATGAAGGTTCTGGCTCATTTGACACATGGGACAAATTGGTGAAGGATTTCCTAGTCAAGTTCTTGGGACAGGAAAAGACTGCAAGGTTGAGAAACGAGTTATCCACTTTCAGGCAGTCAGATGATGAGTCCCTGTATGACGCATGGAGGAGATTCAAGCGTTTGCAGAGACAATGCCCTCACCATGGTATTCCTGAATGGATGTTGATCCAAACTTTCTACAATGGCCTAACTCATGAGTTCCGAATCTACATTGATGCTGCATCTGGGGGCTCTCTCTTGACAAAGAACCCCACTGAAGCAAAGGAGCTTATAGAGAAGATGGCAGCCAACGATAATTATCATCCAGGAGGCCGAAACACTGTGAAAAAGGGAGGTAAACTTGATGTTGATGCCTTAACTATGCTAACTAGTTCTGTGCAGGCACTAACAAGCAGGTTTGATAAGTTCCAAGCTGGAACCTCTACTAGCCCACAGGAGTTGTGTCAATTGTGTAATGTGCAGGGTCATATTGCACCAGATTGCCCGCAGATTTCGCAGAATACAGAGGAGATGTCAATCGAGCAGGCCAATGCTTTCTACTCCTCTAACCCCAAAAGGCCCTATGACCCCTATTCCAACACCTATAATGAAGGATGGAAACACCATCCTAACTTTTCATACAAGAATACCCAAGCACAACAAAATCCACCTCAACCCAACAACCACAACCAACCACCACCTGGCTTCCAACAAAGACCACCCAACACCCAACAACCAATGCAACCACAACCTCAGAAATCTAGCCTTGAGGTGACGTTAGAGAGCTTTATAACCGCAACAAATAGTGCCATCCAACACCAAAATAGCTCTATCCAACAGTTGCAGGCCCAGAGTAAACTCATGGAAATCCAGATAAGCCAACTTGCCAATCAAGTTAGCCAATCTTTAAAGATTCCAGGAACTTTTCCGGGCCAGACAGAACAACCTCAAAAAGGCCAAATGAATGTTGTTACCCTGAGGAGTGGAAAGCAATTGGAAGATCCTCCTACCAAGGAGCCATCAAAGGAGGTCGTTGAAGAAGCAGGTGCAAGTGAGAAGGAAGTTGACAACTCTAAGGTCGAGGATGAATCAAAGGAAGCACCACCAAAGCCACTTGCTCCGTATGTGCCCAAGGTTCCTTTTCCTCAAAGGTTAGCCCAAGCTAAACTTGAGAAAAAGTTCAGTAAGTTTCTTGATATTCTTAAAAGGCTTCATATTAATATTCCATTTTTAGATGCCATATCTGAGATGCCTTCTTATGCAAAATTCTTAAAAGATATGCTATCTAACAAGAAAAAGTTAGAAGAGAATACTACAGTTGCTTTGAATGCAGAGTGCAGTGCTATTTTGCAGAACACTCTCCCTAAGAAATTAGGAGATCCAGGTAGCTATTCGATTCCAGTGAAGCTTGGGGATATCGAAATCAACAGAGCATTGTGCGATCTTGGTGCAAGTGTGAGCCTCATGCCACTGTCCATATGTAAGAAGCTGCAAATGGGTGAACTCAAACCCACACGCATATCCCTGCAACTTGCAGACAGGTCAGTGAAGTTTCCTTTGGGTGTACTTGAGGATGTACCTCTTCGCGTAGGTAAGTTTTTCATACCCTGTGATTTTGTTGTGATGGAGATGGATGAAGATGTGAATGTTCCAATTATACTTGGTAGACCTTTCTTAGCTACTGCAGGTGCAATTATTGATATGAAGAAAGGTAAGATTACTTTTGAAGTAGGTGATGAGAAATTGGAATACTCACTTTTGAATGTTATGGGTGCTCCCTCTATGGGAGATACTATTTGTCAGGTTGATGTGCTCGATGAGCTACAAGGTGAACAACTCCCTCTGAATCAAAAAGATGATGCCCTTGAGCAAGTGCTAATAGGGAAGGAAGATGATGATGGAGATTGGGAATCAAGAGAGTATATCAGGCTGCTTGAAGAAGCAAAGGCCGACCCGAGCGTGAATCCAATCAGAGAGACATTGAATGTAATGAGTATTGGGGAGAGTACTAAGCCTCCCGAGGTAGAGTTGAAACCCCTCCCCTCTAACTTAAAGTATGCATATCTTGGTCCAAACAATTCATACCCTGTTATTGTTAATGCTGAACTCAAGGACACAGAATTGGAGCAACTGCTCAATGTTCTGAAAACATATAAAAGTGTTATTGGGTACACCATTGATGATATCAAGGGTATTAATCCTTCTTTCTGTATGCATAAAATCATTCTTGAAAACGATCATGCCTCTTCTGTAGAACCTCAAAGAAGACTTAATCCAAATATGATGGAGGTAGTGAAAAAAGAAGTTCTGAAATTGCTTGCTGCAGGAATAATCTACCCTATCTCTGATAGCAAGTGGGTTAGCCCTGTACAAGTAGTACCAAAGAAGGGAGGTATGACCGTTGTCAAGAATGACAAGGGTGAGCCAGTCGCCACTAGGACTGTTACAGGGTGGCGAATGTGTATAGATTATAGAAAATTGAATAAGGCCACCCTGAAGGATCATTTCCCCCTACCCTTTATTGATCAAATGCTTGAAAGGTTGGCAAAGCATTCCTATTTTTGTTACTTGGATGGATATTCTGGTTTCTTTCAAATTCCCATCCGTCCCTGTGACCAGGAAAAGACTACTTTCACATGTCCATATGGCACCTTTGTATATCGCAGGATGCCATTTGGACTATGTAATGCCCCTGCCACTTTTCAAAGATGTATGATGGCAATTTTCTCAGGACTCATAGAAAATTCTATGGAAGTATTTATGGATGATTTCTCTGTCTATGGAACAACCTTTGATGTATGTCTTGAAAATCTTAAAAAGGTGCTCCAAAGATGTAAGGAAGTCAACTTGATTTTGAACTGGGAAAAATGTCATTTTATGGTGCAACAGGGAATTGTCCTAGGTCATGTTGTATCTAATAAGGGTATTGAGGTAGATAAGGCTAAGATAGAGGTCATAGAGCGTTTGCCTCCTCCGAACTCTGTAAAAGGAGTTCGAAGTTTCCTTGGTCATGCAGGTTTTTACCGTCGTTTTATTAAGGATTTTTCGAAAATTGCTCGACCTCTAACTGAGCTTTTAGCTAAGGATGTTCCATTTGTCTTTACTGATGCTTGTCTTGAAGCTTTTAACAGGTTGAAGGAAGCTTTGATCTCTGCTCCTGTTATGCAACCGCCAGATTGGGCTTTACCGTTTGAAATCATGTGTGATGCTAGTGATTATGCGGTAGGGGCCATTTTGGGGCAACGAAAGGATAAAAAGCTCCATGCTATTTATTATGCTAGCAAGACTCTTAGCTCTGCTCAAATGAATTATGCCACAACTGAAAAAGAGATGCTAGCTGTTATTAATGCAATTGACAAATTTCATTCCTATTTGGTTGGTTCTAAGGTTATCATTCATACAGATCATGCAGCACTGAGGTATTTGATGACCAAAACCCATGCAAAGCCTAGGCTGATTCGGTGGATCCTTCAATTGCAAGACTATGATATAGAGATAAAGGACACAAAGGGGACTGAGAATGTTGTCGCAGACCACCTCTCCCGCCTTCTCCTTGACCCCGAGGATGAGGATGATATCCCTTTTGATGATTCTTTTCCTGCTGAACATCTATTAGCTCTTTTGAAAACTGAATCACCTTGGTATGCTGATTTGGCTAATTTTCTGTCCACAGGTACAATGCCTCACGGCTACTCGTCTCAACAAAGGAAGAAATTCCTTTATGAGGCGAGGAGACATTTCTGGGAAGATTCTTTCTTGTATAAGCAATGCGCGGATTCTGTAATCCGACGATGCATACCGGAGAATGAGGTTGCTAATATTATTTCTCATTGTCATGACTTACCGTGTGGTGGACATGCAGGTCCTTCGAAGACAGCCGCAAAGATCTTGCAGTGCGGTTTTTATTGGCCAACGATATTCAAAGATGTATATTCCTATGTCAAGGCATGTGATCGATGTCAACGGACGGGCAATATTTCTAGGAGGAATGAAATGCCACTCAACAACATACTCGAGGTCGAGTTGTTTGATGTGTGGGGGATAGACTTCATGGGACCATTCCCTTCTTCCTATGGAAATCGATATATTCTAGTGGCCGTTGACTATGTCTCAAAATGGGTCGAAGCAATTGCTACCCCAACCAATGATGCTCGCGTGGTAAGTAAGTTCTTCAAGAAAGTTATTTTCCCTCGTTTTGGTTTACCACGTGTTTTGATTAGTGACAGGGGAACACATTTCACGGAGCATCGGTTTGAAGCAATGTTGAAGAAATATGGAGTACAACACAGACTTGGCATTGGCTATCACCCACAAACTAGTGGCCAAGTTGAAGTGTCAAATCGAGAGATCAAGTCCATCATCGAGAAAACTGTCGCACGAACAAGAAAGGACTGGTCTGTGAAGCTAGATGATGCATTATAGGCGTACCGAACGGCGTTCAAAACTCCAATAGGTACAACTCCATATAGACTTGTTTATGGAAAAGCATGCCACCTACCTGTTGAGTTAGAGCATCGAGCATACTGGGCCATCAAAAGCCTTAATTTCAATGCCAAGGCAGCCGGTGAGAAAAGATTGTTACAACTTAATGAGTTGGATGAACTTCGACTAGAAGCCTATACATGAAGTGGCATGATAAGCATATTATGAGGCGAGAATTTCATGAAGGAGAACTAGTATTGTTATTCAATTCTCGATTGAAATTGTTTCCTGGAAAACTTCGATCAAGGTGGTCAGGCCCATTTCAGGTTCGAAAGGTTTTTCCATATGGTTCAGTTGAAGTTTGGAGTGAAGCCACTGGTTCCTTTAAGGTAAATGGGCAACGTCTCAAGCATTATCGAGAAGGCGAACCCATTGAAGCAAAAGCGGTTTTTACCGTTTTCAATCCTAGTTCGAACTAAACGAAAAGGTGGTCAAGCTAGACGACCTTAAACTAGCGCTTCTTGGGAGGCAACCCAAGTTCTCTAATTCTGCCTTATTTTTATTTTTAATTCTTGATTAAATAGTAATAATAGTAATGAGTTTTTTTTTTTTTTTTTTTTTTTAAATAAATAAATAAATAAATAAAAATTAAAAAAAATAATAAAAAATAAAAAAAATAAAAATAATAAAAATAAATAGTAGTAGTAGTCTTTTACTTTATCTATTTATTTACTTATTTTCTTTTTATTTATTTACTTATTTTTTAATTTTTGTTGCTAGGTAGTGTTGGATAGTAACTAGTTTTCATTATTTAGCTAGGTAGAAATGTAGTTCCTTTCATTTTTCTTCCTAAATTTTGCCTTTTGGTGTGAATTACAGGAGGAAACAATTAATGGCAGAGGAAGCAATTTACCTATAAAAACTTCATGGCACAGCAAGCTCCGCAAGCAACCCGCAATCAAAACAGCCAGCCACTGGGGGTAGTTGATGAAAGAAATTGAAGTGAGAAAACAATAAGGCAGCATGCTCCACAGGCTGGCCGCGGTCCAGCTTACAACCCACAGCCCAGCCATGGTGGACTTTGTTTTCACAGCCTTTCAAAAAAAAAAAAAAAAAAAAAAAGGGGGTGAAAAGCTGAAGGGAAGAGGCAGCGTGCTCCACAGGCAACCTGCAGCCTACACTCACAGTCCACAGCCCACCTGTGGTGCAAACTGGTATCCTCTCTTCACAAAAAAAAAAAAAAAATATATATATATATATATAGATATATATATGTATATATATATATATATATATATTTATATAAATAAAAAGGCTGTATACAAGAATTGTCTTCAAGAAACGCTGCCCAAAGGTTTCCAAGAATCCTCACCAAGGATCGCTCAGCCGTTCCTTGAGCACCGAAACTCACCGGACTTGGGCTGCGAAAACCTCCCTGATTAGCGCCGGAAATTGACAGAATCTGGGCTGCGAAATCTCCCGGAATTTCACCACCTGCAATCGACGATTTCGTGAGCAGCGAACCACCGGAAATTGCAGCGCCAATCACCGATTTCTTGAGAATCAAAACTCACCGGACTCACCACCTGAAACTGACGGAATCCGGCCAGCAAACCACCAAAATTCGCAACTATATCTAGCCGTTCCTTGAGCAGCGAAACTCACTAGATTCCGGCGAAATTTTCTGGTTTCTCAAGCTCCGAAACTCAGTCGGACTTTGGCCTTAATTTGACGATTCTTAATCTATAAAAATCGGCCGGATTTGAACTTGAAAATTGCTGGAATATTATGCCCTTGAAGGGGTAGCTTTTGTTCAATTCAACCAGCATTCTGTGGTATAATATCAATGGCTCGTAGTTCTACAAATACCAAGAAAAAAAACAACCCCCTCGGTTTCAAATTCTAGAATTCCGCCATTTTTCAAGACTAAAAAGACAGTTTCAAGAACAAAAACTTCAACCCGCAAAACATCGTCATCATCTTCATGTACCAAGGTTAAGAAAAAGGTGAACATTGATTACTATGATATTAAATTTCGAGATGCCGCTCACCGATCAAAATACGAGACATTGTTTATGCGAGGAGTAAATTCGACTCGTTTTTGTGATATTGATGCCCTACGAGCACTGCGTATTGAGGAAGATGTATGTTGGCTCTTTACTAATGTTGGGTGGGGTGATTTTCTTATGAAAAGGTATCCCACATACAAAAGAATAACATTGGAGTTTTTAAGTTCTTTAAAGGCGTATTTGTGTATTTCAGGTTATTTTCTTAAAAAAATTTGAAGGGTAAATAACAGGCCATAAAACGCTGACTAAGGCAGCGTTTTCTGTAAGGCAGCGTTTTATGGCCTGTTATTTTGACATAAAACCCTTCAGAAAATAAAAAAACCTGAATAAAACCTGTTATTTCATGCAGCGTTTTTGGTATTTTCAGTTTTTTTTCTATTTAAATTGTATTTCACAAAATACGAAATTTTAAAAAAAAATAATAAAATAAAAGGATAAAAAGCTGACTGAGGCAGCGTTTTTGGTATTTTCAGTTTTTTTCCCTATTTAATTTGTATTTCACAAAATACGAAATTTAAAAAAAAAATAATTAAAGGGTAAAACGCTGAGGCAGCGTTTTACCTCATAAGCTTAGTTTGGTAAATAGTTTGACCACGCGTCTAGATTGGTAAATTATTTGTGAAATTAGCTCAATTTTGTAAAAAATCCACTTCCTTCTTCATTCAACCTATAAGCCAAAAGAGTGACCACAACATTAAAACTTTAGGTACAAAAACAATTAAACAAACTCATCCTGCCATCCAAACCAAAATAAGAGCATAATTAGGACCATAACCACCCAAACATAAAAATCACTTTCTTCCATCAATAAAAACAAACAATTCCAAATAAATACTCTCCTCTCTCTTCCCCCCTAAATTGCCCAGTCCCCTCATCTTCTTCGCCTGAATTCCCTCAAAACATTTCCCACTCTCCCAAATTATTTCTCCCTTTTTTTAATTCCTCCCTCTCAAATTCCAATGCCCTAATAAAAAAAAAAAAAAACCCAAAAAATGTTAGTTTAAATTCTTCAAAATCAACAATTATTCCAATGGCAGCAACAACTACTGCCACCACCACAACCACCGCAGCAAACACCAAGCCAAAACGCCGTCGTTTCCGTGAAATTACCATATCGTCCTCAGCATCCCCTGAACTCGCTCGCTACTCACTGAGTCCAACTCTCTCTCCTTCAATGGCGGACTACGATTCACAACAACCCATTTCATCATACCCAGCAAATTTCAGCAAGTTCAACTCTGCTCTAACAGCGGGCCTCCTAAACCCGATGTCCCCACCTCCTCAAACCCGATCAAGCCCGACCCTCTTCGAAATGATGGCCAGTGAGCCCGACATTCAGCCCACTACCAGATCCACCACCAGTACACCCCAAAACGGTGTCGTTAACGTTAAGTCTCCTCCGCCGCCATTGTTGGATAAACAGGGGTTGCTGCAACTTCGGATTAATGATATTTTGGCGAATAAGAGTCCAGGAAATCAGTTTAATGACCCGGGTTCGAGTGATATTAAGCTAACTTTGAGTTCGAAAGATGGGTTTTCTGTTGAGTTGTGTGTTCATCGTCAGATTCTTGTGGGGAATAGTAGGTTTTTTGCTGGGAAATTTGCTGCTAAGATTCATAGGAATGGTAATGGTGGAGGTGATACGACGCCGTTTGCTGTTGAAATCGCTGATTGTGATGATGTTGAGGTTTATATTGAGACTTTGAGATTGATGTATTGTAAAGATTTGAGGAGGAAGCTTATGCGTGAAGATGTTCCCAGAGTTCTTGGCATTTTGAAGGTATAATTTTATTTTAATTTTTAAATCTGTAATTTAATTTCTGGGTTTTTCTTAATTATTGTTTCTTGAATATATTTTATGTTGTTTTAATAGAATAGTGTTTCAGAAATGGCGCCTTACAAATATTAGATTGAATAGTAATAACAAGGGAAAAGTAAAAAAGAATAAAAGAGAATAAAGTTGTTGTTTTGAGGGATTATTGAATGGTATAGTTTTCAATTGGTTGAGCTGAATATGGCTACATTATACTATAGTAGGTTATTTCGGGTGATTCATAGTTAGGATCGCGGTAGGGATGTGTATTTTTGGCTATGAACGAGAGTGGTTGGTGAACGAAATTGAGCCTTTGGTTTCCACTGTAGGATTTCCTTTTGAAGTGCAAGCATGATTTTGACTGGCAAGTACTAGTGGTAATTAATTGTGTTCGATTGACTACTGATTGTTAATCTTTGTTTTATTGAGTAATGTGAATTGAATGGTTTCGATACTGTGACTGTGTAGACTGTATCTATCCGTATCATGGCGTTTAGTGATTGCGTAGGTGTTTCCATTATGCGGAGAGATGGGTTGGTAGGATTACACTCCATTATGTAAATTGCTGCAAATGGTGTACCTTAGCATAGATTGTTGTAGGGTTACTTTTGAGAACCCTACATTGTCATTGAAGGTCACTTGATTTGCTTTGTTGATGGTGTTCCTTTCCATCTGGCAATCACAGTGAAGTTTTGAGAGGAAAAGGTCCTATACAAGCCATGTTACATGTAGTTTTCTTTTCTACTTGTAGGATTCAGCTGTGCAATTGGATTGTTATGTGAGGCTGTTGTTGTTTGTACTTTGTAGTAGTCAAAGAATAGGTTATATGACCTGCTACATGTTTTTTTGCTTGTAGGTTTCGGCTGCGATTGGGTTTGATGCAGGGGTATTATCTTGTTTAGAGTACTTGGAAGCTGCGCCATGGGCAGAGGATGAAGAAGAGAAGGTGGCCTCACTACTGTCTGAGCTACATCTCGAAGGCATAGGTGCTAGTGAAGTTCTTAAGAGAGTTTCCCTTGATGCAAATGCTCATGTGGAAGAGAACATTATTGAGAATGAGGAAGTACTTTTGAAGCTCTTAAATGTAGTCCTCGAAGGGAAAGATGAGAAAGCAAGGCGAGAGATGAAGGGATTAGTCTCCAAAATGCTCCGTGAGAATGCAAATCATAATGAACTGCGAAAAGAGTCTTTGTATTCTGCTTGTGATGGGTGTTTACAGCGACTCCGTCACCATTTCTTACTAGCTGCAGCGTCAAACTTGCAGGATGTAAGTCAGATTGCAAGGCAGGCAGATAACTTGCACTGGATTTTGGATATCCTAATTGATAGGCAGATTGCTAAGGACTTCCTGACTACATGGGCTTCACAAACAGAAATGTCAAAAGCACATTCTAAGGTTCCTCCGGTTCACAGATTTGAGATAAGCAGGGTCACAGCCAGGCTTTTTGTGGGCGTTGGAAAGGGACAACTATTGGCATCAAAGGATGTGAGGTGCCAGCTATTACAAACATGGTTGGTGCCCTTCTATGATGATTTCGGGTGGATGAGAAGGGCTTCAAAGGGACTTGACCGGCATTTGATTGAAGATGGCCTTAGCAACACCATTCTTACTTTGCCTCTCTCATGGCAACAAGAAATCCTTCTTGCTTGGTTTGACAGGTTTTTAAACTCTGGAGAGGATTGTCCTAACATACAACGGGGATTTGAAGTTTGGTGGAGAAGGGCATTCTGGAAACGAAACACCCTTCAGCTGGACCATCCTAATGTTCGGATTGCAAATGGGAGTTCTGATAATAGATAGAGAGTAATGCAAATGGGCATTATCCTAGTTTTCGTGGGATAATCATTCATCCAGCTGCAATTTTGAAGATCTTGGTTTTCCTAACTCAGTCCTTATTACTTGCGAGATCGAGTTTCAATCCTGAAGATCTCGTCGGATATTATACCCATTGACCTGACTTTTGTGCGGTATTGAGTCTTTTTCTTTTGCCAGCTTCATTGTTGAAAGTTTATGCTAATCAAAGAAATCTTGTTAATAGCCGGCCGTCATACATTAGATGAGATTATGTTGTTGAAACTTGAAAGCAATGGATAATCATATACGGCTATACGCCGTGGTTGTTGACTGTGGACAATGGCTAGTGTTAAGTGTCATGATTAGCACTAATAAGACAATGTCCCATGCCGACTTGCTCATTGAAGCTACCTTCATCTCTAATCCATGTCTTTTTCAAGTACAGTCAGAGTTATTAATTTCTTTTGTCGCAAAGCTATCAAAAATATCATTCACTGCTGGATGATATCAGTAGATCACATGGATTTGGCTTTGTTTGGACCGTGAAATCTGAGATATTTTTTACATATAATGTCATCTATAAGTTTCTATTTTATGGCGTACCAAAGTGGTTTATGATAATGTCTAAGACACTTTGTGGTGCACTTCAGTCCATTATTGCTTTTTCTCTAGGTAGTTGTTTGGCTGAAACAAATATATACTCCTAGGAATTTTTGAGTTACGAAAACACAAAATGAAGTCGCTTGTATTGAACCACCAAAGAAAATCCAATATTTCTACTCCGTGTTTCCTTGGAAAGCTACATGTGCATTTATGTTGGCAAGGCTGATCACCAAACGATCACTTGATGTGTTATTCACCGTGCTATATTTCATTGTTCTTAATAGCATGAATGTTACGTGGTTTGATGCATTCGATTATTCGATACATGAGACACAATGTTTTATATGCTTCGTAGTTTATAAATGTGGCCAGTAGCAAAAGGGGGAGAAAATGTGAAAATCTTTAAAAATTGTTTTCGTGTAAATTGACCAACTTTTAGAGATTGTTGAATAACTAAGATTCTGAATTCATAAAAGCTACGGAGTAAGCCGAGTGACCCCAAAATTCCATATATCAATAAAAAGTTTGGTTAAGAATACCCATCAGTTGTAAATGGGTAAAACTGCCAAATACTTTTCATATATAAAACCTTTATACTACCTTTGATTTTTATTAGCTGCAACTTTAAAATATTTTATATCTCACAAATAATACTCCAAAGTTGCAACTAATAAAAATTAGAGGTAGTAGTTTATATGCTACTTCCTTGTGTGAAATGGTAGATAAAACCTCTTTTTTTTTAAGTAAAAATACTCAAATCGATATAAAATACTACTAGTACTTAAATAATCAAATCATATGAACTATTCAATGTATGTACGATATGTCAACAAGGCTTAATTGGTTAAAATTTTAGAGATAGCCAAAATTATAACCAAGATTTGAGATCGAATCTCATGTACATTTTCCGTTTATGGCTCTCTTTTAGTCTCTTGCTTATTGACAACAACTCGACAAGCATGGTAAACGCTAATTAACTGTGGAAGTAGTGATGGATTTGTATGTCATTTTGCTAGGATTTCTTGTGTTTATTACTAATTACTATGTTGATAGAACTCTACCTCCAAACATGTGTTTAATATCATAAATTTTCATCATTACCCTATAATTTTGAAAGACATTCTATACCATCTTTAAGATAGTAATGAAAATTTGCGGGAAAAAAGAGGTATTATTTGGGAAGGGATTAGAATTACCTATTAACTTGTGTTGTACTTCACGAACTTACTTACAAAATATTACCATTACCGCTATATATGTTACTATTAACTATCAAACTAGTCGTCGAAGTTTACGTAAAACCCAAAGTTACTCTATAAAAATATATTTTGCTTTAAACTTTAATTAATATATTATCATCGTATCAACTAGGATCTTATCGTCTCTGAACTATTTATTTCTTAAACCAATTTTTCTTTTGATTTGGTGAAGTAATAGCCTTGAAATGCTACAGATCGAGGTAGTTGGTCTGCAGGTTAACTGAATGACTGATCAGAACTCAGAAGAAGACATAATTTAAACTATTACTCAATATTAGTGAGTCTGAAATGTCAAAGATAATGAATTTTGAGAATGGGACAAATTCCAGACTCTAGTTACTTCATAACTGGGGCAACGTGACAATGTAAAGTGATGGATTCCCAACCTTTTTTTTATTACCATGGAGTCTACTCCAAGGCTAATTTTTAAGGTGACAATGCAATCTTCTACTTAAACTTTGCAAGAAATGAATTATCCTTTGCTTCATTGCTTGTTATGCCCCCTTCTTAAAGTTGACAAAGAAAGGTATGTAGTGAATGTGCTTTGCCCATTTCCTCAAGTAATGTCTTGAGAACTAACTCTTGAATCTTGACTCGGAAAATTCAACTTTGGGTCTTGACAAGGCAAGTACAGACAATTCTAATCGAGGTTTTATTTCTTATTTAATTGTTACTCTATAGTATGCCAGATAACGGAGTTATTTTATATGAGATGATTCCATACTTTAAGACGGTGGATATCACCTCAAAGTTAACCCTACACAGTTTATCTCATGTGATTGGATATGATTTCTTAATTATGTTATCGAGACACATTCTATCTACAATCTCAAGTCTTGGGGGTTGTTTAGATCAAAGTATGTTGAAAACCATAAATTTTAGACAAATGATACAATTAATACTTTTTTTTTTAATTTTTTTTTATCTCTATGTCATGTATTTTGAGGAACAAATTTTGCAGCGGATTAGATTATTGCTAATATTGATTGGTTTGTACTAGTACTAATTATGCACTCAATGCGTGAATGAAACTCCATTAGTCTCATCTCAAACAAAAGAACAGTAATTAAGAAGGGTAGGAGAAACATGGAAGAAATTATACTTCGTACTAATAGACAGTATATGTTAATGGATTGGTAAATGGTACGACACGACACAACATAACACGTGTTTAGTGAGCTCGGCCATAGGTTAGGCCTAGTCAAGCCCAAGATACACATGCTCGACACAAGAGACAACCCACACAGTCAATTTTTAGTAGACAATAAGTACTAGTAAAATAAAGATCGTAATCTTGGTGAAAATGGTGACTATTGTGGTCCATGTGTGGGCTCATGGAGCAGCTAACCACTAAATCAGGATATGATAAATTTGTAACGCACACCTAGGTCAGACGACCGCACAGATTTCGTCCATTTGTATAAAACAAAATCATGAACACTACTTTGGAAAACGAGATATGCTTACTACATTAATTAATAAACTATCAGTATTATTTGCAGCAAATTGAACTTATTTAATTGATTTCTTATTGGTGTAATACAAGCAAAAAATTGAACTTATTGGTGTAAGGTCCTATTTAGTTCACCATATTTTTGCGTATTTGATCTGGACTGATTTGATTGTCTGATTTGAACAAACTTTGACTTTAAGTGTACGATAATTTGTAAGGAAAAAATATATTAAGTGGCATCTGGTTAGATTCGTAATAATGTGTATTTTTATTAATATCTAATTTTCATAATTTATTTCCTTACGAAATTAAAGATATTTAGCGATAAAAAATTGCACATAAAACGATGATTTGATCTAAACTTATTTTTCATGATCTGATCTGATCTAAAACTTATTTTCTCTTAAATAAATAAAAATAAGTTGAACTAAACAAGGCCTAACACAAGCAAATAAGATCATCTTCTTTAAATATTTCGAAGTGTTAAGAGTTTAATATTGTGGTTGCCATATAGCCAAAGGATTTTATGCTTTGAAACTTTTTTTCTCTAATTTCCAAAAACAATTTAATTAGTTTATCATGTTAACAAAATATTTATTAGATTTTATTAAATATATACTCTAAAAGTTATTACTCCATTCACCTCATATCTCTACCTTTTAAAAAATAGTGTGCGAACATTTATATCCTTTAAAATGTTTGCTTACTTGTACTTATATGCCTTCATTGATGTTTAATGTCTCTTCAAACTCTTGTGGATATTATGCGCACATTTATACCATAAAAATATTTGTTTACATATTTTTCCTCACTAATGTTAATGTCAACTACTAAATTTGTGATACAAGGCTAAGTTGAAACAATTCTTCAGACATAACTAGCTATGACACAAGCATCGCACGTGTTAGGCCCTACTCTTTAGAGCTACTCTGCCTGCTCTGCTCTGCCTACTCTGCTTAAAACTAATAATTAATAATAATAATGATAATAATAATAATAATTAATATATAATATCAATTGATAATAATAACTAATATTTAATGGTAATAATTAATATTTTATATTATTTAACACATTTTTTAATGCTATAAAAAGAGTAAAAAAATCTAAGAAAATCATTATAATAATAATAATAATAATAATAATAATCTGCTCTGCCCTGCTCTGCTGAAATATGCTATGCTTTGCCCATAAGCTCAAAAGAACAGGGCCTTAATCTCCTTAATACTCTAAATAAAATTACTCCTTACATCCGATATTACTATGAAAATTTTGCGGAATGTGAAACGTAACTTTAGAAAACTACTCTTTTAAACTCACATTAGTTCGAAAAATTATTAGTAGTTTCAAACTAATATATATTTGTATTCTTTAAAAGTCACATTGATTTGTACTTCTTATTAACTTTAATAAGAAGTACAAATCAATGGGAGTTAGCATGCTTTTTGTTGAACTTAACTTACTAGCTAGCTATATTTAGCTTATTTCGATTGAATTTAAATTACTTTCTACTTCAATTAAATTATTTATACTTAATATTATAATTGAAGGTGAAGATAATGTGACCAAAGTGCTCAAGTTTTTTGGGATGATAAATTTAGAAAATATACAAATTATTAAATACATAAGGAGTCCTTACCGGCCATGAGAGTAAGGGATAGTTCAGTTGGTTAGAGCTTCCCTCCCGTACCTAACAATTCTTTTGATTGATTTTCATAACCCGTCCTTATAGTTCTCTAAACACCAAAAAAAAAAAGTCCTTGCAATGTATTTAACCAAATTTTAAGCATTTAATGCAAGATAAATATTGAGTGAGGTGGCAAGAAGAAAAAAAGAAAATAATGACATTATTTAAGAGGTGAGAAGGCGAAACAAGATAGGGTGAAAGAGAAAGGTAAGATCTTTGTTAGGGTGGCTATAGATTGAGGGGATAGGGTTGGAAGCGACACTGAGTCACTGATACCAATGAGAAGAGATAATAAACGAGGTTAAGTGATGAAGAGTTGAAGACAGTGGGTTTATGAGGTGGTGGTGCGATGATGGTTGACACAACATTGGTGATGTAAATGGTTGGTAGAGGGATAAATCAGTCGTTGGACAATCACCTTAAACCAAACAATATTTATACCTAAACCAACCTAAGACAAATCTAGGGTAAGTAGAGGATCGTATCCACAGGGAATGGGTATGAGTACACCAAGATTATGAAACGATTGTAATCTAGTTCGGTCACAAATTGGGGGTTTTGATTAATTAACTACTATGGAGACAAACACTAGGGGGAAAATGGGAATTGACACCAACCAAACCAATGGATCAAAACAATAGGCAAGCATGAACACAAATTGGGTGATAGAAAGGGCACTCAAAATTGCCTTCTTTCGAAGCCACAACACTAAACATTCCTAAACCAAACTCAACTAACAAGATAGGCCAACCAAGTCTTAATAATAGGAAGTATACTACTAACTCGGGTTTGTCTTTCGATCGGTCCAAGATAGCATTAAAGAACAAGTAATTGAGATTTCTCACCTAATTATCGCAACTAAGACTACTACATCATCCATACAAGGAACCATAATAAGATAGAAATTCGGTTTAATCATACAAGAAAAGGTTCACAACCAAACTTCATCTTTCAATGCAAGCATAGAAATGAATACATGAGCAATAAGTGGTCATCCAATTACACATGCAATTAACTAATTCTTTAGCAATCAAACATCAACCCAAAATGAACATGCAAGCACAAATATCGATCAATCCATGGCTTGGTTGAGTCTTCACCCAACCCCTAGCTAATAGACTACTCACTAAACATGGGGAAGAACAACATAGCTACAAGTTCTAATTCTAACATTAATCTAACAAGTTGAGAAGAGTGATATAATCTAAGTTGATTGAACATGCAACAAAAAATAATCAAGATTAAGAGAGAAATTAACAAAATAAAGCAATTAAAAACTGAAAATAAAGAGCAAGAGGTAGAGGAAAGATATTACCAATGAAGCTTCAAAGTTGAGAAATTATTGAAATTGAGAATACAAACTTCAATTAATCTACTCCAATGATTGAGTTTGAGTGAAACTAAACTAATTAATGAGAGTTTAGAGAGCTAACTAAGAAATAAGGGTCTAAGAAAAACTAAAGGAAAGAATATCCGTACAAATGAAGCCAAGGGTGGTATTTATACCCCCAAAAATTACATCATAGAATCCGTCAAAATCGGCTTTGGAATAGGAGGAGCGCCCGCTCCTTCTCATAGGAGCACCCACTCCCTAGGCTAGAGCGCCCGCTCCTGGTCTACCTGCGTGCCCGCTCCTTACAGGTTGCATGCCCGCTCTTCCAAGGGAATAGAGAGAGACAGATTGTGGCGCTTGGGTTAGGAGTGCCCTCTCCTCAGTTGGTGCGTGCCTTATTAAAGAGTCTTCATGCTTGTGCTATATGAATCAATTCTTGTTGCATCTACAAACACGAACACACACATAAAAAGGAACGGGAATGCCAAAGGCTACAATCATGCACTAAAGGGGATTAAAAAGGATTAAAGAGGGGAAAATGACTACAAAATCGTGTTAAAAATACCATGATAAGTGGACAAATAGAACACTTATCAATGGTGTTAATTATATGTAGAGTAAAACCTTTTCATTTACTATATATATTACGCAATTTCAATGAACATTATGTACCATGTCGTTTGTATTACATTGACATAATATTTGAAGCTAGTGATGATACAAGTAATGTCTAATGTCCGAACTCCTTATTATTTTAACCTTAAACGTTTCTCCAAGCACGTATGTCAATCACTTTGACCAATAATAATATCCTTAATTATTAATAAGGAAGAATTATAACAATCGAATATTAAAAACTATTGACTGAGACAATTCTAGCATGTACACCCACGAGACTATATTTAGAGTAATGCATAATAACTGACATCAGTCAAAGTGAATCAAGTGAAAAATGCAAAAAGTCAAAATATTTCATTTAAAAAATGGAGGGACTATATGAAACTTAATGCAATTTTCATTAGTTTTTTCCAGAGATCATTTAAAACGCCTTTACTTCCCTAAATAACAATTTCTTCTCTTTTCAATAAAACCGTTATCTTTCCTTAAAAATGATGAGCAAAAAAGATAGCGATTTGACGATTTTTATGTAAACAACCACAGTAATTTTTTTTTCTAAAATATTGACAGTAACACTCACTATTAAATTCACGTCCATGGTATTTTAAGATTTGTAAGTATCATAGTCATAGTTATAAGATTAATAAAAAACTTATTCAAGATAGACTTATATACACTCACCACAGAATACTACCAACCATAATAATAAAGTAAAATCATACAAATATAAAGCCCAATAATTGAATATCCATTTACACCTCAATATTTCTCAATCCAAAATCTCAACCCTAGATCTAAAATAGAGCATAAAAGTCAAATAAAGAACAAAGGGTAAAACAGGAAAAAAAAAACGAAGAAAAGGGTTTCGTTAGAAATTCAGAAGAATAAATACGTGGTGATGCTGCAGTAGCCTTCACTTCCACCACCAAAGCAGCCAACAGAAAAAAAAAAAAAAAAAAAAAAAGTAAAGGCAAAAAAACTCTTCTCGAGGATTTTGAGGAGAGAGAAAGTGAAGAAGAAGACGACACAGTCACACCCTCAAAGAAGCTCAACATTGAAGATGAACTAAGAATTATTTCTCTATTTTTCTGCTATTTTTTCTTTGTTGATTTTGGAAAAGGTTCGATTTTCAGAGGAGAGAGAATGAGTGGAATGATGAATTTTGCACCGATGAAGCAGCAGAATCTCAGAAAAACCCTATTTATTGCCGCCATCTTTAATGGAGAATAGAAGATTTTTTGTTGTTTATTGATGATTGAAAGGACTGAAGTTTATGGTTTATCGATGTTGATGATGATGAAGAAGAATTTCTGGAACTATTTTAGTTTAATTCAGTGAAAAAAAAATAAATTAATCGTTTTTTTTTTGGAAGATCTATTGAATCGAGTGGTTAAGGTGAAGATCGAGTGATATTTTCGATTGAATCTGAAGGTATTGAAAGTAAGTTGTGTTTGATTTATGTTATAGTTGATATTTCTGCTGTTTTTGGTTTGTTGTGAGGGTTTTTGCGATTGTTGGAATGAATCTATCTTCATTGATTGCGTTGAAGTTATTGGATGATGGCGGTTACTAAGCAAATGAGTGTACAGTATGTGTGAGTGTGTGATGATTGATGGAATTTATAAATGTTGGTCAACTTGAAGCGATATAACCCTAGTTTTTTTGGCAGATTGGGAGATTATTAGATGAGATTATGAGATTAATTGTTGAAGCTGCTATAATTTGGAGTTGCTATTGTTGTTTTAAAGTGAAGTGCATTTTTGCTGAGCGAATGGATTTGATTTATGGTTTATGTGCTTGTTTTTAGCGTGGTTTCGTTGTGAGGACTGTCGAGACCGTTTAATTTATGCTGCTTGTGCTTGTTTAGCGTGATTTGGTTGTGAGGACCGTCGAAATCATTTAATCTGTGCTGCCTGTGGTTATTGTTAGCATGATATGGTTGTGAGGACTGTCGAAACCGTTTAATTTGTGCTGTCTGCGTAATTTAGCATGATTTGGTTATGAGGAACGTCGAAACCGTTTAATCTATGCTGACTGTGCTTGATTTAGCATGGTTTGGTTATGAAGGGTGTCGAAACCATTTAATCTATACTGACTGTGCTTGATTTAGCATGATTTGGTTATGAGGGTGTCGAAACCAATTAATCTATGCTGACTGTGCTTGACTTAGCATGATTTGCTTATGAAGGGTGTTGAAACTGTTAAATCTGTGTTTGTCTGTGCTTGTTTTAGCAATGTTGATATGCATATGGTGGCGGTCGATAGTATATAATCTATGTTACTTATGCTTGTATTAGTACTCTTTTGATTTGCTTGAGGTTCTGTGAAATGTTGGAAGACTCCTTGCTGGAATTAGGTTTAGCCATTGATGTATTACCTATCATAAATGAGATTAATTATCGAGGTCCTGCCTAAATTATGCTTATATGTTGGATTCGAAGTAAAAGTTTGAATGATTTGTGTTTTTTTCCCACTATGTGTTCCCTTGTGATTTTGTTTGGTCATGTAGAAAGACGACAATAGGTTTTCTGGGGGGATGATAATTGATGATTTACTTTTATTGTTTTGGTCTGATAAAATCTTAATTGTTTTCTTCTCTGATCTGTTTTTTAGGCTTGAATTACATGGCTGCATAAAATCTGGACCTCTTACAGAAAGTTTATCATTATATGTATGTGTGATTACGGTCATGTGAGTTTCTGGTGGATCTTTGTTACTTTGTATTTCTATACTTCTTTGCTGCTTGAAAGCTGTAGTGTAAGAGAAGTATGGTATTTCCTCTGTTTGACGAAAAAACAAATTATCTTCTGTGTTTATGTTTATGCAGTTATTAGTGATTTCTTTCTTCTTGGAACCTGTGTGTTTTATGGCATCAATTATGTCTACTGTGAGTGCTAAGTGTGGCCATGTTCCCTCAACCTTAAGATACACTGGTGATGATGCCCACATATCCTCGTGCTCGGTGCTTGTTTTCCTGTAATGATGAATGATTAATCTGCTTGGTGTAATAACTTTATATCTAATAAAATAAAATTATATGCATTTGGGTGTACATGTTTTGTGTTTTCTCTTGCTTGGATTTCTGATCGTCACCTAAAACATTTTTGTCATGTACCTAGCATCAATTTTGATATTTTAAAGCAGTCTCTCTCAAAATATTTTGTGGCTATGACTGGTTAGTAAGTTATATGAAGGTAAATGAATCGACATCTAAATGGTATGCAAATTGCACCATTTGCATGTCTGCAGATTTCTTTTCTGTGCATCGGGAATTTTCTCGTGCTGTTTGGACCAGGACCATTGTCTAAACAGGTTGCATAGATGTCTCTGTCAATAAAGTAGTCTAGTCTTTGTATATATGCTCATAGTCTAATTAATTCTGTCTGAAGGTTTTAGAAGGTAGTCGGAGTGCATCAAGACTTGCCCGAAAGACAGTATCTTAAAGCATAAAGGATTATAATTTATTTTCCTTTGCAAGTTTAGTGTTCAAAATGCCTGTATCTGAGACTGAAAAGGTATATCGTGATTTTTTTTATTCCACAGAGTTAATATTAATAATTTTATTAACCCTCGAATATATTTGGAAACTCCTCCCTAAATCTCCTGTTATCTTCTATTTGGCAGCATGGAGTACTAGCATCAGGCTGTCGCTTTAGTAATAAGGCAGAGCATGTACCTATCAAAAAGAGAAGATTCTTGTTAAGGTCCCCGTCACCACCGCCAGTTTACGACTCTCCATGTGCGGAGGAGATTGCAGATCAAACAAGAAGTCAAGATGTTTCAATCAAACTTTTACCTTTGCAATCTTCAACTTCTGACATTAGTTCGAGCCAGATTGTTGAGAATAAAAATCGGGTTGATGCTAAGAAAACTGACAATTCTAACAAAAGCTTCGGTGAAGATGAAGATTTCTCTGGTATATCAATACTTGCAGCTGCTGCCTGCAGTAGCAGTTTGGGAAGAGATTGTGGTTATGCGGAGGATGGTTCAGGCATTGAAGAGTCTTCTGTGCTGGAGCGAGCGCGGGAAGTTTCTATTTATGCTGTAGCACCTTCATTATCTAAGGGTTTATCAAAGGAAGATGTTATTAATTCGTCTGAAATATCAAGTGGAGCAACATCATCCTGTATATCCACAGAGCCAATTGTAGAGCTTGCATCTATCTCTACCACTGTAAATTCATCTCAAAATGTTGTTGCTGTTGGAAAAATGAAGGATGTTTCCTTGGGCTTTTCTGCGGATGTTTCCTGCAGCAAAGATGAAGATGAAGGGAAGGACCAGAGACAATCTTCCCGAGATGTTAGGTTGCATTGGGACTTGAATGTTGTGATGGATGCTTGGGAGCAGCCTTTTGACGATCCAGGAGTTCAAAATGTTGTTGCTCATGACATTTCTCAAGATGCTGGAAAAGTCGACCACAATGACAATATGGAATTGAAAGCCCATGATTCACGAGAAAATTTGGAAACTTTACATGCTGCAAAAAGCTGCCTACTCCCTGGTGAACAGAGATCACCGGCAAATCAAAGTTCAGTTGATATTAAGGACAATTATAATATAGATTCTTGCCTCAATCTGAAGCAGCCTCAATGCGTAGGCGAGAAGCCTCTTTCAACCAACTCCAATCTTAACTTGGATGTTGTGAAGTGTATGGTTGAAGACTCTAAAAGCATGCACCATGATGAAAATGTTGATCCCACTATTGGATTAGTTGCTGCTGCCCCTGATCAGACTGCTCAATTGTCAGCTTCTTATACTGTAAATGAGGTTGATGATCCTTCTGTGAAGAGTTTAGATTTGAATGACAATAGTGTAAGCTATGAGCCAGTAATTGAGGGGTTAAAAACAGACGGTGGTGTGTCTTCCCGTCAGTTGCAGAATTTTGGAAATGCTTGTGCTTCAGATGCTATATTTGGCGCTGTGTCTGCTGATAGTTATATTAGTTTGTGTGTGTCATCAAGCTCAAAGGTTAAACAAAATGTCACTGTTCCAGAGGATTTGGAGACACCTAAGAATTTTCATCATGAAGAAAAACCTCTAATAGAGAATGCTGACCTGAAAACAGTAGAGCATCAAGAGCATGCTGAAGTTGCTGTATCAGATGATAATGCCCCTGTTCACACTGAGGCATCCAACTCTGTGCCTAAAAGATGTGAGCTTCCGGTAGCTTTAGATACTAAGTTGCAGGATTTTAATTATATTCAGGATGGAAATATAGTTAGTAATAATGAAACCATAAAGAATCCCTCTGAAAATTGCTCGGTAACACTCATGGATTCATGTGATTTCTCCATCCATGAGACTTGCAAAATTAACTTGGATAATTGTTCTAATTATTCTGACAATACTGATTATGAAGATTCTCTTAAACATAGTAATGATGTTGGTGTTCAATGTTATCCAGTTTTGGTGGTTGGCACTGATGCTAATGGTGAGCTCCAGGAGGGTTATGATTCCCAATATGAAGATGGGGAGCTCAGGGAGTCAAGTGGACGTGCTTGGGAAGAATATGATGCTGGTGATAGAGAAGCTGAAAATATAGACTATATTTCGAACTACAGAGAAACGTATATGGCCAATTCAAGTGAGGACCACGTCTCTGAGTCTGGACAAGTTGAAGATAGAAAGAGCGGGAGACTGGGAACTGCTGCTGCCGTCGCTTTTCATGATTGTAAAAATGATAATGAGGTTTTTAAAGTATCTTCTGAAGCAGTTGGGAATGATAGTGAACATGTTGAAGTTAACCAAATAAAATCAAGTCATGCTGGAGAGAAAACGGAAATAATTCTGCGAAAAGAACTGCTTGAGAGTAGCAAGAGCTTTTCAGATATGGGAAATCAAGGCATAGATGATATCGGGAGAAAGAATAGAATGCCTAGTCATATTGATGGACCGCTAGATCCCCAAGATGAAACTAGAGTGGAACCAAAAGCATTCAGAAGGGGCTTGCAGTCTCAGATTGAAGGTCCAATTTCTCGTGATCATGCATATAGGGAGGAGCGTTTCAAGAAAATGGAGAATAGGTATCAGTGTTATGTTGGTTATATGTGCGCTTTACAGTGACTGCTTGCTCTTCCCTCCTACCCTTTCCCCTTTTGTTTCCCTTTGTTGTACTCCTTATATTTCCTCGTATTAGGGGATTACTTCTAGCTTTCTTGGATCTAATATGTTGATGTCTTTTTGATAGATTTGAGCCTGGCTCCATGAGATCGTTTGAGAGGCCGCGATATTCATTTCACAGTCAAGGTAGAGGACGCCAAGGTGGTAGGTGGGATGGTTCATCAGACAATCGTAGAAGTTTCAGGCGTTACTCACCTATTATCCATGGACATTCAAAACTCGATGTTGATGCTAGTGTGGAGAGAGACGACCATGGATGTGTTGGCACTCAAGATGATGCATCATATTCTCAACAACTTCCAAAAAGTCGAACTGGTGCTGATGGAGAGCCTTGTGCTGGATTTCACTCGCGTTATAATACCGATAGGAAGTTTAGCCCTGATAGAGCTGGAGGCTTTGGTCGGGGAAGATCCTTCAGGTGTGGCCCTTTTTCTGAAAGCAGGGGAGGCAGGGGAAGGTTTAGTGGGCCTTCTCCAGATGAATCATTCCAGTCCTCCTTAAAATACCGTCGTCCTTTGTCCCGCAGAGAGAGAAGTATTTCTCCATTTGGTGGTAGAGGGCAGTCAAATATACATCACTCTCGCAGGAAGTCTCCATCTCGATCAAGAAGTCGGTCTCCTGTCATTTGGAATTCTCCAAGGAGAAGACTGGGGGCTGGAAATGGTGGTAATACCTTCTTTAGGCACCGAAGTAGATCTCCAAATTTTAGGCCTGAGGCCAGAATGCAAAGACTAAGGTCACCACAGCAACAACCTGGCTCCGGGCCTGACCATGCAGGTGGTTTTAGGTCAATTTCAAGAAACCATGGATCTCCTCCGCGTAACCGATGGAGTTCTGCTCGGAAGGATGAACCAGGTCATTTTAGGGAGCTAGGTTACAAGCAGCGGAACTCTGCTCCAGATAGATCACCAGGGAGAATTCGCTTGAGGGATGACAGAGGTACCGCAATAGATTCCCCACGAAACCTGAAGCCTGATGGGTATTATAGAATTTCAGATAGGATTCCAGATGATGTTGGTAGAGGAGTTAGATATGAGGAGAATTTTGGAGAAAGAAGGAAACAATATAATCTCCTTCGTCCTGCGAGGCGTAACTTTGATGATGGCATGGCAAATAAAATGCATCAGGATATTAATGATAGTTTTTCCATGACTAATGGTTTTCGGGATAGAGATGTTTCAAGTTTTCAGGACAGAGGGTTAAGGGGTATAGACAGCCGCATTGGCGATGGTACAAGGAGGTTTAGAGGGGAAAATCATTCTGTCATATATGAAAGAGATGGAAAATTTAATCCTAATTCAAAGCAATTTGGGGTTGATGTCATGGATCCATCACATAATTCTAAGTCTGAGGAACAATATCGACCCAATTATGCTGGAAGATTTTCTGACACCAATGGATCCAATAGAGGATGTCGATATGAGAACTATCAAGACAGGCGAAAACACTATGGTCAGCCTAATATCATGAGGCGCACCGATAATGAGGATCCAGAAAAGAGATTGAATCATGATGAAACTTTCCAGGATACTCCAGAGTTTGGTAGCAGGGTTACAAGGGATTGTGATGGACGAATTGGAAGTTTATCCGCAAGCTTCAGGGAAGATGAGGAGCCAGTTGTGTGTGGACAAGAGGATAAACTTGATGACAACCCACTGTCTGTTGGTGTGCAGAATTGTGGTGGTGATGATGCTACAAAGGGAGTTGTTCCTTCGTAGCTTTGACCTGTGGTTTTGTTCTTCGTTCGGTATCCAAAGATCACTGGAAATTATTTAATCTCTTTTTTTATCTTCTTGATGTTATCCCGACAGGATAGATAATGCCTGCAAATTTTTGTTGGGGTGCTTTTTATTAGTCTACATTGGCCCTTGACAAAAAGTTAGGTGGGTCTAGGAATTTTTTTGAATCCAGATACCATTTTCTCATTGAATGTGATCTTTATCTTGGCATTTTCTGGACATGTAACTCTTGACATTATTGTTGTAGGGTTGAATCAATGAGATTTTTTGGGGCTCATCTTGATTTTCATTTTCCTGATTTCTGATTGCTTTTTTTTTTTCTTCCTTATGAATTTACTGCTGTCAAAGATGACTGGGGCTTGGGCAAGATCAAACTTAGCAAGAAGTCCATCACACGTGTTCTCTTCAGAGATATTATACATTGATCAGTTGTTCAGAAATGCTATATAGTGCTTTTTGTTATTATTTTCATTGCCAGGTGATGTTGAGCGTAGGTGTTGATGAGTTGAAATAGGGCAGTGACAGCCTTTTATAGGGCTTTATGGCTGCTGTTATCAGTCGGATTTTAGCCATTACAGGACTTATTTTCTTATCATGGCTTAAGGCATGTTGCTTATCTGGCACAAATATGCAATATTGAGAAAATCGCAGTTGGTGTTTTGGGCAGTGCATTTATTCATATTTTGAGCTTATGATGTGTATAGCTGGCTATCAAAAGTTCCACAAAGAACTTGGGGTCTTGCATGTTGCCTGTCTGCTGATGTTTGCAAAGCTATCACTTTTATTGTCATTCCTGGCAAGGTATCCCTCTGCTTAAATGCTTGAAGGAATTTATGTCAGTTGCTATGTATGAATTACACTTGTGAGACTAGGAAGCTTGTACATTGCTGTGAACCCAAAGGCTAATGGGCTGCCGTGTGAAGAATAACATCATATATACACTTTGTTGCCTGAGATCAGTGTGGAATAAAGGTGAGAGCTCTGTTCTTTGTTATTTTTACTTTTATCACTTAATACCCTTTGGTTTGTCTAATATCTGGAACTTTGCAACACCTGATGGTGAAAAGCTAAATCCTAATTGCTTCTGATACTGTCAGCTGTATTGTTAGTATTGAGCATGAAGAGGTGTGTTGAAGTAAAAAAAAAAAAATAGCTATACTGGATTCTCAACCAACCAATCATCTATAAGCTGCTCACCTGCTCAATGAGCTGAATAGCATTTCTAGATGAAGTTTGTAACAGGTTTCAGAAAACCTCGCCAGCTCTAAGTTCTACTAATACAGGTATGTAGCTTCATTCCGTACTCTGGTAATTCTTGTGAACAGTCATAGTTGGCTGATTAGGTATTATGTTTCTATTGAAAACTCTGGTTACACCTTCTGTAAGAGTGTCCTAAATTCCTAAACAAAGGTTGATGAAGGTGTACACAATTGCACGAGTGCTCTTCTGTTTTCGAGAAATCTGTTTGGATTCTGTGTTTGTTTGTTGGTTGTGCATATTATTTGTCCTAGAATGGCTTCAGTATGTTGAGAGAAATGTATGCTTTACAAAATTTTGCAAGAAATTAACAGTTGATATCGGAGGTTGCCAGGTTAGTTGACAGATTTATTTGCTGTGAATCTGTGATTCCTGAGTGATTTCTCTGTTTCTTCAGTTTTCAGAAAAATGGATGTCGATAATATGAAGGGAGTTTATCTACTTTGCCTCATTTATCACCTTTAATATATGTCATGTAGATCTGTGGTTGTTTGTTCTATACCATCGAGTTCTTCATCAGCTCGACTTGCTAGTTATATAAACCCGAAGATTGGAATTATTTGGTGTTTTAAAGGCAGGCCTTTGATTTTCTCTGGTTCGTACTTCCTATTATAAACAGCCTTTCTCTGAAATTTTTGAAGGATATTGTGGATATTGTCCACACACATGGAAAGAAAACCAACCACATATATACAAGCGGAATGTGTAAATTTTGGTGCCTCAGATGAAGCAAACCGTAGTATATAGTACAGACACCAAGGTCACTTCAAGACTGCTGAATGCTGATGTTGAACAATGCAGAGAAACATCCTGAATCTGAAAATTTTAACCAACGGTGTTTATATTCATCTGAAGTGGGTTTGATCAAACAGTGGTATCAAGGAGTTTGAGAGAGCTTTAGAATGTCACACGTCCTAATCAAGGACTTTGATTGCATTTAGGTTTGGAAGTTTGTTTATATTATCCATGTTTTTTTATTATAGGTAGTTTTCCAGTATGTTTTCGTGGCATGTTGGATCTTGAATAAAGCTCTTTCCATGTGACAGGTACGGAGTAATTCCCTCAACATTGGGTGGACTTGTTTTTGTTTTTATGACAGGCCACAAATTGCAAGGATTGAAGAGGAACTTCTCTAATGAGTGAAGCCAAAAGCATTAAAGTTGCAATGAAGAAATTCATAAATTCTTTCAAAAATGTCAACCAGTTTAGATGCAAAAGTTAGAAGGCTATGAAGACTTGGATTTAATTTCGGAGAAATTCTTCAGATTTAAAGTATCGAAAAGTTTTGGTCCCATGGCTTAATGATGGAACAGAAGGTATATTTTAGCATGAGGATTGAAAACAATGGCACCAGCTGGTATTTGGACCATATCAGGCATTTCATACAAATAACGCTGTCCGTAACGGTACAGTTAGTATGTTATTAGCCTCAATCTTGAATGCACTAGAGCTCTCAAGGACATTGGTAGATAGCGATACACCTCTCTTTAGCATTGTACATTTGGTACATTTTCTTCTGGTGTAGTGAGTTTTTTCCTATTTTGATGAAAGGTTCAGGTTGATCAGCTACTATACCTTTTACAATTAATTCTGGATTCCAACCAGATATACCGTGCCTCTTAGCTTTTGCTGCTTAGGCATTTCTTCGAGTCATCTCTTATACGGACAAAGAATTGACAGATATGAGCGGATCTATAGTTCTATACAGCAACATGACAGCCAAAATGTTCAGTCTCTAATGCTCACTCTCCTATTCTACGTACATTGTGGGTTCACCAGGAGAATTTAGTTGTTGCAATTGAGAATGAGAGCGTAAGCTTTATGACAACAATACTAAGACAAAATTTGGAATTTACTGGCTCTTGTGGAACTGAGTCTCGAGTTAATTTTAAGTCGCAAACATCTAGCAAAAGCCTTAAATGTTCATCCTTTGTTTATACACAATTAAAACTCTATACGTAAATTTATGAATTCTACAACCACGATATCAAATTAAACTCGAAGATGCGTAAAACAGAACACGAAGATAATTTGACATGTAAGTTTGTATACGGCATGACTTGTGTTAATGTATTCATGGCAATACAACTCTTATCTCCAAATAGATGGCTACTATGTGACAGATTTGTATTTCTATAGAACATATTATAATATTGTATTATCATAATCAGTTAAACCGCTATTCATTAATGCAATCGGGTTGTTAGAGTTTAGCCTTCCGCTGAGTAGAGGAGAGAATTGATTGCAGAGGTTAAATATGTTGCACTGTACGTATATCAGCCTCATCTTTTGAACCTTGCATAATGGCTACTGGGTCTTCCTTCAGGATTCTCATTGGAATCTAGCACGGAATCATCGTAACCTGTTCACAAACCTTCGCAAAGGGATGATGCTGTGCCATGCCGTGCAGACTGTTGGCTCGCGGCATGGCATGAATACCCAGTAGAATGATACACGGACACTTCCTCTAAGTAGATTGGAAATATACCCAACAGGCACGTATGATAACTGGGTGTGGAGTTAGTTTTGTTCTAGCAAATTAATTACACCTACTGATGCAAAATTATGTCAAATTTTGAACTATTTGTGTTTAAGATTCTTGAGACAGTTCGACAATTATTTCTAAACATATATAGTACATAACTCTATAATGTATCCATTATTATAACATCATTGTATGTTTGTCAATTATTTAATACTCGCATTAATACAATATGTCACAGCTTAAGGAATTAAACATTCAATTTAATGATATAATTACTTAAATTTAGATGATAACTAATCATTTGTTGCAGGACTTTAATTTGGTGGTCCATTCAATCCATGTAGTAAAAAGCATGGCATTGAAGCACTAGAAATCAGGGTACAAAGTGCCAAATCACTGACAATGTGCTTCAATTGATGGTGCTTTGCATCCTATGATATCATTCACAAGCTAGATACGAGTACTTTTCTTCCTTTATAGTTTGATCAGATAAAAGAGAACAAAGTTGCTACAAGTTATTGTTAGCATATCCATTCTTTATGTCACTACTCACTAGTAATAGAAGAAGTTTTATTCAAAAGTTGAGAAAGAAAGAAAGAAAATGGGTCAGTTCAAAAGCCACACTAGCCGAAAATTAAAAGCTTCATCAAGCTAAACTTTTGATGATGAAGATAAGATTAGGATATAATTTGATCCATCTAATTTAAAGCACGCACATTGAAAAAATGGCCTCTGATAAGAAATTGTGGATATGTTTTTGAAGTTTTTTTGCGTCCTAAATAAATAGTCACATCACACATGTTATTTTATGAAAATTTGAAAAAATTGTCACAATTTCTTAAAAGTTATGTAGTATTTTATAATATATTTTATTTCTAGCTTGTAATCATGGACTACCCTTATATTATGACTTATGAGAGATTTGAACAATCTATTTGTGATTTATCCTACACGTATATGTTTTGCTTTACGTAAAATTATTGTAGGAAGTATGATAAAAACGAAAGTGTCACTCAAGAAATAGAGGAGAGGACCACAAGTCCATGAATAAGGGTATTGTACTTGGCCTTAATCTTCAAAGCAATGGTGCATCCTAGGAGCCCACCAATGTTGGATACTTCCTTCTCTCTTATATACAGAATCAATCAACAAAACCATAAATAGCGTGATAATTTAGGCCTTGTTTGGCAAATGGATGTTAGCGGTTGGTGGTTGGCTAGTGCACTTGGCTTGTTCGACTAACTGAAATGTTTGGCTTATATTAGCTTTTAAAATTAGCTGTTTATAAAAGTGTTTGGAAAATTTAGTTGTTGGCTGTTGGCTGTTTATTAGATAATTTGTGGGTCAACAAGCCAAAAGCCAACAAAAAAAGCTACTCAAAGCAGCTTTTTCATTTTGGCTTAAAAGCCAGTTTTTTTGCTGAATGAAAAGTCAATTACCAAACACTTTTTTTTTACTGTTTGACCACAAAAAAACCAAAAACTAACCAAAAAGCCATTTACCAAATATGACCTTAATCCTCTTGCATGTAGGTGTATCTTGTACATGGTCCATCTTTATTTATTTATTTGGAATAGCCCGAATAGGTGATGTTGAATCCAAATCAAAGTTACAACATAAAATGAGTACCAATAACAATCTTTTTTTTTTAGAACAGTACCAATAACAATCTAGATTACTGTTATTATATGCTATATGCTTTTTTTTTTCTTTTTTTTTTTTTTCTGATTTTATTATTTGTACAAGAATTAAGAAAATAGAAGAGAAATAACTTGAATTTTTTACAGTAGTCTTTCGAAAAATAACTACCATAAACTTAACTATATGGTAGGATGTGATTGGATGTAGTTATCCACATCACCTTTGACTTTATAATGCCTAATTTAATTGAAATTCATTTTTCTAATTTCAGAAATTCAATTTTTTTTCGAAAATTAAATATTCTAATTTCTAAAATTCATAATTAAATTTAGAAAATCAAAATTAAATTAAAAGTTAAAATTAAAAAAAAGGGAAATTCTCAATGGTGACCCCCAACTTCTGCTACACACCAATGGTAACCCTCTTGAAAATTAATTATACAAAATGACATTTTTTAAGAATTTTATCCCAAATATGACATTAATGAGTGTTTTATTATTTAAAAAATTAAACTATGGTTAGATTTTTTTTTTTTTTAAAAAAAAAAAAAAAACAACCAGCCACCTTCACCTAGCCGCTGCCACCTCCTTCACCATCAAACAGCCGGCGCCGCCTCCTTCACCATCAACCAGCCGACGATACTAGCCGCCGCCGCAACCTTCGCCTTCAACTAGCCGCCACCACCACCTCTACTTGGCCTCATTCTTACCCCAAACCGAAATCCCCCACCAGACTAAGACCCAACACCTCCTTCAGACCCAGAACCAGACCAGCGCTCCTCCTCCCACCATAGCCCATAACCCTCCCTTTCTATCTCCTCTGAGTCTCCTCTCCGCCAACAACAACCCGAAACCACCCCACCTACCCACATCTGAAAGTGATTTCGGTTCAGGTGGGGGTTACTAGGTTTGGTTTTCAAGCGAGGGTGGTTTCGGTTCAGCTGGTGGTGGGTGAGGGGGAAGGGAAGGGGGCGGAAACTGGTCAGGGTTTGGGGCGTTTGACGGTATAAAGTGGTTGTGGGGTTTGGGTTTGACGGTCTGGGGGTTTGGGTTCGGCGATCTGGGGGTGGTCATCGTTCCGATTTTGACGGTCTAGAGGTGGTCAGGCAGTAGGTCGCCAGTAGTGAAAGGGAAGGAGGATAGGGTGGCTAGTTGGTGGAGATGGTGGTGTGGGTGGATGGGTTGGTGGTTGTTATTTTTGTAAAGTGTTATTTTTTTTAAAAAAAATTAACCATAGTTAATTTTAATTAACTATTTAATGAAATAATGTTATTAGGGGGATAAAATTCTTAACTAAGGTCATTTTGTATAATAAAAAAAAGGGAGGTTCATTGGTGCGTAGCAGAAGTTGGGGGTCACCGTCGAGAATTTCCCTTAAAAAAATTGTTCATTAATGTTCTTCATCCAAAGTCAAAACTTTTTGAAAATTTGTCACTTTTATTCAGCAATTCTTTAAATGATTCAATGTTAGGTTAGATCTATCCATATTGTTCATCACTTCGTATTGTATCATTTCATTTTTTTTTTTCAATTTTCAATTATTAGGTATTTGTTCTTCAAAATTCTTAAGAACAACATATTTTTCATTTTTGAAGAACAAATACCTAATAATCGAAAACTGATAAAAAATAAAATGAAATGATACGACATAAAATGAAATGATGAACGACATGGATAGATTTAACCTAACATTGAATCATTGAACGAATTGCTGAATAAAAGTGACAAATTTTCGAAAAGTTTAATTTTGGATAAGAACAATGAAGAACTTGATGATTTAATTTTAATTTTAATTTTTTATTTTGATTTTAATTTTAATTTTGGTTTTCTAAAATTAATTATGAAATTAAAAAATGAATTTTATAAATTAGAATATTTAATTTGAAAATAAAAAATGAACTTTAATTATATAAGGCATTAAAATGTCAAAACTGATGTGGATAAATACATCCAATCACATCTTGCCACATAGTTAAGCTTATGATAGTCGTTTTTCAAACAACCACTGTAAAATCATCCAAAATAACTAGGGTTACGTTAAAGATGGTAAAAGTAAGCACGTAGGCAAAATGTAGGTCATTTAGTAAGGTAAGAGATGTTGAAAGGCAAAAATTAATTGTAAAATGTGGAATAGAGTATATGTATATAGAATATATAGGAATAGATCGATTAGACTTATGGAATGGGAAAAATATCAAGATTAAAAAGGAAAAATAATATTTTACTACGTAGTAAATTGTTGTTAAATTTGAGTGGCTCTCTAAATAAGAAAAAGAAAAAAAATAAGTGATATATAATTTTAGATTCATCTCTAAAAGCTCTTTATGTTTTTTTTTTCTCTTCTTTTTTGAGACTATAACCATTCAAAAAGGAAGAACGTTTAGAGATGGAGGAACTTGAATTCAATATCATTCATATATTTATTTAAGTTAGTTTTTCAGCGGTATAGTGGTACTTGTATATTTGGATTGTTGTACACCGCATGTGAATTTGTGATGATTGTGGTTCCAAATCAAAATTTAAACAATGCCTAAGCTTTATCTTTCTAGAGATGTTTGATCTACTTAATTAATTAATATTATCATGCATATGCAATATTCATGTAATTAAAGTCGCATTTATAGATTCTTCTAATTATAGTTTTATTGGGGACAACCCTTAGAAAATGCTAATGAACGACACTAAACGGTTTGATAAAGACAAATGAGAATTTTTAAAAGTCATGTTAGTTAGGGAATTAGACGATGCATGATGGCTAATTGAAGGATCATGAGACATGAGGATGAAAAAGACCATATATAATATATTATGTTCTTTTCACTAGTAGATAGTAATTTTTTTTTTTTTTTTTTGAACTAGATAGTAATTTAATTTAACGCTAGTTGAATAATCAGACGTGTTTTTCTCTCTATATAGTAAGATCATGCGAAATTTAAATGAGAGGTATAATTAAAGAACCTTTGTTTCCTTATTGTCAATCTTGACTCTCTAACACTGTCTTTTTGGCTAAACAAAGGAGTAAAAATCAAGGATAGTTGAACCTAAAAGACAATACGAAGTATATTTTTTTGACAAATTTGATATTACTTACTCATTTACTAGTAAAATTTTTAATGAGCGAAAATTATCATTTTAGCAAAAAATACACTCAAAGATATACTAATTCAGGTGCATATAGTTTGAGAAGGGACGGGACAAATCAAATGGAGTGTACGTGTATATTATTTTTTATGTGTTTGTTTGAATGTGGTCGATTCTTTTATTATGTAGAGTAAAATCACACCCAAAAAAAAAAAAAAAGTGGGACTGATCTTATCACGTAGTAAGTAGTGCTGTAACGTTATGCTTACAAACATTTACAAAGGCACTACCTAAGATCGATATTAAACCATAGTAGCGGCACAAACTAGATTTCTTTGCTCATCTTTAATAAGTATTGACCCTACTTCATAATGTTCATCCTCTTTCACACCAATCCAATCATTATCTGAAATAATATTCCCAAAAACTTCACCAATCCTATCATTTCAAATAAATTTTCCACCTTAATTTTCTTTTAAACCTATAAAATATTTTGTATTTGGTATATCTTTTTGATATGAAAAGTGCACCAAAGATTAGGATATCTCCATATTAAAACATAACTTATCAAAGAAAAATAAAATAAAATTACTATTCATAAAAGGATCAACATTTTGGAGGCATAAGTAAATACTTGTATATATTACGTAGTATATTGCAGGTTAGGATACGATTGTGGAATTCAAAGTGATTACTAATATACATTGTATGGGTAACTTTTTGGGTCTCTTATATACAGTCAGCCCAATTACATAAAGTATAAGAAATGACAACAATATCCCTAAGAAATGAGATGAGGGAGTTGCTATTTCAAGCAAGCTAAACAACCTTAGCTAGCTCTAATCATGCACAAAACTATACAAAATTTAATAATACCATCATACTAAAATCATCTAGTTTAATTTTTGGGCTATGCAATGCACATGTTACTCTTAATTACAATAGAAACATTAGGAAAGTATCCATAGATAAGATGTAGATAACACTGAGAACCAAAAAAAAAAAAAAAGATTTGGCAGACTTGTAAATTCACTCTATGTATGTGCAAGATAATACAATGTGCAAATTCTTAATTTCTTTTTAAATTTTGAAGATTAAAAAGAAATTAAGAAATTATTATTGTCATCATCATTATCAAATAAATTACTGATACATAATAGCTAGTTGATTAGAATAATAAAGAGTAAAAAAATGAAAGGGGTGGTTATGATGCTTATAATTTTAATTTTATTTATTATTTTGAATACAAATGATGAATAAGAAGTCCACAAAGTGATGGATGTCATATTGATATGTAAAATTTTAGTATAGAATTTTCTATATTTTTTTTGGTGTTTAGAGAGCCACAAGGGCAAGCGATGAGAATCGATTCCAAAATTCCGGAACCGAGAAAGGATCTCTAACTACTTAATCTATCCTTCACTCTCATAGAATTTTCTATATAGTTAGGTTATCAACACCATCCATATCGTAAAAAAATAATGCTCACACCCTCTTTAAAATTGAATACGGAGTAAAATTCATTGCATATTAAAGGGATTCTCCAAAATGTTACAAGTATGTCAAAACCTACAATAATTGTTTCGTACACCCGGGTGTACCATGCGCATGGTACACCCGGAAGAACATCACCCTATGAATAAAGAACATAAAAGAACATCTTATACGTTTTAAGAGTACGCGCATTTAATTGAGGATGGACAGTTAATGGGCTTTTGAAAATTTTAGAGTCCACTTTAATTGAAGTAATTGAGTAAACTTTTATTTTTTTCTCTCTCCTAAAATTTACTCTGCAAAAAAAGTGAAAAGTAGTTCATCTTCCCCATCTTCCCCCTTTCAAAGAAACTCTATTTTACTCAAAAATTGAATCATCTTCAGAAATTAATCAAGTTTTTTTGCAATTATGAAGGCCAAAAACGATGCGTAAGTGCGAATTTCTCATTCAATTCTATAATTTGTACTTTTTATTGTGTTTAAAAAGATAATTATACATCAGAAAGTTAAGAAGTTCTATGCATGTTTGTTTGATTTATTTTTTAATTTTTTTTTAATTTAGTGAACAAAAAGTGTTAAATGAGAAAGATATTCCATTGAAAGCAGCTTTCAAAAATATTAAAGGAAAAAAAAGCAAAAAGAAAGAAGAAGGTGAAGATGTTGCTCCAATTGTGGACCCTCGTATCTTGAAATCCATAGAGAGTTTGGCAAAAACAAAGTAAGTGGGGTACAAAACATCCTTTTCTCACATAATTTGGCATTTCAAGTTGTTAGTGTACTAAAAAAAATTGTAAATCTGTTTGGTAGGGTCTCTGTTACTGTTTATGAGTTAATTTGGGATTTTGAAGTTTTCAATGCAATTAAAAATGGTAGATCTGTTTAGTAGGAAATGATTCAATGATTAATTAATTGTTTTTGATAATGTTCTTTTTGATGTAATACGACGTTTTTTTTTCAAATTGTATTATGTTCTTTTATTTAAAGTTAATGTTTCTGATAATGTTCTTTTTGATGTAATACGATGTTCTTCTATTGGATATTGCTACTGGTTTATCTACTTGAAAAATTAGCTTACTATTGAATTGTGATATTGGCAATTTCAACGTGTCCGTTAATTATTTATTATGTACATCCTTCACTATCTTTAGCATAAAAATCTATACATTCATACATCCTCATATGTAGCACCAGAAATAATCCCTCACATTTGGAAATGGGAATGTGGGTTTAAGGCTGACAATGTAAGATATGTTCTTTTATACTTGCATAATGTTCTTTTAAATATGTATAATGTTCTTTTTATTAGATCTAATGTTCCTTTTTGCTGATGTGATTTTCTTTTTTGCTTTATAGTTTGATACTCTGAAGAAGCTAAGGATATATTATAGCAATGAAATCCTTACAAGTGCAGTAAACAAGAACAGATTTGAAGTGAATGACAATGCTGAAATATGGTTTGATTACAAGTTTTGAACAATTTTAGACAATGCTAATGTTTTATTTTGAAAAAGTAACTTGTACTTTTTATTTTGAACAAACATGTACTTGTTAGTTTGGAAGATATGTAGATTTTGAATAATATGACCTTTCAACATATATAGATTTAATTTAGTTTTGTTATTAAATTTATGTTATTGAAATAAAAAAAAAAAAAAGCAATCAAATATTCAAAGTAATGATATAAATTCCAAAAAATCTATTACACTTATAGTAATCCAAGTTTAGAACAAATTAAATTCAATGAAAAAATTTAACAAGGGGTGACATTTACTCCAAAATAATCATCACTACAAGAAAAAGGGTAAATTCCGTCGGAAATCCTATATATTCCGGCGGATTTATATTCCGTCGGAAATTTCCGACGGAATTCCTACGGAATAAAAATCCGTCGGAATATATGGGCATTCCGACAGAATATTCTGTCGGAAAATTTATATTCTGACGGAAATAAAATCAGTCGGAAGTTTCCGATGGAATATTCCGTCGAAACATTAAATTTCCGACAGAATCTAAATCTGTCGGAAATTTCCAACAGAATATTCCGTCGGAAATTAATTAAATAATAAATAAAAACCTCTTTAAAACCTAAAAAAACCCTAAAAACCCTTACACTCCTTTCTCTCTCCCCGCCTCCCTTCTCTTTCTCTCTCCTCTCTTCTTTCCTCTTCCCCTCTTTCTCCTTCCTTCCTCCCTTCTCCTTTCTCGGCGCACGCAACCTTTCCTCTTCCCCTCTTTCTTTTTTTTTCGTTTCGTTTTCTTTGGCAACTCAAGATTATTTCAAGATATTCAATGGCAACTCATGAAAATCAAGGTTTTCATGTCAAATTCGACCATGAAAACTCTAAGATTTTCATGGTCGAATTTGACCTTATAAACCAAATTTTGACGTTTTTTTTGGTCAAATTAAGGTATGTTTCTCTTTTTTTTCTTCTAAATTTTGATTTTAATTAATTTGTTGAATTTTCTGATTTTTTTGAAATATATGGTGTTGGTGAAGTATGGATTTTTTTTATGTTTTTTTTTGGTGTTTTCAGTGGTTGTTTCGGGTGGTGAGGTGAGTTTCGGTGGTGGTGAGGTAGGTTTCGGTGTTCTTTTGGGTGATTTCGGTGAGGTGGGTTTTGATGTGGGGAGGTGGGTTAAGGTGGTAGGTGGGTAGGTGGGTTTCGGTGAGGTGGGTGGGTGGGTCTGGTGAGGTGGTGGAGGGGCTGGGCGATGGGGGCAGTGGGTTAAGGTGGTAGGTGGGGTTTTGGGTTTCGGTGAGGTGGGGAGGTGGGCTAGGCGATGGGGGTAGTGGGTTAAGGTGGTAGGTGGGGTTGTGGGTTTCGGTGAGGTGGGGAGGTGGGTTGGGCGATGGGGGCAGTGGGTTAAGGTGGTAGGTGTTTCGGTGAGGTGGGGAGGTGGGCTGGGCGATGGGGGCAGGTGGTTGGGTTGGTTGTGGGTTAAGGTGGTAGGTGGGGAGGTGGGTCTGGTGAGGTGGGGAGGTGGGTGGGTCAGGTGATGTGGGTTAAGGTGGTAGGGGGGCAGGTGGTGTGGGCTGGTGGTAGGGGGCTAGTGGTAGGGGGCTGGTGGGGAGATGGCGTTTTTTTTTATTGAAATTTCCGTCGGAATATACCGTTTCCGACGGAAATTTCTGTCGGAATATTCCCCTTCCGATGGAATTTTCCGTCGGAATCCACTTTAGCTCCGACGGAAAATACCGTTGGAACTTTGCGACGAAATTTCGGTTAAAGTCAAAACCAGCTTCGATAGAATGTATTCCGTCAGAAAAGTGGCTTCCGACGGAATTTCCCTCGAAAAACGTCGAATTTCCTACAAAGGCTGTTCCGAGAGACAGTTTCCGACGGAATTCCGTCGGAAGGCCGTTTTCCGACGGATTTTCCCCTGTTTCCGACGGAAAAAGTCCGTCGGATTTCAGCTGTTTTCTTGTAGTGCATCAGGCTTGAAATACTCTATTGAACCACCATATTCAGACGAATGTGCAATAATATTTCCCAAAAGTACTGTCAATGCTTCTTAAAAACAAAATAGGAATTAAAAGAACATCAGACATAGAGTTAAAGAACATTAAGTAATTAAAAGAACATTGATGTAACTAAAATGAACATCAAGAATTTATAAAAGAACATTAGGTACAATGCAATAGTGTAAATCTTTCTTGCATGCTCCAATAACCCTTAGCTGCCCAAACTAAATGACGATTACCAGTGATACTATTATAGTCATGATTGTCTTCTTTACCCCTCCACTCATCAACAACATCAATGAAAGAGTTATAAAAATCACAAAGACCATGAGTAATATGAAGCCTACATGAAACATACTTGTTTGTTGTTTCACTCTTTTGAGAAGACAAAATACCTCCACTAAAGTAGTCGTTAGAATACGTAGGGCACCACATCTCTCTAATATTATACAGATTCATAATCCATTTGTTGTTTTGGCATTGAAATTTGTCCAGCATGCTGAAAATGAAAACGTACATAATGTCAATAAAAAGAACATATAAAAAAAATAAAAGAACATTATAAATTAAAACAACTGTTAAAATAAATAAAATATCAAAAAAAAAAGTTTTACATCTTTATAGAAAGAACATTAGTTCAAAATTATATAAACATTCAATTCATTAAAAAGAAACAAATTTGGAAATTAAGAGAGCATTAGTACATTAAAAAAAGAACATAATATAAAACGTAAAAGAACACCAATTTATTAAAAAAAAAAGAACATGATATAGAAATATAATAATACCTTGACCAAAAATGTTCAAACTCTGCAATTGTATCAGTATACTTCAGCACAATATCAAAAAGGACATACGATCAAATGAAAAGAACATGATCTAATATAAAAAGAACATGATCTGAAATAGAAAGAACATGATATGTAAAAAATCATAAGATTAATATAAAACAATAAAGAACATTAGTTTTTATTAAATGAACATGTGACGTTAACAAAAGAACATATAGTACATACAATATATACATTAATTTCAGTGCAAATAAAAATTACAACAAGCATAACAATAAATCAAAACGAAGTTCATCGTCAACATTAGACATAAATCAAACAATTAAAATATAAAAACCACAAATAAATAGAAAATTATTCTTCAATTAATTATAATTTATCAAAATAGAATGTAAAATAAAAATAAAATCAAACAATTAAAATATAAAAATCACAAATAATCAGCAGCATTACCTTCATCGCTGTTCATGAAGACTTCATATTCTTCTCCATCATCGTTATTATCAATGCCATCATTCTCTTTAGTAATTTCATTGACAAATCTTGCATCAGAATCATGTCAAAATTCGGATTGATAAGACATGAAAATTGTTGAAAATCTCCCGGAAACGATCTCTGTAATCAATTTTGTAATTGCTCTGTTTTTTCTCTCTCTCTAAAAAATTGAGTAGAATATATGTCTCTCTCTAAAATTTGGGGAAGAATTTTGATTCTGGAAGTTTTATAAAAGAAGGATCAAATTGATTGCATATTTATAAGGATGGAAATGTTTGAAAATTAGGAGGGAAAGTTTTCAAAATATATATATATATATATATATGTATATATATGTATATATATATATATGTATATATGTATATATTATTATTTTTTATCAAAAGGGGAAGATGGTGAGATATATGAGGGCGGTACACCTACTCCTACCATACTATTTTTAGTGTTCGAACCTATAGATCTTAATTATAACTAAATAGAAACTTTAATACATGCTAAAAACTCACAATTAATTTAAAAGAGCATATCATTATGACCAATAACTAAAAACATCTGTAAGTGATGCAATAACTAAGCATATAATGGACATTATGTGTGTACATCTTCTTTTATTAATCGCCCTATATTGTTGGCTACTTGGCTTGTTGTGTTGCCATTTAAGACTCCAAGAGTATGTACGTAGTTGTACTATCAAGTACTATATATGTACACATGAAGTAGGTCTAATTGGTTATTATATTTGTCTTGCGATGATAGATAATTTAAGAATTAATTACTTTTTGTAGATTTATTAAAATCTTCATTTTTATTATCCGTAATTCATATGCAATGCTAAATTTAACTGATTAATAATAATAATACATTAATACATAATAAATCCAATTAATATGTACTAATTAAATCAAGCATTCAACTCGTTATTAATCCATAGACACTCAAACCAAGCAACCTTCAATTTACAACCATCAATAAAGGTGCTTAGGAAATCAACTATAATACTTGACTCTTTGTACTTCTGTATGCTTACATGATTCTAATTCATTTCATAATTTATCATTTATGTAGGTAACAATTAGGGTAAAAGTGATTTAATAGTTAGTGCTATATTTACATCACATGAAATTTATACTCATACAAACGAGTAAATACGAGTAAATATTGTATAAGATGGTCTTAAGTGTAAGACACTACTACTTGACTTTCTGTTTTTCAAGTTTAACAATGCATAACATTAATCGTTAATATCCTTAATTATGAATTTATAAATATTAATAAAATTTTAGTACACTGTTAAATACACATTGAGACAAATTTAACAACATTCATATGACTATATTTAATTTCCCTTTAAGTATAAATCACGAAATGTAATTAAAAATGGAGAATGAAAGAAATATGTGGTACTCCCTCCGTTTCAAAATAAATACTCAATTTTAACTTTTACACTATTCACATGTATTACTCTGACTATATGATTAAACATAGTCATATTAAAATTTATTAGAATCGTCTCAACGTATATTATCCATAAAATATTTATTATATAATTAATTATTAAAGATATTATTGATTAAAGTTACACATTGAAAAAGGGATATATATAGTAACCCGAATTTGATTTGAATGAGCTCAGTTAATATTCTAACAATAGTACTTTATCAAAATAAAAATACAGTACAGGGTCAGTAGTAGACTGGTAGTATAGTACTGTCTATAAATCTAACCTCGCTAGAAGCCGAAAAATGTGATGATGATGATGATCATGTTATTAATAATGTTGATCAGAAATTTCTGCCATGTTTACTTGATCTCATGTACGGCTCCTATTTAAGGATGGTCCATACTATACACCCTACACTCTATAAGGTACAGGACCACCTTACAAAAACTCACTTACATAAGCAAATTATACACTACTTCCTGTTTTTTATTTTGTAGTACTGTTATATTTTCAGATGACAAAAAATTGAGCCTTCAATACCCCGAATTTTTTGGGTGAAGCATCAGAATTTGACCTGAGAAATTAAATTAATAAAATAAGTGAATCCCATAACTTATACTCCTGTTCCGTTTTTAAGTTATCCCGTCTTGACTTTCTACCATATTCATTCAATTCATTTTGATCAATCATCGTTTGTCATTTATGTATAGTGAAAAGCAAAATTATATTAGATCTTGTAATCTCATTAGATTTGCTTTGATACACATTTTTAAAATATATTGTTTTAAGAGCATGTTTGGTAGGAGGTTTTTTAAGGATTGAAAACGGACTCAATTAAATCATTATCGTTACCAAGTGTTCGGTTAGAATGTTTGGGTAACAATTACCATAACCTAAGGGTAATGGTTTCCACCCATTTGTTACCTCTCTAAAAAGTAAGGTACCAATTACCCTTACCCTCCTCAAACAAATTTAAAGAGAGTTAGGTTTAAGTAATTCTTTTACATGTTTAAACCAAATAAATGAAAAAGTAACGGTTAAATGATTCCTTTCCTTCTCCTTATTTGTTTTTTTTTCACTCCATTTCCAATATTCATACCAAACGCCTCCTAAAAGTTTATGCACACTGTCACACTGGCCAACATGCCAAACCAACAATGGAATAATAACTTCTAAAATGGAGGAAGTATACTTTTTACAAAGTATATTGGTCATTTAAACTAGTTTCCTGCATTTTCACATGTAAATTGTATGTAGTGGGTAACAAATTTACGTATATTTGGATAGCTAGGAAGTCTAGGATCAAGTCTAGTTTGATTTGTTACAATAGGTGATTTGTTGGTTATTTATGATTTTCATGCATGCTTATTACAATTATAGAATAGATTCAAGTAACTTATTAGTTTTGATGAGATATATAATATGTTGCTTGCTAACTAGTTTAACAATATCTGTCAAAAAAAAAAAAAAAAAAACTATTTTAACAATATATAAGTACTCGTAGTATATAACATTATTTCCAAGGAGCAAATATCAGATCATAGATCTCTGCTTCAAAAAAGTTCAATAAGAAGTACGGAGTAATATACTAGTTCGTTTGGGGGGTAAAAATTACATGTACCAGCAATAGTGAAATAGTAAAATTTGAGTTGCAGAAGAGGGGTAAAAAAAAAAGTAAAACTGAAAATGGTAAGCGGCGGAGAAAAGTAGAAGTAATAGGACCACCTTCTTTTTATGAGACAAATATTAAAGGATCTTTTGTAATGGGAGGGAGAACATACAAAGACTTCCACCAAAATTCCAACTCATATGTTTACCTCATTAAGTATTTCAATTTATTGGGTCGTTTAGCTTTGGTCATAATCCATAATTTGTATCTCTAGTGAACACTTCGTGCTACTAATTCGCTCTTAAGTCTTGATTATTGTTAGTTTTTATTATTGGTAGAACGTACTTTACTATTATTATTAGTCAATGTTTATGATTATGCATAAAAGTATTAAAAAAACTTGGAAGTTTTTTAGTGCATTTCAAATCTTAGCACACATGGTAAATAACATTAAGGTCTTGTTCTTTTGGAGTGAAGTAAGTTGATCGAATTGAACTGAGTTGAAAAGATGATATGAACTTAATAGAGCTGAGCCAAACTAAATAGAGCTAAAATCTAAATAAGTGCAAAAGAATAAGGCCTAATTCAGTTTCTAAAAGGTTTTCAAAATTGACTAGGTTTTTTTTTTTCCCTCTCAAACGTATTCCTGATTTAGTTGTACTACTTATTATTAATAATGTCATTTAATTTGTGTGTATGGATAAAGAATAAATGTCTCATCATCCATATTCTACGCAAAAGGATATACTTCTTTGTATTTCAATAAATGTTATACATACTCCCATTGCCTTCACAATTATCTTGTTTAATTTAATTTGCTTCAACTAATTCAACCTAATGTAAAATTTACACTACAAAAGAAGTCAAACTATTCTAGGAAAAGGACATGTCAAGCAATGGCACATTTATAGAAATAGAAACTTAGTATTCTATCAAATAATAAAATAATGTTTAATAGAAAAAGAAGGATCCTGGTTGTTCAAAAACAAAAGAAATTAAAGATTTGATTCAATCTAAGTCTTTACAATGCAATTAATTCACGTATAATTTTTATGATAAATGACATAAAATTTGTTTACTCAATCAGTCAATCATTTTACATTGCATGCATGTTGAGACGTATATAAGCTAAGAATTATCTAAGATACGTTGCTTGGGGAAAGGGGGTATGGTAAGTGCAACAATCCACTATAGCTAGTATGTTGTTATATATGTTCTTAACACTCCTCGTGAATACTATCCAATCACCATCAATCCATCATTGGTGTGTTGATACAAACATATCTTCCGAAGTAACGCGATTGGAAAAAAAAAAATTATGTACCTAGGCTAATATATATATTTTTTTTTAATGGTATTATACATACACGAGTAAAATATAACTAATTATTACGTAGTTTTTATCTTCAAATAACACGTAGTTTAAGCTTAGTAGTATGTCTGAACTCTATTAAAAAATAGTGCTCAAGAAACTAGAAGAGAACAAGTTGATAGACTAACAAAGTAAATATATTTTGAAGAAAATAAATACATATGAAATTAGTTATAATCTATGCTACATTAACTTTTCATTTCACCTAAAGTACCTCATACAAGATCCTCGACATTCGAACATGAGTATGACACTTGGACAATTCATTTTTTTTAGTATCAAATTATGGATTTTTTTTCCACATAATAACTGAGTTGGACGCTTGAACACATACATGTGTCGGACATGAATAATCGAGTCCATGTATATTTATATTTAGGTAATAATCTTAGAATGAGCAAAGTAATTAGGTTAATGAAAAATAAAAAAGAAGATGCGGTCCCATGCAACAATGGGAAGCTAGAGAGAGAGAGGGATGGGTGGGAGTACTTTAATAAGGAGATGGCCGGTTTTAATTGAAATTAGTTGGAAATTTTGGACCACTTCATCTCATCTCCTCTACAACCTCTTATTTTGGGAAACCCCTTTTTTTCCTTCCAAAAAATAGTTCTTTTAAAAAAAAAAACAATTTTTTTTTCTTAAAATAAAAATGTGTCTGTTTTATGACTGTCTTTGACATTATGAATTTCTGAACAAAATTCACAGGAATCCCTTTTACAGAGCTGAGGTTAGGAGATGTTGATGATAAACCTGAAAAATGACTGGTTGTACGAGTTGATAGGATAGTGATAACTTGACTTACGGGGATTTGTGCACCCAATTTCTCAATACTAAAACCTTAACTTTTTAGATTATGGAGTACACTCTTTTGATTGGATGTGTAAGTGCCTGCAATGTCTTATACAGATTACAAATTCTTTTTATACTTCATTCCATATCTATTACGCAAGTCATAATGATAGTTTTGTTTTTAATGAAAAAAATATATAATCACGTTAAATCTTTTTTTTATTAGTGTTTAGAGAGCTACAAAGAACAAATAAGAATCGATCCCAAAATTTCCTGAAATCGGAAGGGAAGCTCTAACCAATTGAGTTATCCCTCACTCTCAATGTAAAATCTTAATATATAATTTCAAAGCATTATTTCGTAACCTATTTACGATTTTAACTAAAATGTAATTTAAAATATTATTAGCAGAAGATGTACATTAGTAACTATGAAGTCTCTAGTGTTACGATAAATAGATTGCCAATGGAGAAAAGTATATTTTGCCACACTTAGATCTAAATAGTAGTAAAATTTTAACTAAATTTATGAGTATTTAATTATTTAATTGGTGGTTCCAATTACAAATGCGCTGACATTAAATCAACAAATAACAAGATTGATTTTAAATTTTTTGTGCAAGAAGATTAAATTTTACGTAATAATAACATAGATTAAAAACTATATTAAAAATAGAGGAAGTGGTGCCTATTTTTTTAAAGAAATGAGCATCATGATTCATGAGCATAATATTTATTTTTTTATATTATTCTTATACATGAATATGTTATGACTTAGACACGTGTAACCTCTGTAGAGCTAGTTCTTGGGCTAAGTATTAGATTATCATCTTTTAGGTAGAAAAGTTGTGGGGTTTGATCTGATGAAGTCCATTGTTATTGGTACGTAAAATTTTGATTTGAATTATATACTTGTAGTAGGGACTAGGGATATTGTTATCAAGCTAAGAGCTCCACTTGGTAAACGGAACATTCTACTTCCTAGGAGGGTTTAGGCCTTCCGATAGGTTGTTCACTTAGTGAAACACAAATAATAGTTACAAACAATATAGAAATTTAAGGACAAAAATGGTTAACAATCAACTGATGCTAGTAAACTTGTGTACTTGGTGAAAGTGCATAAATGCTTTTGTAGTCTCTATTTTTATACTTCATAGAAAATAAGATAGACGTGATTTAATCCAAAATCTTTGATATTATCGATCTCCCAAGACGTTACTTTACTTAATTAAATTAACTAGTTAGTTTTTACAATAATATTTTCATACAAGCATGCTCTACATCTCTAGGATAAATTGCATGTTGATGAGTATATCAATGTAAGCTATAACATTAAATATTGGAGATAATTTGTACTAGTAAAAATAATTACAAATATATTATATTCATTAAAACAGACGGTGACAAAACATTTATATTATATCAAAAAATGGCACAACCATTTAATGATGACCCCTTGTAGATTTGATAAGAAGAGAAGTTGTTGATTATGTAAACTTATAGTTTGTTGTAACCTCTATGCTTACAACTTATAGGTACAAAAAGAATTAAATGAGTTGTTCTTGGTGGATCAAAGACACTATTTTACAAAAGCTGGTGAAAAGTACCTATATATAATTACTAAATAAACTATCTGAAATAACTTATCTTATAGAAACTTTTGATTTAATATACCCATTTCTCCACAAAGTACAAACTACCAAAAGAGTAGAAAATATCAAATGATTCATTTGTATATTACTACATATATAAAAACAAAATTAATATACCTCTTCTATTAAATTCCACAAGAGAAAATATAAAATTAATTGAGGTGATTTTAATTACTCAACAAATTAATTAAAATAGGACCAATTTAATTATTATAGGATGTTTTTTTTGTCAGGAAATGATTGACCCACCCAAAGATATAATTCAACCCGGATGAGTGGGGATTGGGGTAAGTTAAGGGTTTGTTTGTCTGAACACTTTCTGATTTTTCATACTTTTTTTTTTTCCTAGGTTGTGTCTTTCATTATTCATACCTTACTATGTTAAGCCTTGTTTAAAGAGAAAAATAAAAATACCTCTTTTTTTTCATAATATATACATACATAAAACAAAACACACCCTTCTTCTTCTTCTTCTTCTTCTTCTTCTTCTTCTTCTTCTTCTTCTTCTTCTTCCTCTTTTTTTTCTTTCTCTCTCCATTAATCATAAAAACTTGAAGTTTAATTTCTCCACCAAAATCTTTACTCTACTTATGGCAACCGTTAGCATTTCTACTCTTTCTTCTCTCTTCCAAACTCGGCATAACCATTAAAGCTCGAAACTTCGCGTTTTTTTTCAAAAATAAAACAAAACCCTTTATTAAAAAATTTGATTTCAATATTATTCTAAGGTTTTTTTGATAGGTAATCTCCCCAAAAAAATGGGGGCAAAAAAAAATTAGGTACAATTCCAAAAAAAAAAAAAAAAAAAGAAAAGAAAAAAGTTGGGTACTTTTTTTTATATATATATATATAAAAAATGGCTGCTAATCATCATCAATTAATGGAGGAGAAATCATCTTCATCAACAAGCTTTTGTTATTCAGATGTTCATAATTTAGGAGTTACTCATCTTCAAAATTTTGAATCAAACCCTGAAATTTACAACTTAACTAGTGGTATAGAAATGATAGGGTTTCAACCTAAACCTCAGAGTTTAATATCCGGAGTTGCACAACAAGAAGAACAACGGCAACGTCATCAGCAACAAGAGATGGGGTTTATTGATGATTCATCTTTAAGGCCTTGTGTTTTCCCTTGTGAAGGTAATGAGAGGCCGAGTCAAGGGCTTTCGCTTTCGCTCTCGTCTTCTAATCCATCCACTATTAGCCTTCAATCCTTTGAGCTTAGACATAATCTTCCTCATCATGGTCAAAGATTTGATCTTTCTTCCCCGTCTTCGAATACTCGAGACGGGTTTTTGGGAAAGTCTCAATCTTTTCATCATCTTCAACAAGAACAAGATGAACAACACCAACAACAACAACAAGGTTTTTTTGGGAAAAGTGTTGTTGTGGATGGTAGTAGTACTAGTGGTGGTGGTGGTGGTAGTATGAGTATACAATTTGAAATGATGAGGAATTCTAAGTATATGGGGCCCACTCAGGAGCTTTTGAGTGAGTTCTGTAATCTTGGAACAAAGGATTATGATGATGATTTACAAAGGAAATTGTCTAAGAAGAAGAATAAAGAGCAATTGGATTTCGAAGGCGGGGGTAACGACAACAATGATGATCGTAGTCATAACCCCAATAATAACAATAATAATAACAACAATAATAATGCGAGTAGTAGTTCCAATGTTAATCCATCATTGTATGGTGTTAGTCTATTGGAATTGCAGAAGAGGAAGACAAAGTTGCTTACCATGTTGGAAAAGGTATATATTATATTTTACTTTCTAATTTGTTATAATTTTATGCCGTTTTTACTTATATATATAACTCTTTTTTTTAAGCATTAAATTAAAAGTGCCTAAATTCTACTTCTTTTTTTTTTTTTTTTTTTTATTTTGCATCAATTTTTGCTTCAAACACCCAAAAAAAAAAGAAGCAAAGAAATTGCTAATTAATTACAGAAAAAAGGAAAAGAGAAGATCTTTTGATCTAACTAACTAAATTGGTTGAAATTATTTTGTGGGTCAAAAAAAAAAAAAAAAAAAATTAAAATTGAAATCTTTGAACTAATTAGGCGACTATAAAGCCCTTCTCAATAAATGCTAAAAAAAATATATGGGTGACAATTCAGGGACTTCATTAAATTTTTTCCTTAGAAACTCCCTATTTTTTGATCTGATAGAAGTGATTTTTACCACTTTGTAGTCTTTTTGAATGTTTTTTGCCCCCTATTTTTGTGGGGGTGTATTGTTTTTGTTTTGTAGTTGGACAGAGGATACAAGAACTACTGTGAACAAATGAAAGGAGTAGTGTCTTCCTTTGAGGCAGTGGCCGGACCGGGCGCGGCGGATACATACTCTGCCTTAGCCTCCAGGGCAATGTCAAGGCATTTCAGGTGTTTAAGAGATACAATTGTAGCTCAAATCAAGGAAACCAAGAAAGCAATGGGAGAAAAAGATAATGCAAGTAATGCAACAGTTCTAGGAACAACAAGAGGTGAAACTCCAAGACTTAGGCTTTTAGACCAAAATTTGAGGCAACAAAGAGCTTATCAACAAATGACCTTGATGGAGGCTCATCCCTGGAGACCTCAAAGAGGCTTGCCTGAACGTTCCGTTTCGATCCTTCGTGCTTGGCTCTTCGAGCACTACCTTCACCCGTATGTATATGTCATCTCTTTCTCAATCATCTTCCTTTCTGTCTGTTTGTTTGTTTGTACTAGACCATAGAATCTAAGGCCGGTTTTCGTGTCGTGGTTAGCTTGACATAAACATGACAATTTCTTTCATGGTAAAGTATCAAACTTTAGTCGAAAATGGTATAGCATGATGTGTTGAACACTCTAGATAGAAGCTCCAATTGTAGGTAGTTTAGCTCAATCATTCTAGTTTACAAGGAACTAGCTACCACATGCTCTTGTTAGTTTTATTTTTATTTTTTCGCTTCGATTTATTTGTTATTCTTTTGCAAGATTCCAATCGTCTTACTTTGTTCTTATTTGATCGTTTTTTGTCATGTTTTCATCAATCATATTTGTTCACTTCCTCATCTTTTTAGGCCCCATTTTTCTTTCTATACCACTCAAAGAACCATACAAAATTTCCACTAAAATAAAAGTGTCAAGCTAAGTATTTAGCTAAAGTGGTACAAAATTCTTATGGAATCTAATTCCATGGCTTGGAACTTAAACTCACGTATTTTCCAAATATAAATGTTCTTCCCCTTCTCAGGTACCCAAGCGACGTCGATAAGCACATCTTAGCACGTCAAACCGGTCTTACAAGAAGCCAGGTAAGCGAGAATGTTACTATGCTAATTGTAGAATTAATATATCTACATTATCCAATAAGTATAATCATGTTTGTACAATTAATATTTTTAGATGTAGTAAGAATAATACCACAATAAGACATTTTAGCTTAGTCATGATAGATGTTACATATATACATTGATATACACTTGTTTTTTTAATTAGTCTAACAAACTATGCATTTTAATTGGTGATTAAGTGTTTGGTGTATGCTAATAATTTGATTAATTAAGTTTATTATGGATATGATGGTTAGGTGTCTAATTGGTTTATTAATGCGAGAGTGAGGCTATGGAAGCCAATGGTGGAGCAAATGTACCTAGAGGAGACCAAAGAGGAGCAAGACAAGAACATGGGCTCCTCCTCCGATGGTGGTACCGAGCATCAACTGTCTACTACGGATCATCTCGGTGGCCTTATTCACCACCAACAACCACCACAAGAACAAAAACCGGACCCTGATCAACTCATTCGGATTGATCCGGACTCACTCTCCTCCATTGTCAACAACACCACCACCACCACGGCCACCTCGAGTAGGGTTGACACTCAAAACAGGATGAGTCATTTACATTTTCAACAAAATGGTCAATTTATTGGTAGGGTTGAGGGTTTTGGTTCAGTGGATCATTTGGATTTTCCATCCTCCTCATCATACAACCAACAGCACCATGCAGCAAATTATGGGACTACTGCTCAAAATGACAATAGTACCCCTCACCAAGGCTTTGGTGGTGGCAAAAATGTGTCATTGACACTAGGGTTGCAACAACATGGTGGTAATGGGGTGAGCTTAGCGTTTTCGCCCGCGTCTCAGGCAGCAGCTTCCCTCTTCTATCCTAGAGAGCAAATGGATGATAATCATCAGTACACTCTCTTGGATGAAAATCAAGGGCAGAACAATTTGCCTTACAGGAACTTGATGGGTGCACAAGTACTCCATGATTTCGCCTAATCACCCGTAGCTGATTATGTTATATTATGAGAGATTATCATCATCCAAATGAATTGAAATTCTTGGAAGCTCGGATCATCAAATATATGGGGTAATTCATATTTTGAGGTTTAATTTCTTAGTTTGTAAGGAATCTTATACTAAGTAGGTATTAGGTTAGGTATTAAGCTAGATGGGCTCAATTTAAACTAGTGATTCTATATTAAATATCTATAATACTCCATGATATATTGATACATGAATACATACATATATATATATATATATATATATATATATATATATATATATAGCTAAACAATGGGAGGTGGAACTAAATTAAATGGGAGTGATCATGGAATATATTGAGTGCATGTTAAAGATGTTGAACTAGGCTTTTTTGGGCATTTTTATTGTTTTGGAAATGTTAGAGTGGTTTGAGGAGCATTAAACATCAAGCCTATGGTAAAATTTATTGGCTCCACTTGGAAAAGAAAATGTTAAAAATGAGGGAATTTCATACTTGTGGGCATACATATATACTGAGTAATTGGTTTCTTTTTGTTATAAGTCTTATATTTTCTATGTTTTCTTGCATTGTTAAGATATGTCGTCTATGATACGGTTATTCAAGGAACGATTGGACCCACATATTGTGGAGGTCATGACTCTGCTACCGATTGCCTTTTTGGTTAAAGTTGAAAGAGTCAATTAGAGAATTAGTAAATATGTTGTGAATTGATGCAAGAATCTATAAGGAAAAAAAATTATTAGTGTATTATTTCCTTGTTATTGAAAGATTCTACTATAATCTAATTTGGTTTATAAATTATTTTCTATTTTTATTGTCTTTTTCCTCCAACCTAAAAAATAAAAGAAAGAAAAAAGAAAAACCCTTTGCTTCAAGGAACTTTTGATAGGGGGGCCACTGTAGCTGATTGAACCATTTGTGGTTCATGTTAAGATGAAATAACGACTTTGGTGAGGCCTTATCTACACAAATAACTTTCATAATAAAGAGAGGTACTTTGTAATTTGATTGGTGATCTTAAGTTTGAAAGATTAAGCAAAACGAAAATTATATTATTTGCATTCTTTTGTTGGAGAGTTGATAATGTGCATGGACCATGCATGATTTATCACTCTCCGATGGTGATCATCTTCTTAATTGTGCAAGACACTAAGAACTTATTTTCATTAATGGAATTCTTTTGGTTGGACGGTTTTTAGAATAATCAAACATTCGTTGATGTTACAAAATTTCTCCGATCCTTGATCGAATAGGATCATGTTTATTATTCCTTCTCCTAAATGTCAACTAGCCTTAAACTTTTGATATATATACAACTTTTTTTTTTTTTTTTACGGGTTTGATATATATACAATTTGAAATCCATTCTCATCTATAATTTGATATTGCCATTTTGACAATGCATGGTGTTACTTCTTCAAATTGTTTCTTGAAAAACAGAATTATGATATTACTACATGTTTGAAGTTTATGTTTAATTGATTCATATATATTTCTAGCATCCCCTCTTGGACTCTCAAAATTGAAAAAAGAAAATCATGTTATTAATAATTACTATGAAAAAAGGATGAAAATCATATTATTAACAATTGCTATGAAAAAAGGATGCATCTATTTATAGATGCATCAAGGGTGTTTTTTAATTTAATTGGTATCAATTAGTTGTTATAGCTTATCACTTCGACGCTATTGATAAACTAAACTAACAATGACGACGATTTTAATCGTCATAAATTAAATATATCAACGTGACATTTTTTTCATTGTACCATCGCCTATGTGTCTCATTGTTGATAAGCAACCTTCGGAATAGTAGTCAAATATTCTTACTAACGATTAACATCATGTCATTAAAACTAGAATGATTCATCGCAACGACTCAATGACAATCCTGTATACTGCCATCTCAATATTGGTGAACTTAATTATAACACTCATGTAATTTCATCTACTTACATGAATGTTCTATACCAAACCAAAAAAAATAAAAAAAAGAGGTGGATGTCAACTAATTTAGTAGATTAAAATTTTGAAAATGGTACTCAAATCATTAACCTTGCGGTCTTTTTACACAAGGAAAAAAAAAAAAAAAAAAAAAAACCCAACATGGTGTCACTAAAACAAATAATTAGGTGACTAAACAGGGCAAGTAATTTGAGATATAAAGTGTTATTTTTCAATGTAAGAAAAATTAGTTATTTACTGATACCTATAGACAGCGGACAGCCCACGTTAAAAAGGTTGGGCTTGATTGGAATTTGGAAGAGAGTGGGTACTCAAAGGATCAGAAAACTAAGCCCATACGCATAGAATTATGGGCCGACCAAGGTATTTTCGGCCCAATACTCAAAAACTGCACCAATAGTTCCAATTTTCTTTGTTCCTTTTGTAGATGGTCTACCTAAACCCTCAATAGTCATTTGCAAAGATAGATGAGAAAGGTCGAAACTCGAAATCAATACCAACAATTGTTATATGAGTCTTTAATTATCAATTAAGTTAGTCTATATAGAATATAAATCAATTAATAGTATAAGGGGTATTCTAGAGATAATTTTAGATTGAGTATGATTAGTTGATTACAAGAGCAGTTGAGAGTTATCCTTGCAATTGAATATGAGAGCCTATAAAAGAAAAAGTGTAAACTATCCTCAAGGCTAGGTCAAGTCAAAATTTTCTTTTGTACAGATATAACAGGCCTAAATAAACAAGTATGGAGCAAATATTTAGAATAGTATAGTGATGATACGGACGTGCAATCTGAATTAGTTATGTATTAATCGGTAATTGTGATGTTATGGTTTTGTATAAGATTAATCTTGATAAAAGTTTTTCCATTATTTCACTAATAATTAAACAAGCCCTAAAAATTGAAATATAAAATTTAAAATTATTACTATTGAATATCAATAGAGCTAGTCGATAATGAGGTGCCAAACGACCCTATCATTAAGACCAAGGCCAAAACCTCCACATGTTAACATAGGCATGAGTCAAGGTTAATATAAGGGTTGATTTGGCATGACACAAAAGTAGTCTAGCTGATCATAACGTAAGAGACACATCAGTGGACTATTAGCTATTTCATAGATTTTTTATTTTTTTTTGGTGTTCCACCTACTTTACCCTTTGGGCTAATTCGGATTCGAGGATTAATCCCCTCCCAATTATTATTGCAGGGGATCGAATACGCTGTCCTCCCTAACAAGTTTAGCCCCAGTCACCGCTACACCAACAACCAATTTGTATTAGCTATTTCATAGATAAATGCGCATCAACATAATTAATGCATTCTTCTAATTCGTAATTACTATTTCATCATAGTAGAACATAACCACTAGGCCCACTACATGGCAAGATACAAAAATTAGATCATCATCATAGTATCATACATTCGTACAACATTACCTATTCTTCTAGTAATACTTCTGGCTTAATTTCAGGCTTCATCGGCCGTTCGATGTGATCAAGTGTCAGCATCATGTTATGTTAAAATTTGGCAACAAAAGCTCTGCTATTGCAGAAACTATAACAGCCCGAAATATCGAATGATTATCACTTCAACAAATGCTATGAAAATTGACAGGAGGTACATATAATCATAATGCTACTTCTTTTGTTTTATAGTTTGTCTTCTGGTATATTTGTTTGATACAGTACATTATTGTTTGCTTGATTTTTTATGTTTAGGGGCTTGACAAGTTATCATGAATATTTTTCTCTTGCTAAATATGCATGATTTTATCATTAATTGTGAATACTGGTTCTAACTCTGGATTTTGGACATGTTTCCATAAACTAATTAGCGTGAAAATGTAAAATAAGAACTCATGTGCTGAGATGAGAGATAAAGAAAAACACGTACAAATAAGAAGTCGCAATAAATATAAATCATTCATAAAAGTAACTTTGTATTACATACGAAACAAATGAAGTACTCCCTATATTTTAATGTAAGTAGGTTAGACCCTAATTTGGTACCAACTTAGTTGAACTTTGGAGCTGCTAAATGACTTTTGAAAATTTGACTGTTTGGCCCAAACTTAACGAGACTAGAGAGTAGAAACTTGCCCAGAAGTGGGCCGAGCTTACAGAGTTTTTGTAACTTAGCCCGGCTATGTTATTTCACTTATTAAGATCGGGTTTTTATCTATGTTTATACATTATACTACGTAAATTATTCCGTATTTGGTTTGTTATTTATAAATTCCAAAGATGACTTGAATGTTACGGGTTAAGAAGTATATAAAAAGGTTGAACTTGTAGGAACATATAGTGCACGACATGTGTGTTAAGTAACTGTGTTAATTATTTTTAGGTGGAACAAGTAAGATTCTGTTCAGTTCACCTTTAAAAAATAATACTCTGTAAAATTAATTTTAATTTCGTATAAATAAGTTTAGTTTAATAAAATTAATTTCAGTTCAGTATGAATCAGTAACTCTAAAGACGAAATATAATAGAGAATTTGTAAAATTAATTTTAATTCAATAAAAATAATTTAAGTTCAACAAAAATAAAGTGAAGTGAATAATGCCTAATACAAAGTAGTATATATTATATAATTATCACATGTTTTATGAGATCTTGTCTTGGAGATATTAACGTACACAATTTTATTTTTTTCTTTTTTTTAATCTATCTATACATAGAGTTGACCGGCTTGACCCCTAAAATTGTCTACAATCCTTGACAAAAAAAAAAAAAAAAAAAAAACGAATGCACAGTAGTTTTTTCAAAAAAAAAAAAAAAGAAAGAAATACGAATAGTAGTAACTCTAATATGTTGGCTACCCTACCCTCTCTATTGACGGGTCGGTTTCACCAACTCCCCAGTCCCCCCGGACAATATTCTAGGACCCACTTAAATTGACACCTACCCTTTTACTTATATACTATTCCTCCTAAAATAATGGCACTTTTATACGTTAATCATTTGTTTTATTTTCACAAAGCAGATCAAGAGAATCCCAAATAATTATAATAAATCTGTTTAATTAAAAAAATAAGCTATAGTTTTTATACGCTAATGATACATTAATACGACTAGGACCACTACTAAAACATAGTGAAAAGGTATCTTTTAGGCTCACGGGTGTCTTCCTATGATTGGTCATATGTGTCTTGCATTACCACACGTGGCACCGATATGGCTTGTGTCACACTAGTGCGGTATAGTATATCACCGACTTATTTTATTGCAAGGGTATTTTACCTAGTACGTCAATTTATTTTTTAATTAAGGACCCAAAATTTTGAGAAATTAATAAAATGGAGAAATGGTCCCACCATTCAGTGGTTTGTTTACCAAACCATGCTTCAATTTTGTTGGCTATTTGAGTCCGTTTATTGAGTGAGTATAGTGAGTTAGTAGTTCAATAATGTTGCTCTATTATTTAGGATTATTTGATTCTTTGGTCATAGAGTTTTGGTTATCAATCTTTTGGTATGTACTGGTTTTAGGAAATAATTGAAGAGTTATGTATAATTTATGCATTGAATTGTGCCATTTACTCTTCTTGACCAATCTTGTCTCATAAAATTATTCATCGTACTTTTATCTATCTGGAATTAGTGGTCACTGATCAGGGTCATATTATCTAAATATCAATGTTTTGTTCTCTAATAAGGAGGAGATTTATTAATTGTAAAGTCCCTTAAATTGAGTAATGGCGTGTAGAAATTAAAGAATGAAATTGCTATTGTTTGATACTCCCTAATATGTGACAATGACGAAAAAGTACCAAGTAATTATGTGAAAAGAGTTGTAGTATATTTGATTTCAAAGTTCCGTATTATAAATGAAATTACTTCGATGTCTCTATTTTGGATAATTATGAGAGGTTGGACGTCGTCATAACCAACTCTTGATCATTGATTAAAAATACAATATATTAGCCTGACTTTTACTTATTTGATTTCACCTGAACTTATTTTCATTAAATTAAAATAAAAGATAAGGTAAATTAAATCCAAACATAAATTATCTGCAATACAAGCTCAACGTTTGTTAAGACGTCGTACTCCAGTAACTAGTAAGTAGAAAGAAAAACCTGTCATGTTTAGTTGTAAAAAAGAAGCCGAGTCCCACAATATGGAAGGCCATAGCTCATGGAAATAAAATAAAGCAATTGTTCAGTTAAAAGGCTAAACAAGTCGTACCTACTTTTATTGAAGATCTTAATCAATTCCTGGGTTGGAAGACTAGGAACCTTCTATCGCCTTCAGTAATTCCGACTTATGTCGGTCAACACAATTATTTTACCAAAATTACACTTTACAAAGTCTTACCTCTTATTGATTAATGCTTACTCCCCAACCCATCCACTTCTCTAGCCTTCTACTGCGTATTAAAAAAAGGTTATCAAAGTACGTAGTAGATAATTTAAGGAGTATATTTAAGAAGTTAGAATAGTCTTCTCTCAAGACTATAATTGACAGTAACTTATCGAGTTACCGCATTACTTAATACAGTAATTGTTTTTTCAATATATAAAAGGAAAAATTATATAATGCAAAATTAAAAATATTTATGTTATCTTATAGAAATGAAGTACCGAGTAATATTCAACAATAAGCTATTGTGAGACCATCCTCGCAATCTCGCATTGAAGCCTTGAAGATATGAGAGGGAGGGCCAGATTGTTTTATAAGGCACCGGCAAATAATCAAGTGTCAACTAATGAAATGGGAAAACCACTATAATCAAGAGTGAAAAAAACCGGCTCCTCATGTGAAGCACCCTCAAACAGAGAATGTTTAGTTGTCAAAAGAAGACTTAACACCTTGATTAGTCCATTAATAACTTTTTTTTTGGTTACGAATACAATAGTTATTGTTCAAATCACCATCACCTTCACTTTTGTTTCACGCTATTTACTTCTCTTGATGATCATGATTCATAAATCATCACCAATTACAAAGATACAACCATATACATAATGCTAAACTTAGATGTTAATTAAAAGAATCAAATTTGTTAGGAACATAAATAGATTACTCTATACTATAAAGAGAATTTTAATAACTTACAATAATAATAATGATAATAATAAAAAATTAAAAAAAAAAAAGGATCAAATAAATGAAAATGATATACCATTACAAACATATATGCCTAAAATACAAGTTAGAAAAGAAGGGGGTTAGATAGGGACCATTAAGAAAAGCAATGGAAAAAGGTCAAAAACTACAGAAGATAAAACTACAGAAGAATTGAATACAGCAGAAAAATTTAAAAAAAAAAAAAAAAAAAAAAAAAAAAAAAAAAAAAAAAAAAAACCGACATAAACTAATTAAGACTAACAAAATGATTCAAATGATTTTTTTTTCTCTTTTGTTCTCAAGTATTATACTTCAATAACCTCACCTCCCTTACATACACCGACATCTATAAGCATGGTCCCGTTCGTCCTCGACTTCAATACTCTGCAGCAATTCCTTCTTGGAGACTGTTGGAAAGCAGTAAAGAAATATGTGAGCATCAACCAAAAGAGTATTTTACATGCCATGTGACAATCAATCTGGTTAATAACAATGCAGATGAATTAGCTTTCCCAGTAAGCAAAGTTTTTCCGCAATACACCTAATTAAGGATTAATATAATATAATCTGATACTGAAATGCCAGCCATTTCCTCAGGTAGGAATGCCAACCACTTCGCTTTTCGAATGTGAGTATTTGATCAAGATTTGGTTCCGTACGAAATTAAACTAATGCATATGCAATGTCTAAGATCACAATGCAATACTATTAAGCCCTCTGCTTACACATGCAAAATGTAATTAAATATTGTCTAAGGATGTATCACTAACAACCAACTCTTCATCACATTCATGACAATGCAAAATTTGGCCACTTCTCGGGACACAATGCAGAACACAAGGCTCTTTGAAGTGAGCGCTTCCAAATGAGATAGCACATGAACACTGACTAGTTAGGAGTATAAATCTGTATTAGGCGGTCTAGGAAAGACGAGCTTTCATGATGCTGACTTATGGATGCATTTAAAGCAGAAATCTGGAGTATAAAATATTCTCAAGTGCAGAAATACTAACGCAAACCAAAAACAATGACCAAAGCAACAAATTAGTGAGCATTGGAAATGAAACTTACCCTAGACCACAATTGCGGGTCTGGTTTCTTGTATACTATCACTTTATCAATCGTTGAAGGCTCAACCATCCTCCATCGGCACAGTGGGTGTTGCACACGATGCCGCAAGTACTCACTCACTGTCTGATTCTTCTCCTTATCAAATTTGATTTTTGACAAGTAATAAACATAGGGCTTCTGGCATGGATTTCGGGCCACAGGACGAGTGTTGAATGCATAAGCTGTGTAGTCAGCCCTTCTATACCAATTCAAGAATGTCCTTGTTGGCATCTCCATCTCACGGGGCGACAAGACACCCCGAATGATCTGAACAGCAAAACCCCATGACACTGAGATGGTCCATTTCTTAGGCTTAAAGTAGCATACAGATTGCTGCATTAGGCCAGCAGAATCTAATTTCATCGGGATTGTAAGCCTTTGTATAGCTTGAACTTGAGTCACATTTGGGAAGATGGGTTCTACCACGTCCAAGTGATGCAGAGAGACAAATGGTGTCACCGGGTGCGCAGCTAGCAGTCCAAATAGGTTGCCATAGACATCATACTGGTTTTTTGCAAAGTTCCACCAATAAAGCTTGCTGTTAGGAATTATTAAAGGCCTCATAATAATAATAATAATAATAATAATAATAATAATAATAATAATAATAATAATATACTCCGTACAATCAATCTACAAGTTCCACAAAAACAATATATTTATAATCAGTGAGAAACAAAAGGTTGTTCTTATAAACAAATTGATCAAACAATGCGGCTTTTTCGCTTATAATGAGGAGCAAACTGAAACTTGTCCTGTTTCCTGTTTTTATAATCTGAACAAGATAATGTAACTGAACACTTCACCTTAGAGAACACTGCTCACATTTCACACTAAACAAGTCTTACCAAACAAAGTTTAATCTGTCAAATGTGATACACATCATATATTAATTCCTAAGCTTCCCATAACACATTAACACCCCACATTACCCCTTCTAAGGCCCTTAGCAAGTGTGTAACTACGAGGATTCACAGGAATCCTAAGTACTCGTAATTATCAATTTCGATCAGCAACAATTAGCATTATTCGCCAAACAAACACCCGTAATTTGCTGAAAAAGTAGACTATAGTGTAAATTAAGCAAACCTCAACTTAATTAGAAGCCATTTCATTGCCTCAATTTTAGAACAAATCTATAATAAAATAAAAGAAGCATATTTAAGTTCCCTAGATGAGGAGTCAATGTAGGCTGACCAACCTTTTTCCTTAGAGCAACAATTATTTTCCTACATCCAACTTTGCTTATTAATGACTAAATTTATACTCCTAATCCTATTTTATACCCAAATATTTTCCATATTACACTACACCGACAAGCCCAAATAGTTATTAAATACAGTATTAATTACGGAAAAAATAATTTTAAAAAGGAAAATGCTATACATAGCCCTTACATATAAGCATAATAACACTCTTGAAAATTGTTTAAATTTAGAAAATCATGACAAAAACACACTATCTATGCGTGTTTTTGTCGTGAATTCCTAATTATATATAATTTTCAAGAGTGTTTTTAATGCTTATATATACTATGTATAGCATTACCCTTTTAAAAAATAAAAAAATAAAAATCTCGAAGAACTCAGAATCACACTTATCCTTCAGCGAGCAGTGTTTTACACGCGCAGCAACAATAAAAGTAGGCCAAACATAAATTTACAAAGTGGGACCCACACAACTCAATCTTATTGTATGCCAAAAAACAGAGGTCACTTTTAACTCCAACTATCACAGATTTAGCACCAAAATTCAGCAAATTACACGGCACAAAATTCCCCATTTCATCAATCATTTTAAATCCCATTTACTACCTCTAATTGAACCCAATAATCTACCATTAAGGTAAGTAATTATTCCCAATTAGATTCTCAAACAACTTACCAAAAAACTCAATAACAACTCATTCAAAAACACTTCTAAATAAATCAAATTAATCAAGACCTGTGATCAAATTCCGTCTAATTGAAAACGAAGGAGGCGAACTCATTCATACCTGATGAAACCCGAGTTCTTTAGTGAGTGGAACACCAAGTTCAGCCATGCAAGCTTGCATTCGATCATCACTCCCATAAAGAGCAGGATACCTTTGAATACACCTATCTTGCATCTTAGACAAAGCAACAGCTAAAGGATAACTAATTGCAAAACCACCACCACCATAAGCCATTGCATATGAAAAATAAATATTCTGCAAATGACTCTCAGAATTACTCCCAATATAGTAATACTCTCTATGATCATACTTGTTTAACACCCTCACTAAATTCTCCGTTACGAACACGGTGTCATCGTCTCCCATTACAAACCACCTCACATTCTTCAACCCTAGCCTCAATGTCTCCGACACAATCCTCGAGATCCGTATCGCCGAGCGATGGCCCTGCTTGTTATTGTACCTGAACTTAGAAGTATCCTCTGATATTCTAATCTCAGGGAGTGTTTCATTGTCATCATCGATGTGTTCAACCTCGCCGTCTAGCCAAACAATGCCACGCATCTCGGATTTATTGTACCATGTCTTGATGTATTGCTTCCTCCCCTCCCACAGACTCGCGGACCCACCAATGCCGAACACTATGTGGGAGATGTTCGTTGTTCCCGGCCCGTTATCGGGTATTCTCTCAACCTGAGTAGGGACCGAATTGGATAATCGACGGTGGTCGGACACGGAAGAAGAAGACGAGGAATTGATGAGGGAGATATCGGAGGAGTCGAAGAGATGCTGGTGGTTGTGGCGGTGGTTTGGGAGGTCACAAGGGTGAGGATTAGAGACGAGTTTAAGAGTATAAACGAGATAAGTCACGGAAACAGATAGAATTAACCAAAGCATAAGCTTAGGAAAAAGGGTTCTATTCTGGTTCGAACCCACGCCGTTTACAGAAGACGGGCTTCTCATTTGATCCCAAATCAGCTTCTCCGGATCTTTGTGACCAAATTTCATCCCGGAGATTCTGATTTGCAAATCAACTCGATTCTAAAAACAACCAGATCTATGGATACGATCGACAAAAACACGAATGTACCACGGAGGAAGGTGGTGTGTGGTGTGTGGTGGTGTTATTGAAGGAGGAGAAAAGGGGAAGAGTGCATTGCTGCCAGGTTGCAGAGTGTAGTCACCACCTCACCTCACCCACATTACAACCAACAGAAAAGGAGAGAGAAAGTGAAATTGAAGAGAGAGAAAGAGAAATTGAGGAGAGAGAAAGGGGAGTGAATTGAATTGATACTCTTTCATTGTTAGATTTCCTTTTTATTATAGGAGGTAGCTGGGTAACAATGTATCATGGTATCAGCAATCATAAATCTAATTAATCTATCATCAGCTTAAGATTATTATTCAAGTATATATTATAAATAAATAAATTCTAATTTTCGTGACTTTTTAGTTTTATTTTTATAAGAGTATATTTTGCGTATATTTCGGTTAAATATGTTTACATATCTTAATCAAGTTCTTTTTTTATTTGTTTTTGTTTTTTTGAAAGACAAGTTCTCTCTCTCTCTTTTTTTTTTTTAATTTCTTTTTATCTTTGCTATATCCGTATAAAGTTGATTCATTTAGATATTTGGTGTCGGTCTATACTCTATAATACCTAAAACATTCTTATTTTTATGCGGAGTATGTGCTCTTTAGAATGAATTGAATGTTTTCAATGTTATTATGATATGAACTGTCATATGTTTAATTGTTACGTGTAAATAATACGTCGCGTGTATTTACAGCTAATGGGTAATTAAATGTTTGTTGTGGCTTGGGAGTGTAGAAGTAGCAAAGTTCACCCAACTTAACCAACCAATATAATTGGGACATTGAATAAGCGTGTTTGTGCTTTAAAGTTGTTAATTTTGATGTGTTAACACGATTAAGATCCTGTTCTTTTGAGCTTTTGGGCAGAGTAGAGCATATTCGGTAGAGCAGAACAGAGCAGACTTCAACAGAGCAGAGTAGAGCTTCCAACACTGCAAAGTAAAGCAGATTTCAACAGAGTAGAGCAGAGTAGAACAGCTCAAAAGAACAAGGCCTAACTCATTTGTTTAAACGGGCTGAATTTAAGTATATAGTAATTTGTAATATTCATTTAACATAAAAAAATTGAATACAAAATATACAATACACTTTACATTGACATATCTTAATATAGAAAACATAGAGTAAACATATATACAAATTAGCACAATGAAGACAAGAGGTGAATTTTAAAATTTTTGTCATTAGTAATTTTGGAAGGAAAATCAACATATAATTTGAACAATTAAAGACCGTTCACCGTTCTAACAAAGAAAAGGTGAAAAATAAGGAAGTTGGTTATTATCAATTTGAAAACTTGATTTGTATCTATATAGGTAGATACTAAATGTTGGAAATTAAACAAGTAAGTTGTTTATTGTCAATATTTATCTCTATATTCATAGATAACAAATTTGAAATCAAGGAAGTTGTTTATTGTCAATATTTATCTCTCTCTATATATATTCATAAAGAACAAAATTACAGTTATAAACATGAAAGTAGTTTATTGTAAGATGCATCACTTTATACCAATAGGATTTTGGTCTAATAGTTAAGACTGAGAGCATGTGTACAATAGGTCCCATGTTCAAATTCCCCCACCTCATTTGGAAATTATATTGTTCTTGTGGCTCATTTGCACAGGGAAAAAAAAAATATTTATCTCTATACTTATATCTACGTGGACAATGTGACTAGTTTAATTTAACTATTTATAAGCAGGATTTGTGTATCAAGCATATATATGGGTATGTTTAACACAATATGAATATAAGATCCATCTGTAATCGACTTATCGAAATTATTGGTAAGAAAAAATTACGTAATTTACAAATATGGTTTATTACTTTATTATCATGGTGTATCATGGGAAAGGAAAAAGGCAAGACTTTATTAATTGCTCCAACTGAATTAAATAAGACCAATTATCTTGTTGATGTATACGCACAGTATTAAATGAAGGATACCAACATTTTGTAGATTGAGGGTAATTTGTTAAATGCATCTAATAATTGTTTCAAATTACTCTCCATAGTCCATAGCTATGGTTGTTTTAAATTTGTAGGTGGCATTTAAGTGAGTTATACATCATAGAATTGTTTTTTCAATTATAATAATCCTTTGAGTTAGATCTTAAGTATTTTTTTTTTTTGAAAGAAATCTTAAGTACTTAATTAAAGTAGAGTATTTTAAAGTTAGAACCAGGTACGTGTTTTAATATATTTATAATTATATTTCAAGATGACACCCTGTAATGCATATTCGAAAATGTTAAACAAAATGGAAAGCAGAAAACAACATGTTAAAATACATAAGAAATTTAAAATACAAATGTTAAACTATGTATTTTGTACCCATTCACAGAAAATAATACAAGTTGAAAATCATACGAAAATGAAAAGCAGTATTTCATATGTTAAACTTACCCTATTAAAAAAAATGGAAAGCAGAAAAAAACATGTTAAAATACATAGGCTATTGGGCACATAGTACCATTATCAGTTTATCACTTAGTTAAACAAAATGTCAAAGTACACAATATGTACTTAAATTGTAAGAACTTAAAGTTAGTTATTATACTACTTATTCAATTTAGTGATTGTTTGATTATATAGACATCTTATTTATTTCCTTGAACATGAAAATCTGTAACATTTATAATATACTCCTAATTGATGTTGTGTGGTCAATAGAAATACATAATAATTAACATAATGTACATATTCTTCAAAGTTATGAATTAATATAGGAATTTTTTTATTTTTTTTTTAAACACTCCTCTTATATGAAAATTCATTTTTATGCTTGCAATTAGCATAAGTTACAACTCCAATTCCTCATTAGATCCTCTTTGGACTTCCAACGAGAGATAACTCTTTGCATTTCTCAAATTAATAGTTCATCCCTTTTAAAGTTTGTTAATAGGTCATGATCTTCTACTTTAGCATCATGACCAATCTTTAATTGGCCAAAAGACACTAATGTCATACAAGATCAACAATGGAACTATTTTCAAACCCGTAATTTTTTTTTTTCTAATGGCAACTACTTCAAATTTATGAATGAGTTTTCTTCATTAAAATCTCAAAATGAAGCTAGTTATGCAAATTAATAGAGGTACAACACCTAACTTTATACGAATGTAAATTGAAGGGTTAGTTTTCGTCCCCGTTGTCTACAACTAAATCATTCTTTCTGTTGTGTGACCTAAAGAATTTGTACCCATTCACAGAAAACAACACAAGTTGAAAATCATACGAAAATAAAAAGCAGTATTTCATATGTTAAACTTACCCTATAAAAAAAAAACTGTCGGTTACCTCCTGTCCATTGATTTCAACCATAAAATCTAGTATACCATCTGCATTTTTCCATTCAATAAAAAATAATTATAAAAAAATTGAGAAGCAGTACAAAAATATTTTATATATTTATCAACAATAATGTTTTGTTCAATTAACAATCCGAATGATTGTCAAAAAAAAAAAAAGAAAATTGGGAGTGGAAAGGCTTTAAATTTGTGGGGTATGTTATAGTTGTATCAACCTAGAAAATAGGGTTAAAAAAATAGGTCCACGGGCAAAAATGGCGGGGCCCGATAAGAAAACCAAGATGAATGTGCATGTGCCCTTGTTTTTAAGGATTGGGCCTTTTATATTTGGTGCATTTCTAGTTTCTACTAGCTTATGTAATAAGACATCGTAGTTGTAACGTTCTTGCTATTCTTGGTGATGCGGATGCATTCAACGTTTCCTTTCTTAGTCCGTTTCTTTAATGTTTCTTAGATTAGATTTTGGCTTACAAGTTTTTACCTTTCACTTGAAAGGGTTTTTCTTGTTTTAAGCGTTAGGATTTTTATTTTGATTAGGAATTGTTTTGGTCTAGTGAGTTCCTATTTGAATTAGGACTTGTCTTTAGCAAAAGAGATTCCTAATTAGATTAGGACTTGTCTTTAGCAAAAGAGAGTTCCTATTTGAATTAGGACTTGTTTTTAGCAAAGTAAATTCCTAAGTGGATTAGGACTTGACTTTGGTTTTTAGGCGTGTCTAGGAGTTTTAGGAGGATTGAATACCTAATCTAAGTTGAATTAAGCTTAGTTAGTTTAGTCATATCCGAATTAGGAACTTGGGGATCAAGTTTCGGTTTTCTTAGGTTTTCTAGGTCAAATGGGATTCTAATTTAATTAGGATTAGTTTTCTAATTTGATTAGGTTTAGAATTAGTTTTGAGTCTATAAATAAAGGTTGTAAACTTTGAATTAAAGAAGAAGTTTTTTTTGTTGATTAAAGCTTTATTGCTTGTTAATTTGGAACGTTTCTTTCCAAGTTTTCTTTGTGTTTGACGAGTGAAGTTAAACATAAAAACCCTTAGATTAGGCGAGTGAAACCTGATTTAAGAGAGGTTAGATTAATTAGTGAGTGAAGCTAATTCAAACTATCCTCAAAAAACCCCTAAATCACGAGATTAAGGTGAGTGAAGCCTTGAAATCAGATTTAGAACCCTTAGGTGAAAACAAACGAGTGAAGCTTGTTTAAACCTAAGACCAAACGAATCAAGAAACGCATCAAATGGTATCAGAGCTGTTGGTGTGATTATTGAGTCGTTATATCCTTGTTCTTGAGCAATCAAGAATCAATTCGTGCTAGTTTCTTGGTTCTTGTTCTTCTCGGCGCAGATCTGGACCAGTTGGAAGTTTTAGGTTACTGCAAACTATCTACTTGGTATTTTTCGGTGATTTTTTTTGGGTTGGATTCCTATTGGACTAAAATTATAGACTGTAAAATTTCGTGGTCATTGGATAAGTGACGCAAAATCTACAGCAACAAACTTTCGAGGGAAAATTACTGATTGTGCGCAAACATGGAGAATAAATCAACGATCACTCACTTGCTTGAACAGATGACTGTTTTGATGGAACGACACATTACGTTCATGCATCATAGGAAGAGTCTTGAAGAGGAGATCAAGTGTTTCAAGTGTCAAGGTAGAGGTCACTACAAGTCCGAGTGTCCTAATAGAAGGGTCATGACATTAACAAGATACCAAGCCTTAGAAGAGGAGGATGCTAAACTTGCTTTACTTCTAAAAGAGCAACGTGAAGGAGAGGAGAATGAATATGACTTTGAGGAAGAGTGTGAAGAGCAACCATTGTGTGAGGCAGCCCCGGATCACAACACACTTGTTTTGAGAAAGCTTCTCCATGCTCAATCTACTCCTTTGACTGATATGGCACAAAGGGAGAACTTGTTTCACACTAGATGCTTAGTGAATGGGCGTAGTTGTTCAGTTATTGTGGATAATGGTTCTTGTACTAATGCATGCTCTAAGAAGATGACGGATACATTGCAGCTTGAGACTAGGAACCATCCTAATCCTTACAAACTTAATTGGCTCACAAATGTTGGAGGAGTACATGTTTCGAAACAAGCATTGGTTTCTTTTACAATTGGTGAGTTTGAAGACAAAGTATGGTGTGATGTTGTTCCTATGGATGCATGTGCTTTGTTGCTAGGCCGTCCTTGGCAATTTGATCGTGATGTGATCTACCTTGCAAAGAAGAATGTGGTTTCAGTTCTACATAAAGGGAAAAGGATTGGATTAAAACCTTTACCTCCTAAATTCGAACCTATGCAACATGATGGCAGCAAGGTTATTTCTCTTTCTACATGTGATGAAGGTGGTTCAAGTAAAAGGAAGAAGAAAGACAAGCAGCAAGATAGAGTGCTTCAACTTGTTCGTAAGTCTCCATTTGAGATAGGTGACTATGTGTGGCTTTCTTTGAGTGCACAGAAGTTATACAACAACCGCAAAGACAAGCATGAATCCTTTGATGAAGGGCCTTTTAAAATCGTGCATAGGGATAATTATGATACATTTCAAGTGCTACTTGGTGAAGGCGTTTGTGCTTCTCTTAGCGCAAATGATCTTGTTCCTTGTTATGATGTAACTTGAGGACAAGTTAGTTTTCAAGAGGAGGAGTATGATGCGGATGCATTCAACGTTTCCTTTCTTAGTCCGTTTCTTTAATGTTTCTTAGATTAGATTTTGGCTTACAAGTTTTTACCTTTCACTTGAAAGGGTTTTTCTTGTTTTAAGCGTTAGGATTTTTATTTTGATTAGGAATTGTTTTGGTCTAGTGAGTTCCTATTTGAATTAGGACTTGTCTTTAGCAAAAGAGATTCCTAATTAGATTAGGACTTGTCTTTAGCAAAAGAGAGTTCCTATTTGAATTAGGACTTGTTTTTAGCAAAGTAAATTCCTAAGTGGATTAGGACTTGACTTTGGTTTTTAGGCGTGTCTAGGAGTTTTAGGAGGATTGAATACCTAATCTAAGTTGAATTAAGCTTAGTTAGTTTAGTCATATCCGAATTAGGAACTTGGGGATCAAGTTTCGGTTTTCTTAGGTTTTCTAGGTCAAATGGGATTCTAATTTAATTAGGATTAGTTTTCTAATTTGATTAGGTTTAGAATTAGTTTTGAGTCTATAAATAAAGGTTGTAAACTTTGAATTAAAGAAGAAGTTTTTTTTGTTGATTAAAGCTTTATTGCTTGTTAATTTGGAACGTTTCTTTCCAAGTTTTCTTTGTGTTTGACGAGTGAAGTTAAACATAAAAACCCTTAGATTAGGCGAGTGAAACCTGATTTAAGAGAGGTTAGATTAATTAGTGAGTGAAGCTAATTCAAACTATCCTCAAAAAACCCCTAAATCACGAGATTAAGGTGAGTGAAGCCTTGAAATCAGATTTAGAACCCTTAGGTGAAAACAAACGAGTGAAGCTTGTTTAAACCTAAGACCAAACGAATCAAGAAACGCATCACTTGGGGTTTGACATGTTTTAAGAGAGGGAAATTACTAATCAATCACCTTATTCTACATAATCAAATTTGGTCATAGCACATGTGCTTCGGGAAGGGAATTGAATCAACCAGGATTAATTACTAATGTGATTATATTCTCGACCAATTTTAATATGGAGATTAATATTATGGATTATGATCAAGGGAAAGGTTTGTTGATGACTTGATGTTATACTGTTGTTCTTTACAAGAATAACAAGTGGGTGAGGCGGGTGTGGATACTCATATTGATATCCACTTACACGGAGTACTATTATATGCAAGTAACTAAACCGCCCAAGTGAATGTAGATTAGAATCATGCAAAACTAATAATGATGTAGTATTGTGTACAAAATGTAAGATAATGAAGCTGAACTTTTGGACTTTGAATTGGCCCGACCCAAGTTTTTGAATTTGATGGGTTTTGGACGGCCTAAAATTAAGATTTTAATTATAATTTTGGTCCGCTCCTGAAAAATGGTGTAAACAACCTGCAATTTTTAGCTTAAATAGCAGGTTGTACACAATTTTTTTGGCCCGGACTTAAATGCACCAACTTTTTGATCACTTAACCTATAAGAAACCCTACCCTCGCCCCATCATAGATTTATAGAGGTTCTTATCTTATTAATTTCTTCAATTCATTATATACAAGTATATAATACATACTTAAAATATCAACTAATTGTTTTTACCAATACATAAATCAAAAAATTAATTTATGATCCAACATGTGTCTTAGTCCCTTAGATATAAACTAATGAAACAAACAATTAAGAAGGGGGTATATGGAGTATTTGTGAATTCTATTATAAACTATTTCCTTTGTTACACAATGTTCTTCACACTTATAGTATATTCACATACAAAGTATAAAATAGGGGAATAGAATAAATAAAAGTTGGCAGACTTGGCACATGTGATTATTTTTTTGTGGAAAGTGAGTATGAAATTAGAAAACTACTCATACGTAGTGACTTAGTTAGTCAAAATAAAGTAAAATGATAGTGTAACGTTAACAAAAAGCAAGAAAATAGAAAGAAATTGATGAAACTGCCTAAAATAAGAAGTAGAGATAATGTCCTGGGATGGACAGAGTATTAATTTGAATCTTATGAGAAAAGTGGCTAATAAAAGATTTGCAACTTTGCAAGTAACTGGCTTGGAGAGTGAGTTTGAAAGTTAAAATCCAACCCATTTTGACATAACTTTATACCTTAGTTTTATTATAATTATTACTCAATAACTAGGTGTGAAGCCCGTGCGATGCACGACTTTGTTTTTATCATTATTTAAGATTTATATCTTATTATATAATAATAATTTATTATTATTATTATATTGGTAAACTATTAAAATTGATACAACAATTCAAAAATAAAGGTGAACAAAAGTATTAAGTATATGATTTGCTATTAATAATAAAACATTTATAAAAGAAAAACTATCATCTAGAATCTCGAAAGTTGTTACATACATAATAAAAAAAATTAAAAAGCTTACATAAGTATTATTTGTTACTATCATCTAAATCTCTATTTCTTGAACATGTTATTTTATTATGTTTCAAAAGAATCCTTGATTCATAAAACTAAACCTGCATCACACACAAAGTACACAAATTAAAGTGTTAATATTAGTATACTATTAAATAATCTATAAGATAAAATTAGAAATAGTAAGAAATATCTAAATGAATTATATATATTCTAATAAATATATACCTCTACCTTTCTTTGATGTGATTTGGTCGGATGAATCATGATCCTTTTCCGTTGAATCGATATTATTAAAAGGGCGTTTTGCGGTTTCTTCAATGACTGTAACTTCATCTTTTGAAGTATCTTCATTATCTTTTATGACATCTTTATTCTACATCAAAATTATTTATGTAAAGTTGTAAGAAATTAAAATTTTAAATTCATGACTTCTTCATGACTTCTAAATAAACATTAAATACTTGTAACAATTATTTAGTACCTCAATGACACTTTTGTCAAAAATTCTCATCACTGTAAGAGTTTGTCGAATTATTGTACGATTATAAGTGGTGATTTTAACTTTGAACACTAACTGATCACTTCCAATGATATTTGCAATCATCTTTGGAATTTGTGTATCATCATCTTCATTGTTATTATCATCATCATTATGATCATTGATCTGTCAATTTTAATTGAAATAAGTGATAAAAGCATTTGTAGAACAATTTAATCTTTTAACTATTATTAAAACCTTTTCATAAGTATGAGCCTCAAAAAGAGTAATTGCATCTTGTCCTATTAGTTTCTTAGCTTCTTCATCAAAAACTACAAATATTGTTGACCCACTATGATCGATAACACTAAGCTCCAATCGATATCTGATTGAGAAAAAAAAAATAATGCATAAAGAAATTAGGCATTATATAATTTATTATTCGTTTAATCTATTATTGCAATATGGATAAAGAAGAAATTTGAAACAAATCTTGGGATGGGCCTTTCAATTTGTTTCTCACAAGGAATGCACCAAAAATCTGTTTTTCTTGGAGTGATACGTCTTTCACATGCTGGGCATGAGATATAATACCAACTATTTTCACTCATAATTGTATCCACTTTAGCCATGCAATAGAAGATCAAATCCTATATGATTTTAAAAATAAAATTAGGTTTGAATTTAAGATTTATCATATACTTCATATTAAGTATAATAAAGTGATATGTTAAAATATCTTTTCTAAATTTTTTTGTACATGATTATTAAGCGTTAAAATATCAACTTTTTTATAGTTGATTTCTTACGGTTCAATGTTGATATACTGAATTTCAAGTTTTCCAATGGTAGCATTATTTAACTTCTCACTGCATTATAATGATCATATATAAGAGATATATTTATGTAGAAAGAATAGCATAAAAATTAAAATTATTGAAATAACATACCTCCATAAAGATTTCAATTCATCAACCTCGGAAATTTGAAGATCAATATAAATTTTGGTTGATGTAGAAGTATTTAGATTAATTTTGCCTGTAAACAAAATGACAATGGCAAATTAGGTTATTCATTGTAAACATTAAAAAAAAGTTATTATAATGACTAATATATGATACTTACCATTAAAATATTTGACCATTGTTGAAGTAACAACTATACCAAAAGGCTTAGTAGAATCAGCAAGTAGGTCTTTTTGTCTTGAATAATCAGGAAATACATTATCCCAAATCTTTAATTGGATTCGTTGTCCCCTAACCATGATATCAAAATACAAATAATTTACTAATAAATCCAAAGTGAATCAAATATAAATTATCTTACAATAATAAATCTTAGTTTATCGTAATTGATAATAATAATATATAAAAATATATTAAAATAATAATTACCATTTGTCTTCTATTTCAATTGAATCTCCAATTTCGTTTACAGTCATACAAACCACATCTTATAAGACAAAGAGATGTACAAAAAAAAAAAAAAAGAAAGTAAAATGAATTATAACACTATAAGTTTTTTTAAAAAACAAAAATTGAAAATATGTAAAATATATACCAGGGAGTGTTGCATTACTACGAAACTGATCTAAATGTTGCAATTGAACAAAATCAAATCTATGCAACGGAATTTTATTATTATCTGCAACGCCCTTGACGTTTGTATTTTGAAAAACTTGTATCATTATCTTGTTATCGCTCACAACACGATATTCATTCTTGTTAGGTACAACAGAAAAATATCGAATTGTGTAAATTTTTCCTTCAATTAGTTTTGAACGAAATTGTTGGACAAATTTTCCTTTGATTGAAGCATGGACATAATCACCCTACATATGCAAAATAATATTGTATGTTAAAATAATATTGTAAGTTACACAATGAATTTACAAAAATATTATATATTATTCAATGAATTTAGAACGATAAGTATTATCAAATAAAAAAAATAAAATTAAAGGCATACCTCTTCGTCAATTAAAACGATGTCCAAACTAATCAAACTATTATGTTTCCGAAAGTTCAAAACATCAAAAAGCCTTGATACGCGTATACTAATTTTCCAATCATTTTTGGAAGAATTATGTTCTCGAATCGACGAAGTAGACCTAAGAAAACAATGCAATGAAAAAAATAGTTAAAATTAATATTACGCGTAACTACAATTTGAAAAAAATTGAGTTTAAGGATCGACATTTTTTAAAATCACAATATGAAATCCCAATTTGTTTTGTATGAGGTATTGTGTGATTTTTTGATGGTGCGTGAATTAAATTAATGCCTATATATAATAATAACAAATCATAAGCTAATTAAATCAATTTATATATTATTTTCCCAACTTAAATTTTATCATTTTTCAAATTGTCGTCAAAGGCTAAAACAACGTTATTTATTTTTTCTTATTAATATTTAAGTATATTAAGGTTTTTTTTTTTTTGTAAAGGATTAATTTTATTAAGTTTTTTTCTTATTTGATAAGCATAATCCTACGTGACTTACTTTATAAATAATAGTCAAAATTTTATTATGTTATTTATTTTTACTTTATTTTTTTTCATTAAAATAATTTAATTCGTGGATTATAATCTACGTGGCATTAAAATTTTAGATATATCAAATCTAATTCGTTACTTTTATATAGGTGGCGACATAATTTTTTAACTCAAAAATAAAATACAAATCTTTCTTCTTATTGGTCGAAATAAATATATTTCTTACATGGTGCTCCGAATGCTCTCCAAAAATGACTACTTTATATATATATATATATATATATATATATATATATATATATATATATATGTTAGATTAGATTAAGCTATCAAGAGTCAAGACTCATCTTCAAACTTGTGTAAACACAACCTTAGGGATTCAATTAACAAAATCGATAAATTAAATACCCCGAAAGGGAGCTTAGGATTTTTTTTTTCTTTTTTCTTTTCTTTGGAAGAAGTTCCAATGGACACTAATTTCCATTGATTATAGCCATAAGGCATCTACAATTGATGATTAATGACAAAGAAAATAGATTTAACAAAATCAAACAAGAATTGATTGGGGAAGGACTAAGAATCCAAATACATAGATATAACAATTCGGCACATTCTTGATTCGTTGTCTCATACAACTTTTTAAGTGGATCCGTCGTCGCTTTAAAATTTTTGGAGGAAGAAAATTCTTGCGATTTTTGTATCCTGAATCAGAGTAATCAAAATCAATTGTAGCCCCGCATAACCTGGTACTATTCCAAGCGCAGAGAACACCTTTTCTTTCGAAAGAGTCTGAAAAACCTTGTCTTTTGAAAGAGTCCGAAAAACCTTGTCTTTCGAAGGAGATCGAAAAAACCTTGTTTTTCTAAGGAGAAATCTTTCTTTCGAGGGAGACAAATTCCTCTCAAGCAGATGAGCCATTATTATAAGCTAAAAACAAACAAAAAAAACAAAAAAACTTAGATTGGGGCTTTCCACCGGCAAGATCCGATGGAAGCCCCTCAAAAATTAATAATGGAGGCTAAGCTAGGGTTTAGGAGTGTGAAGAGAGGTTAGAGTTTTTTTTTTTTTTTAAAAAAATAAATGTATATATCTATGGGAGCTTAGATTTCTAAATTATAAGAAGCAACATAAAAAATACACATGAAATTATATTATTCAATACTCATCGGTCAATTTTTCAAGGTTCAAACTTCAAAGTGAACTAACTCATGAGCTATATTCTTCCACCACGATTAATAATAGACCAAACCACACTATCAAAACCTAAACATAAATCTTAAAATATGGGGCCTTTTGCATATTGGGAAATTGGGGTTTAAGAAATGCTCCAATTCCTTCTTCCTCATCTGAAGTCTAAAACCCTCTCAAAACCCCAGCATAATTTTCTTACACCATAATGCATGAAGAAGTTCTTCTTCAACACTCCCAAAATTCACTCTCTCTCCTCCATTAACCAACTCATAGCTCAAAACCTCCATCCTTAAGCTCTCAAACACTCTCTTTCTCTCTCCTCCCCTTTCATTACTGACCAAATCTATGCCCTTTTCCTCAAATCCGGCCATGTCCTCGACACCTTCCTTGCCACCTCTCTCATCACCCATTTCTCAAAATCCGGCGACTTTTCTCGCTCCAATGGCTTCCTTCTTGACGCACATGGCGTCGACACAGTCGCTTTCAACGCTCTGCTTTCTGGGTATGCGCAATTTCATCAATCTTTGTCCTCTTTTGCTTTATACAATAAATTGACATGTTATGGACTTAGGCCAGATAAGTATACTTTGAGTTCATTGATTAAATCATGTGATAATTTAGAGAAAATTAGGATTTCCCATGTAATTTGTATTAAATTTGGGTTTAATTTAAGTGGGTTTGTGGTTAGTGGACTAATTCATAAGTATGGGAAATGTGGGTTTGTTGAATCAGCTGAAAAGTGTTTTGAGGAGTGTTTGGATTTGGATTCTGTTGTTTGGACTGCCATGATTAATGGGTATGTTTGGAATGGTGAATTTGAGAAGGGTAGGGAGATTTTTAGGGCGATGCGAGGGTTAGGGTTGGAATTGAATGAGTTTAACTTGACTGCTGTGGTTGGGGCATTGAGGGAGGTTAGGGATGGTGAGCAGATTCATGGGTTTGCTCTTAAAACTGGGTTAGTTTTTGGTGGTTCGCTTCATTTGAGTAATGTGGTGATGAATATGTATTCGAGGTGTGGGCGGAGACTTGATGCTCTTAAGGTGTTCGACGAAATTCCTAATCCGGATGTTGTGTCGTGGACTGCTAGGATTGGGGCTTCTTTTGATGGGGGTGAAGCTCTGGAGGCTTTTAAATTTATGAGGTCGAATAATGTGGATGTGAATGAGCTTACTGTTGTTAATGTATTATCAGCAATTGAGGACCCTAGGCTGTTGATTGCTGGGAGGCAAGTTCACTCACTTTGCCACAAGGCTGGGTATTTGAGAGTTTTATCTGTTGGCAATGCGCTTATTTCCATGTATGGGAAGTGCAGAGTGATGGATGATGCTAGGCTTGTTTTCGATGAATTGGCTTTCCGTGATTCAATATCTTGGAATTCTTTGATTGGGGGGTATTCTGAGAATGAATCACTCAGTCTAGTGCTACGTGTATTCCATCAAATGCGTCATCTTGGTGTTCTACCTGATCAGTACACCCTTGCTAGTATTCTTGGAGCAGTTACAAGCCCTCATATTGCTGATCTTGTGTTGCAAATCCATTCCCACATCATAAAATCTGGATTTTTGTCTGATGATTCAATGATTTCTTGCTTGATGTCTTCATATGGTAAATGCTCTTGCCTGGACCATGCAAAGAGGGTATTATCTGCAACACAAGAGGTTAATGTTGGGCATCTTCAATTATTGGCTGCTGCTGCAGTCACTGCAGGTTGCCCTGCTGATGCCGTGGAATGCTTCAAAGCTGCAATGAGCTTGTGGTCTGATATGGATGGTACTATTATAAGTATAACATTTAAAGCTTGTAGTTCTTTGACAAATCTTGGACAAGGAAAGGCGATTCATTGTCTGGCTTTGAAAGCTGGGCTTGGAAGTGATAGATTTGTTGAGACTGCTATTATTGATTTTTACTGCAAGTGTGGTAGTATTGCTGATGCACAAAACATATTTGTGGATACATCTAGCCATAACCTGGCTGCATGGAATGCTATGATTACGGGATTTGCTCAGCATGGGTGTTATGATGAAGTCCGTTCCCTGTTTGAAAGAATGACTAAATTAGGTATCAAGCCTGATGAGATTACATATCTTGGCATTCTTCAATCATGCTGTCATGCTGGGCTTGTGAACGAAGCTAACATTCATATAGATTCCATGTTTGAGCTTCATGGATTGGTCCCATGTCTAGAACACTATGCTACTATGATTGACTTGCTAGGTCAAGTTGGCCTTGTAAATGAAGCAAAGCTAGTCATTGACAAAATGCCAATAAGCCCTGATGCTCATGTGTGGCAGAGTCTGCTGTCAGCCTGCCATAATTCTGGTAAACTGGATGTTGGTAAAGTTGCAGCGAAGGAACTTCTTAAGTTGCAGCCGGAAAATGATTCTGCATACATTCTTCTGTCAAATCTTTATGCCAGAGCACATGATTGGGATGCTGTGAGAAGACTCAGAAGGGAAATGAAAGATAAGTTCGTATACAAGGAACCTGGTTATAGTTGGATCGAAGCTGGAGGATCTGTGTACCACTTTCTAGCTGAGGATACTTCTCATCCGGAGAATGAAAATATCTACTTTTATTTACAAAGTATTGCCCAGCAAATGCTTCCTCTAACAGAAGTAACTGAAGATTTCTTTGTCTGTGAGGATGGTCAGTGACTTGTCAAGGACTTGAGGGTATACTGTCGTTCTGTATATACTTTATACTTGTGAAATCTACGAAAAGCCCTTAAGATGTAGATTAGTCGATTAAATTCATTGTTGTGAAACATTGATCTTGATAATGCTAATGTGAAAAAAAAATTCTATCTATTTAGTTATGCTCTGAATCAGGCTAGTATGGTATGAAGAATTCCTGCATTATTTGGTGCTTGACTGCTCCCACTCAAGGCTCTCCCATCCCCTCCCCTCCCCCCTTCCCCCAGTTCTCTTCTTTGCTTCAATGATTCACAAATTTCTGAGTTAGTCACGGATATCACATGAAATTATATTGTGCTGCTTGAAAGTCAATGAAACAGGGATATTTGCTTGACTCTTTAATATATCATTGATATGTCTTGTGCTTCGATAATATTTTGGTTTTCATATGGGGTTTTTGAACAACCATTCTGGCAGTCTGGACTAGTTAGAGAAGTGATGCTTACAAGTGAACCTCTTTAAATTGCCAGTGGCCCAGTAGTATAAATATTGATTATTGTTTGTTAATATTTTGTCTATGTATACTCTGCTCACACAAGTATTACTCCAGGGCAGCCATAGAATTTTGTATTGATAGCTTGAGTTTTTTTTTTGCTAATCGAGTGAGGATTAACCGAATCACCAGTTGATTGAAACCATAACCATTGCACTAGTGTAATACATAGTTCTTGTCCTCTGATCTCTTTTAGCCAAGTATCCTGGTGATTGGGCCATTGTGGTTTTATCACTTGTCAATACTATGCCATTCTGTTAATCCAGTGCCTCCAACAAGGTTCATTCTTATTTAATGCTAATCTGTCCTTTCTTTTCTCAATGCATTAAGGTTGCTTGATTTGGTTGCTCAGTTAGCCTGTAAACCACCTTTCAATTTATGGAACAGATTAAAAAGGTACTGTCGGGGGAAGAGGACAGAAGAATATCTTTGTGCAGTACATGAATACAGAGTAACAATCAATGAATGTTCTGGGCAGCATGCATCAAGATTAGATATTAGAAAGTATGGAGACATGGAGTAGTTAGTACATGGCCTACATACATAAATTACTAGCTATACCTAATTACTTCTACATTCTACAGGACTCTGAATGTTGTCAATGGGCTCAGGCAGCTTTGAGGACCATATTTTATCATTTTTAATTTTTGTTCTATTATTATTAATATTTTTTTTTGTAAGTTTCAGACATGGACGAGTTAACCTTACAAGAAGACAAGACCTTGATGGTAAAATTATTCTTTTCTACATCTTAGCTGTCATTCAGATTAATCATATATGAGGTTCTCCCAAAAGGATAATTTTGTCATCTCGCCCCATCAAAGATGTGTTTCTACTTTCTAGCTCATTTCTGGCCATATTTACTATGCTGCATTCCATGTAAATACTAATAACAGGGACACTAGAAATGGTGGAGTTATTTTTTTGGATGTGACAATTTACTTTTGATGCTTTATAATCTCAGTTGGTTTTTATGTACTAGAAGCTACTAGGTTTTGATCAAATGGATGAAATGCTTTATGATACATAGCACATGATTAAGAATTCTAGACATATTAGTCATCTAAACATACATGGTTTCTGAAAGTATTCTCGTCAGTCCTTTAACCAAATTGAGTTCTAGTGTAATCGACCCATGGTTTTCGATCTATGGCACCAAATATAGAGAAATGTAAGCTTCTTGAATACTTTCTCTGTTGCTTTTCCATGAAGGGATGTTGTTCATAAGCCAATTGAAAACATAATTAAAATAGGCATTGTGGCATTTGGAATTTACCATTGTTATAGGAATACTTTGATTACTTAATTCACTATGCCCCTTTAGGACATGAAAATTCATCAGCCATCATATTAGTTATATTTATATTCTTTTGCTCAAACATTGCTCATTATCTCAAGTGCAAGCAAATGAACATCATAATGGATGTTTTGATGCATTTGCCCAGCTCCAAAAAAAAAAAAAAATTGCTATTTGCATCGAGCTCTAACAAAATCCAATTTGCGCTGAGCTCAGTACAACTGTGTCATTAATTTTGTTGTCAACTTTGGTTTGGTCTACTAATATGTATATTAGATGGTTCAAAAACTAAAGTGGTGCACAAAGAAATAAAAAGCAGCTCAAGAAATTAAATTGATAAATTAAGTAATGAATCTCCTATTTGAAGAAAGAATTTCTGTTACATGGTCAAGGATGACATATATGTATAACTAATGATAGCATTTAATTTCCTTTTTCTCTTTCACTTTCTAAGTTGTGATGATGGTTTTTATTGGAGTGTGAGGATGCTTTGGAAAGAACTTGTAGAATGGAATGGAAAGCTTTTGCTGCTATGATTGCCTTTATATGGCCTCTCCTTTGCAGAGGCCTTCTTCCACGGAATCTTTCAGCAATGACTGCTAATGTTGAAGTGCCATTGATCTTGTTGCTCATTATAGAAAGTTTGAGGTAATTGATCTTTTACTTTTAACCCTTTTTGTGTTTTAGCCTTCTGATGTGAAGATGGTGCTATTTCAGCTTCTGCCTTGGTCCTTGGGGGCTTATATATATAAATCTTAATGGCTGGATAAAGTTTGGGATTTTGCTGATTAAGTATGGGAGCAGAAGCAATATGTAAAAACACTGAAATTTCATGTTGGTGTTAGTTAGGGAGCATGTCAGCTAAGATATCTGGATTTGCAACAAACATTTTTGCCACCTGACTAATGAATATTGTTGAGATGATTTTCTTAGACATTTGCAATTGAGTTACATTCATGTACAGTGATTATGGAAGCTTCTTGTGAGTCTACTATTTTTTTGTTTGCTTCATATATTTCACAGGCAATATCTGTCTTATTACATTATATTAATACTATTTCACTCTATGGTATCTTTCATAGTTATGCTTCTTTATATTAAATAATCTTCTGTATGTCTAATAAAGTGCTAGGGGACATATTACAAAGGAGACCATTGGTATTTAGGTATTATGAGTCAAACATAAAAGATGCATACTATTTTTGCTTAATGTTTGTCTGTGTCTATCTTTGCAAGCACTACAAATCTAGTGTTTGCTGTATTTGTACACACTCCGTTTTTTCAACGAATGGGAGCGTGTTATACTGGATTTACTTCTGTTAGTAACTTTGGCGAATGATGTTTGTTTGTTCTATGTGATAAATTGCTTATATTCAGATCACATGTTTTACTCCCTAGACAAACCTGTAATGTGGGATTTGAGCAAATAAACTGTTGAGTTTAAGCCCTTAACCATGCATTACTTTCATAAGAAACTTTCCTGTTTTTAATTTACATAAGTTCCTTTATTCTACTATATTTGCATCTCTAACAAACATTCTCTCTAAATAATTGGGTGATGCGACTTTATTTACTTGTTAGAATTTAATTTGGAGACGTGGAGATCTTAAGTGAGCTGAGCTAGAAACCTTTGCAGGTGCAGAATGTGCTGTTTTTCTGATCATATCACTTGGGATTTCATCTTGAATCTTGGTAATGGATGCATAATCATACACAAAATCACGAGAAAACAGAGAAATCTGGTATAAGAGTAGTATTACACTGTCGCTGATAAGTTAAAAAAGTTTCCAACCATCCATTTGGAGTCCAAGAAAAAAAAAATTGCATTTGATATCAGCTAGGCTTCAAATTTTCAAAGGGATTGCATTAGTCCACTAATTCAGCTAATTAATCATTCGAATATTATACATGCAGTCTAGAGTGCGCTAATGCAGTAATGTTACTGTCTCATTGCACTTCTAAGTTCACAAAGTAAATTTTAACTGTCACTTGAAAAGGCTGATAATGGATCGAACACTGATATATTTAGATCTGTTTTTATTATGTCATGATAACCAATGATAATCTGTTAATTATTTAAATAACAAACAAGTAGTCTGATCCTTTTGTGGCTCCTCACAACTCCACCCCTAAGTTGGGTATGGTACCTGGTTGCATGTAGTTAGCGCATATGACATATTACTCCACAAGGTCTCAGATGAAGTTGCCTATAGGCAGATTGCAGACTTGCCCTTGAGATGGGTCTGTTTGACTTTTTTTTTGCTCTGATAAATTTTTGCTAATTTTAATTAAAAACCAAAAGAGGGTCCCATGCTATAAAAGAGAGAAAATTTATCTGTGCCACAAATGTTAACAAATTCATGAATGTCATATTTCTTAAGTTAATTGCAGATACATACTTACATGGTTAAGAAATACAAACATGAATAATTAATATGTGCTACTATTTCACTCTTTCCTATACTCTTGCTCATGTTTGCTGATTGGCTCCAGTTCAGGAGGCTTTGGACAACACATGTAGAATGGATTGGAAAGCTTTAGCTGCTATGACTGCCTTGATTTGCCCTCTCCTTGGTAAAGGCCATCTTCCATCGAAACTTTCAGCAACAGCAGTGACAGATGATGTATCACTAATGCTCATGATTGAAATTATTAGGTAATTTAACTTTCTGTGTTCTATCTTTTTGACTTCTTGACTTCTATTTGAGAAGATGTTGCTGCCTTAGTATTGGCTTCATGAGCTTATATACTAGTATAACATTTACAAAACTCATAGCGGATTGTAAGTTTGGAATTCTGCTTGTTAAGATGGAAGCATAGAAGTTTCAAAAATCTGTTGGTTAGGGAGCATGCCAGCTATAGTTTTCTGTCTGCAACAAATTTTATGTTGAATTATAAGACATCTGAATCTTGTGGATGATTATTGACACTGAATGTATGCCAACCTTTTTTGTGGATATTTTGGACATATATGCAGAGTCATGTACCTAATTTTTTTGATGTGTCAAAGAAACTTCTTGTGGATGCTGCCTTTTGTTTTTAGTATCCCTTCTTGGTTCATGGAAGCACCGCATGTCAAAGGTTAGATCTTTGTTTTTCTTGACTGATATTAATTAATGTTAATATTTCATCCTAGGCTCCCATCAAAGTAATGCTGCTTAGTATTAAAAATTCTACTAAGCATCTCAGTAGAACGCTACTTCTAGGAATTAATTAGCTGGGAACATGTGGGGAGGGTTGATACTCAACAGACAGTGTGTTGACTAATTTTAATTTGTCCACACATGAAGACAAATCCGTAAAATTGCTTGATTTGTTTTAATCTGACAATCCGACATAATATAAAAATCAATTAACACTAATTTATTTATACATTATGTTTCAATGTGATGTAATATATCGTCTAAGGTACTCCATGTTGTGTATATGTTATAATGAATACTGTCTGATTGAAATCAACTTTTGTAAATTCACCGATCCGTGGTTCATACAAATGTGGGGGTCTTATGCCACCAAAGTTCTTGATTAGTGGCTCATGGCCTGTGTAATACAGGAATGCTCCTTCCATTCCTAAACAGCAGGCAACATTTAAATTTAAGCCGAGTTTGGGACACTTTTTATATAATGTTAACTTGTGCTTTTCCGGGATACCATCAACTCTTGCAGTGTCATTAATCTTAGTTTTGTTATTTTTTTTTTGGGCTGAAGGTACAATGAAATTAGCTTTCAACTCTGTAAGAAGCTTGTGGTGAAGCAGTGGTTGTAGCACTGCTTCCCATCCCACAGGCCCAACTGTGAATTCGAATTTTGTGATCCTCCTCCTTCCTTGCCTGAGATAGGTGGGCAGCGCTTTACCTATTGAATAAGATAAAAACAAAATTAAAACTCTTTTACAAATTTGTGAAACAGAAAATTTACATACCCTTCAAAATTCCAATATATGGATGCTTATTAAAATATTTGTACTGGATTTGTTTATGCTATTATCACTCCATTGAACTAACCGTACATCATCTTGTTGAGAATGCATTTTGGTTTGCAAGTGCAAGATTATGAGTCATATTATACTTCATAGATAGCTTATTCCCTGTTTAGCAAATTCTTTTTTTAGGTTACACAAACTAACAAATGTATGTAAGATTGCATTATGCATTGATAAATGTTTGCTGTCAATTATTCTTGGTATATTGTGATTATTCCAGGACTAGCTTCTAATGCACATGAACATATGAACCCTTGCGCTTATACTCAATAATTCGAAACTTTGAAAACTTCTGTCTCATAATCAAAGCTTTTATTTATTTTATTCTCCTGACAGTTTTAGGTTTTGTACATGAAATTACAAATCCAAAACTGAAACTTACCGAATGTCAACAACCTGCTAAGTGCTAAATAATGGGTCAAACTTGAACCATGGTATCAAGGAATTAGATAAATGATGCTCTGAATCAAGGATCATTGCATATTCCTTTTTGTTAATTACTTAGCAAGTAGTCTGTGTAGAGATACATGTGATCATGTTGATAACTGTTATGATGCAGGTCTGAAGTCCCATTTGCCAGGCTATAGCAAAGATTATAAATAACTGAGTTAATCTATGCTGAGAAACGAGCAGATTGCATATGATAATTACATAATTTAGTGACCATTACAATGAAAAAGAAACTTAACTTTCTTTTTGTTGCAGAAAATGTTCGAATACGTAACAGTGATGTCTTGCCGTTGATGTATGGTATGGATAGGCAATACTTGTGGGCAAAAATACAAGACTCAGCTTCAGGGGATATGATATGATGGTAAGATCTGTTTTCTCTTTAATAATTAAAGTCTTCATTCTTAAAATATTTCTCATGAATATAGATGATGATGTGGCAAGATCAATAAGCAACAGGGGAAGCATTGTCTGTAGACGTTGTTCTTGGAGCTTATAACTTGTGGTTAGGAAGCCTGCTATGAATGAATTTTATTGCTGTTGCTCTAGGATCATTTAATCTGGTCATCTGATGTGTTTATCATATGATATGATCACTCCAAATATGAATCAAAATGACATTAGTTCTTGAATATACTATGCTTCACAATAGCCTAATAGTTGATTGTTTGCTCCAGGTTATAGTTGTATAAAATTTGTGTTCAGATATCTGATACTTAATTTCTAACTCTGTAACATGTTTTTCTTTGCATGTACCATTGGAGTGTTAGAACATCATACTATTAAAGCTGTATTCTTGTTGTTTTCTTGTTTGGTTTAAGTGTCACATTGTCCTAAGTTTCATAATCGTTCGTGATTAAGTATTTATTTTGTCTCTGCTGTCATCTCTCCCACACTTAATTGAATTAAGTTTGTGTGTTGGGTGGGTGGGTGGGGGGGGGGGGGGGGGAGGGGTATGGTTAGGACTCTTAGAAGTCTATCCCAAATTCTCAATCCAATGCTATGTTAGGAAGTGTAAAAATGTTATAGTAATTTGGAAATAGTACACGCGATTATTATTTTCAAATAAAGCGTTTAGCCTACATTACACTTGATTCAGTCCAAAAAAAGAGGGGCAAAAAAAAAAAAAAAAAAAACTACTGGCAAATGCTCTGGTTTGCTATGTATTTCAGAATCAAACTACTCACAATGAGTATTACCTATGACCCTGAATACCTATTAGTTCAATTCACCAAAGGGGAGATCGACCATGGTTGTTTTGGGGATATTAAGCAACAGCAGTGAAGTTGAAGTTTGAGCAATGAGTCCGAATTCCGCTGAGTGGGCCACCGAAGCCCAACACTGACTTGCCTAGGTCAAATTTCATTGGTATATCCTGCATTTGGTATAGCCCAATGTTGATATTAGCTCTGTACTCAATCCCACCATTCACAAATGCTAGGCATAACACTCCAGGTTTGGCCTCCACCATAGAGTTCAGGCCAAAAATGGACCAAACTGCATCCTGACCCTCTAGCTCGAGGTCGATGCTGGGAACTCCAGGGCCCAACAGAGTTGAAGTGAAATATTTCGACTCGTAGCACAGCCCAAATGGTGCTATTGGCTTCACTTGTGGCACCTTAGAGAGCTGCTTAGCAAAAAATGAAGTAATGGCCTTGAAAGTGGATCCCTCTAAAATGGTGTAAGGTAATAGGGTGTTGAATGTAGTTCCGCCAGCAGAACCTGTATCGTTTACTGATAGCAAAGTAGTGTTGAGGCCAGGAACTGGCTTTTGGTTGATTTTAATGTTCTTGACATGAATGTAATACTCATCGAATGGGCTAAAAGTTAACGGTGTGTATTTGAGACTCTTTGACACGTCGATTCCTGGGAGGAAACTGTAAGGCCCATCTGATCCAAAGAAAATGACCCCATCAGCAGAGGTTGTAGATGGTATGCACATGGTGAAAATGGGCTTAATCCCAAGTCTAGACGTAAGTACGTTTTGGAGCGCGATTGGAGCATGAGCCAGTCCGGCTACACCTTGTACACCTTTAGGTAAGCGCAGTTCAACCAGTGCAGATGGCGCACAGGTGAAGAGGTAGTCAGGTATACGGACGAATGGACCGGGGTTCTTCCCATTGGTTGAACTGAAAGCGATGACATCTTGAGCTAGCTCACCAATAGTACTTTGATGGGACACTGGATTCTCCAGTAAGTACCCACATGTATTAGTATGACAAAATGGTCTAGCTCCTTGGCAATTAGTAAAACAATAGCTAGTATGAGCTGATTTGCATTGGGCTGATTTACACTTAGGCTGACTAAAGGTCGTCGAGTTGTAGTTGGACTCGCAGTTAGCCCATACATGGCGGGTGTTGAGATCCACAACATAGCCTACTGGGATGAGGGGTGTCCTTCCATAGATGTTCGCTACTAAGAGTTTAGTAGCGGCATCTTGGCGTATCGGTAAAACTAGAGCTTTTGGCTTTGGGGATGAAGCAGAAGCTTGGCTAAAAAGGATGTTGGAAGTGAGAGAAGTTAATGTAAAAAAGAGGAGAGCTAAGTGAGCCATTGGATTTGATTGTTTAGGAGTATGATGAAATATAAGTGTAACGAATGAACTATATATATAATGAATTTTGGGGCGCGTTGAATTGTTTTATATTCCCATCATATTATTAGATACCTTAAAAACAATATCCAAAGATAAACTTATATAAGGTGTGAAATTCATGTCAATTTTATGAAGACTATTTTATCTTATTTGTAGTATTATTAAGGCCTGTTATGGGTGAAGAGTGGTTTGCTTTAGCAAGTGGTGAGTGCAATGTGATTATTGTATACGCGTAATATCCAAAAAGTTTGACTTATTATATTATTTGTAACATTGTTTTCTGTTCTATTATACAGATATAGTAATATACTATGCTCTGTATTCTGAAAGAGTATCAAGTATTGTGATCTTGAGTAGCGTAATACACGTGCAGATGAGGTGGAGTACACGGTATTATTACAGTATTCAAAAATTGGCAACGTGAATGAAAGAGCTTGAGCATTACCTGAAGGCATCACCGGATCGGCTTTTCACATTATTGTCAGAGAGCTTGGCTCATTCAGATTTGGTCAATTTCGGGTTACAATGATAGTTGGTTTTTGAGTCGGATAAATATTTGGGACGCTTTTTTATGAGTACTTTGAGGTGTGTAATATTTTATGTTTTGAGCTCTTTTGTACAGTATTTGGGACGCTTTTTTATGAGTACTTTGAGGGAATGATAAAAGTTGGTAGGGTATAGTTCGAGTGTCTTACTCAAAGAAAATTAAAATTGAGAGTCACTAAGTTCTTTTTTCTATTATTTTAGGGACGGTTACAGGAAAACAAGCACGACCCAAGTTTAAATTAAGGCCTAGAATATGGATCTTTGTCAAGATTTTGGTTGGATTTTGGCTTCCCAAATTCCAAGTGGTCCTAATAAGCCAAATTTGTTTTGGTAAAGGCTTTTAGGCATTTAGCTGTCCATAGTAATTTGAGTCTTATTAGATTCATGTTCATATATACTTTTTAAAAAATCAACTATTTATAACTGTTTTTTACTAGTCTGTTTACAACTAACGTTTCTAAATAATTTTAACATCTTTTCCACTAGTTCGTTTCTTTTTATTCTTTCTTATTATATCTATTTTTCCCCTTGTTGAAATTCACCACATTAATTCTCTCTTTCCAATTGCCTAATTCTTGTGAAAATAGTGGAGGCAAGGAAGAATTCCTGACCAAGGGGTTAATAGAACACAAACTTAATTTCATGAAACATTGTATGTGCAAGAACAAATTTGGTACTTTGCATCAGGTAGATAAAGATACTATGTAATGTTGTTCAAATTTTTAACGTACTTACCAAATTTATAAACATAAGAAAACACAAACATAACCTCTAATGTTTTTTTTTTTTTTTTTTTTTTTTTTTTTTTTTTTTTTTTTTTGGTAAAGGAAAACATAATCTCTAATATTGCACTGTTGCACACACGAAGGAAGTATGCTATACCCTCGAACAAACTAACGGGCATTTAGTATGGAGTAATAGTATTCAAGAAAATATTATGGGCATTTAGTATGGAGTTATATTATTTGATAGAATATATGATAAATATTCTAGATATTAATCTGTACAGAAGGATATAGTTTTGTGAATAAATATCTTTTGAGATTTCCTAACATGATTCGAAAACTCATCTTTGTAACCTTATATATATGAATCAATGGAATACACTCCAATTGGAGAAGTTTCACAAAATCTAACATGGTATCACAGCTTAGGTTTTGATCCAACCTTTGCTTCCGCAATTTATTTTAATTATTTTTTTCCTTAATTTATTTTTTTCTAGGTAAGCCCTAGCCCTAGCCGCGCCCTTCCCGCAACTCTTCTAGCCACCGTCCACCATGACCAAGGATGGAGATAATACTTCTTCTTCTTCTGATTTTCATCCTGCTCTCGGTATGAATAATAAAAAATGCAATCCCCATTATCCTTGATCGTGAGAAAGTTTAGTATTCGAATTGGGTGGAGTTATTTGAATGTCATTGTCGTCGTACCTTTAATGTTCTTGATCATATTGATCCAAAAACAACGAAACCTCCGGATCTATCTGAAGCTATGTGGAAAAGACTTGATTCAATCGTAAAAAACTGGATCTATGGGACTATTTCGGCAGATTTGCTTGAGACTATTTTATGCGAAGGGGATACGGCGCAGCACATCTGGGATAAACTCAAGGCAATTTTTCAAGATAATAAAACTATTAGGGCGGTCTATCTTGAAAATCAGTTCAATTCTTTGCATTTATCAAAATTTTCAGATATTCCATCTTATTGCCGTCAGTTAAAAAATTTGAAGGATCAACTTGCCAATGTTGATCAACCCATGCCGGAACAAAAATAGGTGATTCGTTTAGTGTTGGGACTCGCCAACACATATTTTGACACTGTTGCTGCTATGATTCAACAAACGGAGCCTTTACCTTCGTTCGAGACTATCTACTAGATATCGTCTCTCGAGAAATCAGTACGTACCAATGACCCGAACCACATGGCCTCATCCTTTGTGGCTTAATCAGGAAACTCTACTCCGTCATCAGGCACCACCACACCACCCTCGCCACAGCAGCAATAACAACCAGCAGGCAGGGGTGGCGGTACCAGCAGCAGGGGCCATGGCCGCGACAGAGGCCGTACGCCAGCACAACAGCAGCAGTCCGCCTCCCAGTAGTAGGGTGCGCCCATAGCAGCAGGGGCCTGGTGCAGCAGCCTACGGCAAGCACGCTCAGCAAGCCCCACAGTGGGGTTACGCTCCATATCCGCACCCACAACAGTGGGCTGCCACGAGGCCAGGCACACCGCAACCGCAAGCTCGGCCACCCCAAGCCTATTACACTGGGTCTTCACAACAGCAACCGCAATTCCAAGGCCAAGGTTCGGAGTATGGCGCGACTATGATGCTTTTGCCACTGTGGGCTTCTAGAATTACGACCCGACTTGGTACATGGATTCCGATGCTACTTCACACATGACGAATATTGCCGGTAATCTCTTACCCCTTTTTAATTTAAGCACAAATAATCATATTAATATCAAATAATTTTCAAACCAAAATTCTTAAATAAATAAAATAATACTTCCAACCTTTAAAATATTTAAAGCTTGATCATTTAAAACAAGCACTTGGCTTTAGTGGTAATTAAAATCAAACCAAAGCTCCCAGATACCACTTTATAACACCCTGAAAATTTCCCCCTTTTGAAATATCTGTTTTACCCTTTTAAAATAAAAAATAGGAAATAACCAAGGCATTACTGCCACCGTGATAATGGCTAAGGCAATTATCAAAGATACACAGCGGAAGACATTTTTAAAACCTTTCAAAACCAAGTCAAAGTCCAACAGTCCATCATGCAAAAGTAAAGTCAAACCTACAACTTGGAACCATTGTAGGTCCTTTCAAAACCAAACGAATATTTAAAAGTAATGTGTTAATCTCATTAAACAACAATAATAAACCAATAATCAATTAGTAAACACATATTCAAGAAAAAAACTAGAGTAAGATTCGCTCTTCGCTCAAACCCCCAACATGAATATGTCGCAACACCTGAAAAACTTCTCTTTAACTGCCCCTACTACTCACCATAAGAAATGGGTCATCGTAGGGCCAAGATAAAGACAAGACCAAATTCACACAAAACACAACAATCAGCAATGCTGAGTACATAAGCGTAATTGAAACACACTAACATGCTTACATCTTAGCATCACACAACTTACCTTGTTGCACCTATTTACAAACATACAACATACAACCAAACAATAGATAATTCAATTGCTTATTTGTTTGATTATGCATCGAACGGGTTTCCTACCAAATCCATGCCCCAAATAAATTGAGGTAAACTACACCGGGAGTTAACCGGGTAGGCAAAAATGTCACTTAACTAATACTTATAGATAATAATAATAATAATAATTAATACTTCCTCCGTTCTTTTTTTATCGCATCACTTACTACTTTAGAAAGTTTACTTATTATTGCATCATTTCCTTTTTAGAATAAAAAATATCTATGTTCACACTACAAATACCCAACATACCCTTACTTTTTCACACTTACTTTTTATTTTATCTTACATTACATAGACAATTTTGTATTTTTACGTTTCTCTCTCTTACTTTTTCCCACTACCAAATTTTGCCTCCAAAACCCCTATGATGCAATAAAAAAAAACGGAGGAAGTATTTAATAATAATTAATTTTTATAATAATAATAATAATTAATATATAAAATTAATTGATAATAATAACTGTTATGAAATGATAATAATTAATATTTTATATTATTTAACACATTTTATAATGTCTTAAAAAAAGTAAAAAAATCTATAAAAAAACAAATATAATAATAATAATAATAATAATAATAATAATAAAATAAAATAATACGATAATAATAATAATAATAATAATAATAATAATAATAATAATAATGCTGAAATCTGATCTGCTCTACTCTGCTGTGCCTTACCCTGCTCTGCTGAAATCTGCTGTGCTCTACTCTGCTGAAATCTGCTGTGCTCTACTCTATTGAAATCTGTTTTACTATGCTCTGCCTTGCCCTGCTCTGCCTCGAAGCTCAAATGAACAAGGCAGGACAGTAGCAGCCATAATGTCCCCCTCATAATCCTTCATTATACCAACTCGCCTCAAGCTTCTCCCATTTCTACACAACAGTAGCAGCATCCAGATTAACAGTTGATGTGGCTTCATTGGCTTTCTCATACTTTCTAATTATGCTCATAGTTTTTTTGTTGAATCCCAGCTAGATCAACCATCTTGCCTTCAAAAACCTAGGCATTTCTTCGCAACCGTATACCCCAAAGAAAACTCCAAAACACGCTCCACCATTCAATATTCATGTGCACCATCTTCCGCTCTAAGCACCACTCAAAAAAATATCCAACCTTAAAAGTGCTAAGGTCGAGTCTTAGTGGAGAAGTATACCAAACGTTGCCCTGTTACATAATGCAAGAGTATGAAGAGTTGTCTCACGCTCTTCACCACACATAGGACACAAAATATCAACCGTCAACCCCCTCCCAACCATAGTGATGGTAGTAGGCCAGAAAATGGAGACCAGGGCAAATATACAAGTACGAAGGCGTTTGCTCAAACAATATGTTTAAATTATTTTTCTATGTCCAATCCATGAAATGAGCAAAAATATTTTTGCACATCTATGAAGTGATTACAAATATTTTGCTCAATTACGAAATGGGCAAAATATGTAATGAGAAACATTATTTTGCTCTTTTGCATCAATCGGCTAAAATGAGCAATATTTGTTTACTCATTTTAAGAAAAGGGTAATCATAAGGCAAAGTTAGACAATTAGAACAAAGAACCAGTTGAAAATTCATAACATCAAGTATGCACCAGTTGTTCAGAATTGGAAGAATAGTACTTTGCAATATTTGAAGTGTTTGAAATAGTGACTTTGGAATTACTCATGATAGTTGATAAATTTTTGATGGATTCTAATTTCAGTTAAATTGATTGGCGGTTTCGATAACAAATATCGAGGAGCTAATACAATCCTTGTTAATTGCTAGTGTGGGTGGTATTGTAGAGAGCGAGGACCTAACATTTTACTACCACATATCTTATCTACTGTTATCCGTTATTGCTGCTCTTGATATGTTCAGTATAATCATGTTTTATATGGTCTAGTTCATGTTTTATGCTCTTATTCTACACAAGTCTTATCAAAATCTTTTTAAGGTTCTTGTACTTCCATAATCTCTCATAATTAGCAATCTCATCAATATATTTATCGAGTTGATTCATCACATATAACAAAATAACACTCTAAAATTAATACCCCTAACATAAAAACCAGCAAACAAAAGCAATTTCTGATGCCAAAAGAAGCAAGTCATTAAGTCAAGACATACAAACCAGCATTATTTAGCTTAACCTCAATCAAAATTGATTTTCAATATCGTACAATTGTATATCAAAGCCACTTCGAAAAATTTCCAAATAAAATTGGTGAAAAAGTGAAAACTGTCATTGCCATGCCTCCTGAAAAATAAATGACATTAAAATAAAAATTTCATTCATCATTTCAATCTATTGTTCATAGGAAACAAATTAAATTAAAAATCAATAAATAAGCAAAATAATAGGTAAAAACGCAACAAATTAAAAATCAATAATTTGATACTTACCTTCTTCGTTCATAAATAACAGCTTTCGATTTTGGTTCATCGTTCACATGTTCGACTGAATCCATTTGCAATTGGCGATTTCTATGGTTTAAGCATAAAAATCACGAAAACCTAATTCATGAATAATGTAAGTTTGTATTGAATTTCAGCCAATGACGTAAAATAATCGAATTTTGAAAATAAATTAGATCATAATAGTGATAAACTTACTTTAAATTAGTATAGAATTTCCCCAAAAACCACTGATATGAGGAGAGAGAGAACAACAAAAAGTTTAGAGAGAGAAAGAGATGTTGAACGTGAAAGCTAAGAAGAATAGGAAAGAGAGAATGGGGTGTATAGATTCATGAAATTACGGAAATGTCATTACTATGTTCTTTTTGGACGGTTAGATTTAATTTGATCAATGATCTAGATTTGTTCTCATATAGATTAGAGTTCTCACATAAGGGATGAGTTCTCACAAGAGCCTCTCCCTATATATATATATATATGTTAGAACAAAATGGAGGATTAAACAAGAGGGGCCGAATATTTCTTCTAGGCACGTAACTTAATGCCGCTTTAAATAGTTTATTATCATCCAACTACGAAACAACAAGGTTAACACGATAAAACTATTGAGATACAAAGAAGAGACAATTGATTTTGGTTGTTTAACAAAATTAATCAACAAGAAGTTTTTGAACAAGTGTTTGTAAAATCAATCAAGAGAAACTACTCTAGATTAAGTTTTCATAAAAGAAGCAAGTTTAATGATGTTTTTCTTAATCATCTTACATCATATATTCACATTAGGCCAGACAACCATCTTTACTTATTTAGAATGAGGGATATACCTAAAAGAGTGTCCCTCAAGAGACATGTCTTTTAACCCAAAAGACATTAACGTAAGTTAATTATAATAAATATCATAATTAACTACTTACGTTACTAAGCACATAAAAAGTTAGCAAAAGATATGTCTTTTAACTCAAAAGGCATTAGCACAATTAAATATTTAATTACGTTCATTGGTATTTTTCATATACTTATTATTACTCACCTCTCATAACAAAACCGCATATCATTAATTTCCCCAACTCCTAATGATATAAATGTGAATCCAAAAGCACATTTTTATTTTTGAAGGAAAGATAGAGCTCTTATTCATAAAATTAAATCAAGTTCATTTCCGCCAAAGTTAAAATACTTTAGGGAAAGGCACACAAACGTACAAGTTCCACATTGTCACTCATGTCCCATCTTGCTACAAGATGAGCCACCGTATTACATGATCTCTTAATGTGTGAAAAAGTACAAAACTCAAACTTAGATCTATCAATACAAATATCATCAAAAATAGAATAAATGGGTGAACGACCTTCCTCCTTCGACTTCACAGCCTTGATCACATTGATGGCATCCGACTCCACCAAGATTCTAGCATAACCCATCCTGTGCGAAAGCTGGAGACCATAGCGAACCGCAAGAGCTTCCACAATCTCAGGTGAGGCAATAGCAGTCCTCCTCTTTGCAGCAACAACAGTTTTTCCTTCGGCATCCCTGCATACAACCCCAAGCCCAGCCATCCCACTACTCGGTACATGAGTATCCACAATAATCTTGATTGCATTCGTTGGGGAACAGCTCCAGCTAGAAATACTCCGGGGCTCTAAGGCATTTGCAACTCTATGAAACACCTTTTTTGCGTAAGACTGGTAGTCTTGAACAAGACGACAATCACCAGCAGCAAGTAGCACGGTGTTTGGCCTCTGATTCTAAAAAATGGTGAGGTTTCTACAACGCCATGCTGCCCACATCAAAGCAGCCATAGTGCTCAGCACCTCACCATTACATTTCCTATATAACCACGCCCAAAAAACAGCAAAGGAGTAAGTTGGAGCATCAACAAGATTTTCTTTTAAGTCACTACACTCCGAAATTTTAGCAACCGCATTGCATTCAACTAGAGCATGCCAAATCATTTCATCGTTGTGGTCACAAATTTGACAGGAAGCATCATTAGAAATGTGACGTTGGACGAGTCTATTATTGACTGGAAGATTTCCCTTTACCGCACTCCAAAGAAAGTGCTAGAGCTTTGGTGGCCCACGAGTGTTCCATACCATTCGCCAAACCTCATCATCAGGTATATCAGCTAGCTCACTCCCTTCACCTCCTTTTGCCAACCAATAACCTGACTATACAGAGTATATACCATTTCTTGCTTGCCACCAGAACACCCCATCAACACGTCTCTCACACGCAAGAGGAACAACCAAAATTCTCGCTCCCATCTCATTATCCACCATCGAACTCACCTTTACAGCATCCTACTTCCTTCCACCATCACACATAAGATCTCGCACCAACATATTCGCATCCACGCTTTCAGATCGAGGCAATAATATAGGCTTCCCTCTTACAACACCCATAAATCTTTCCAAATCCGAATGCTACCCCCATCACCCACCCTCCAAGCAAGGCCAACCCTCATAAGACCCTTAGCTCCCCACATACTTCTCCAAGTGTAACTTGGGTCGTATCCCCTTAGAGCTTCAAGAACATTTGAGTTCTTAAAATAACGAGCTTTAAGGATTTTGTGGAGAAGAGATGATTAATTCGTGAGCAGCCTCTAATTTTGCTTTGCAAGGAGCGCTTGGTTAAACATTTAAGGTCTTGAAAGCCCATCCCACCCTTCGCCTTCAGAAGGCACAACCTCTCCCAACTTTGCCAATGTAATTTCCTCTCGTTTTCCCTTGAGCCCCACCATAACCGACACAATAAAGAGTGAATTTATTCAATTAACCCATCTGGAATTTTAAAAATGCGCATCATATATGTTGGGATTGCTTGAGCTACGACCTTGATTAAAACTTCTTTCCCCGGTTTAGAGAGTAATCATTCCTTCCACCCATTCAATTTCTTCCATATTCTTTCCTTCAAACAAGCAAAAATTGCTTTTTTTGATTTCCCAATCATAGTCGGAAGACCCAAATATTTCTCATGTCTCTCAACTTCACGTACACCCAAAGTATCAATAATCTCTTCACTCCTTTCGACAGTGGAATATTTGCTAAAAGTGACTTCTGTCTTACTTACACTACAAAAAAAGGCCATTTTCGACGGAAGAATTCTCTCGGAAACACCCAGTTTTCCGACGGAATTTCCATCAGAACCGGTTGTAGGAACAACTTTTGTAGGAAAAACGACCTTTTTTGACGGAATTTCCATCGGAAACACTTTTCCGACGGAATTCAATCGTCGAAAAAGATTTTTCGGCCCGGGAAAAGTCCGTCGAAAACCCCTGCCAAAAAAAAAAGATGCTCCACCACCAGTAACGCCACCAACCTCCACCACCACTATAAAAAAAACCACAATTTAACCCACCACCGCCTTAACCCACCACCTTAATACACGACTCGACCAGTCCCAGATCTACATTCCTAACCCTGAACCCACCACCACCTTAACCCACCCAACCTAACCCAAATCTACATTCCTATCCCACCCACGCAACCACCATTCTCTTTTCCCAGCCACACTACCCACGCAAACCACCTGCCAGACTTCGGCACAACCCACGACCACCACCAGCCCCAACCCCACACCACGACCACCCACCTAAACCCACTCTTTCACTCCTCCTCGACACAACTCACGACCACCACCATAACCCAAAAATTAAAATAAAATTAAAAAAAAAAACAAAACCAAAACAAAAAAATTAATTCTACAACAAAACAAAACCTAGATCTACAACCCTAATCCACCCACGAAACCACCATATCCATAACAAATTAAAAATTAAATTAATTAAAGTAAATTTAAAACATACCTCAAAAGTCGAATAATTACCTTAAAACCGGCAATGGCTTCGAATTTCACCTCAAATATGGCTAAAAATGCCAAATTCGACCATGAAAACTCTAGATCTAGAGTTTTTACTGCTGAATTTGGCCTTAAAAACCTTTAACTTGTTTTAAAAAACCCCTAAAAACTCTAGATTTGATGTTGGCGGTGTTGATGGCGTTGGGAGGTGTTGTTGATGATGGCGGTGGGCAGTGTTGCTGATGATGGGTGTTGAGGTGGTGTGAGAAAGATGGGGAAAGAAGAAAAAAGAATAAAGAGGGGAAAGAAAGAAGAAGAGCAGAGAAGAGGAGGAGATCGAAGAAATCAGGGGGAAAAGAGAAGACGAGAGGAGAGAGAAAAAAGGGGGAAAGGGAAGTGGAGAGAGAAAGAGAAGGGGAAAGAGAAAAGGAGGAAAGAAAAGTCGAGAAAGAAAGAGAAGGGGAAAGAGGGGAGGAAAGGGTAGTTAGGTTTAGATTTATTTTTTTTTATAAATATTCCGACAAAAATTCCATCGGAAATTTCCGACGAAATATAAATCCGTCGGAAAGTTAATTTATTATGTCGAAAAGAACAAATCTTCCGACGGATTTATATTCTGTCGGAAATTTCTGACGGATTTCCGACGGATTTTTTAAATTTGTCAGAAATATCCAACGGAATATAAATCCGTCGGAAATTTCGAATTTTCCGACGTGATCACGTATCCGTCGGAACCATTCCGTTGGAATTAGGCTGTTTTCTAGTGGTGTCAAATTGACTTTCTGACTAGATGCTCTTTCGTTTGAATTGATGATTTCAGCTATTTTCGAACATTCCCGCAGAGTAGCTTTTGCAAAAGAATACTATCATCGGCAAAAAAGAGGTGAGACACTCTAGGAGCAAAGTGACAAACTCTTGCCCTACTAGTTTTCTTCTCCCGAGCTGCTTTTGAAATAAGACCAGAAAAAGCGTCAGCACATAGCAGAAATAAATAGTGGGAGATTGGGTCACCTTGGCGAAGGCCTCTCGCCGGGATCACAGACCCCGAAATTTCACCAGTCACCTGGCCTTAAAAGAAAAAGAGACACTCGAAATACATTCCATCACCCTATGAACCCAAGCATTACAAAACCCCAACTTATACATTACTCTCTCTTGAAAGCACCGTTCAACTCGATCATACGCTTTACTCATATCAAGCTTGAGGGCCACTGAACCATCACTCCTTTCCCTTCTCCTCTTCATCGAATGAAAAATCTCAAAAGTAATAAGAGCGTTATTAGTAATCCAACGACCTGGAATGAAAGCACTCTGATTTACAGAAATAATATCATTAAGAAACGGCTTCAGCTTGTTTGCCATTGTCTTAGATATTATTTTGTAGATTACATTGCAACAACTAATCGGACGGAACTCAGACATATAATTAGGCTCATCACATTTGGGAATCAACACAATACATGTCCTATTTATCTCAGCAATATCAATCAAACCCCGCCACCAATTTTTAACCATCGCAACAATATCAGACCCAACAATATGCCAATATTTTTGAAAGAAAAGAGCATGCATACCGTCCGTACCAGGTGCTTTATTTGGATGCATCTAAAATAATGCCAACTTAATATCATCAGAACTCGGTTCTTCTGACAACTTTTGATTCATTTCACTCGAAACCATAGTGTCCAACCCTTCCAACGCTGCTTCAAAATCAGTTAGATCATCAGACCGAAATAGGATAGAAAAATACTCGGCAACAACCCCCTACAATTGAGTCTTATCATCGACCCATTCACCCATCGAATTAAACAGTCCCTCAATCCGGTTTTTTTCTTTCTCTGACTTGCCTTCCTGTGAAAATACACCGTATTTTTGTCACCGTCTTTCAACTCATTTTCTCGGGCTCTTGCATTCCAATAAATCTCCTCCTGGCAACGAAAATCATTAATGGCCCCCGATATTTTTTCACACTGGCGCAACATGGCATCATCCACGCGACCTTTCTGAGTCGTATGTAGCTCTGATTCGAGTGCTCTGATTTTTCTCTTAACAACACCAAAAGCCTTTGCTGCCCACTTCGTCAAGGCATTCGAGCACAAAGCAATGCGGATGTGAGGTGCGTTACTAGCCCCCTCTTTCCACACCTTCCCCATAACATTATTAATTACACTCCGGTTTTGATAGCCACATTGCTTCAAACCTATACAACTTTTTCTTCCTCCCCCGTTCATAGTAATTGATAGTATCAAGGAGTATCAGAGCATGGTTAGAGTCCATACGAGCAAGGTGTCAGACTTTGAAATTTGGGCACAATTTACACCACGGATTATCACCAAGAAAATGGTCTAGCCTCTCCCGTACTACAGTCTCCTCCGTTCTCCCCCGTTGCCAAGTGAAAATGTTACCTGTGAATCCCAAGTCACGTAAGCCACAATCATCAATGGTACCTCTAGAGGCATCCATCAAACACTCACGTCTCAACGCCCCACCACCCTTCTTCGACATACTCACAATTTCATTAAAATCCCCGAACATGACATAAGGAATACTACATTCACTCTTTAAATTTCTCATCAAATCCCATGTTTTAAATTTATTCTGTATCCGGCCACCCATAAATGCCAACTGCCCTCCATTTCGTCACATCTAAACTATCACAAATATCAACCGCGAAATAATGCTCAGAGTATGAAATAGTTGTAACATTTTCCTCATGCCACCAAAAACCCATACCGCTCGAGTTCCCGTTACTACTAATACAAATACCATTCTCATACCCACATCTTCTCTTAATCCGCTCCAACACCGCACTATCTATCATCGTTTCCATCAAAAACACCACATTTGGCCTTTCTCTCCAACATAAGTCACATAGAGTTCTTTCTATCACGAAGAGTTCTTTCCATCCAAGGGTTGCCAATCCCTTGAACGTTCCAAATTAAAATTTTCATTGTTGTTCGAGGGTGTGGTCATCCCCACTACCCTCTACTTGATTTTGACTGTCACCAGTATTCAATATCCTTCTTTCTTCTCTACTCCGCACTCCTCAACATCCTCACCAGCCCACTCAATCCCAGACCCCTCCCTCTTATTTTTCTTTTGTGATAAAATCCCCATACTTGACACTCCCTTCCCTGTTTTGTCCCCAGAGTACCCCTCATCCATTCGTTCCACCTAGAGGTGTCCACCGTGCGAGTCGTGCGAGCTGGGTTAGGGTTAGGTGGGTCGCGGGTTGGGGTTTCATGACACACGGCACGACACACGTAGGGTAGGGTGGGCCGGGTCGTGGGTTGGGTCGGAGAAGTTGGACACACCAGGGTTAGGTTCGTGGGTTAGACGAGTCGTGGGTGGGTCGAGCTGGGTTTGTGGGTTAGACGGATCGTGGGTGGGTCGAGCTGGGTTTGTGGGTTAGACGGGTCATGGGTGGGTCGAGCTAGGTTCGTGGGTTAGACGGGTCAAGGTGGGTTAGTGAGTTAGGGTGGGTCGAAGGGTGGGTTAGTGGGTTAGGGTCGGGTGGGTTTGTGGGTTAGGTGGGTTAGGGTTGGGTGGGTTAGTGGGTTAGGGTCGGGTGGGTTTGTGGGTTAGGTGGGTTAGGGTCGGGTGGGTTTGTGGGTTAGGGTCGGGTGGGTTCGTGGGTTAGGGTCGGGTGGGTTGTGTGGTGTTTTAATTTTTACAAAATTAACAATTTGATGGCTTGCTCTTAATTAAGATGCCTACGTATCCTTATATTATAAAATAAGGAATCAAAGCCAGCGTAGTATACGTGTTTGCAGTTGCATTATCAAATAGTCAATACACTTTGTGTTTGCAGTTGCATTATCAAGAGACAAAGAAAAAACTTTATTATTCAAGTGAAATTCTTTTAAACAATCCAAAATACGAACTTTGATGTTAAAACCGGTATGCCTTTCTTCCATAGCTTGAAAACATAGTATACGTTTTTGAATAAACCAATCATCATCCACCCAATGAGCAGTAATGCAAAGAAAAGGTTCGCCAAAACTAGAAGTCCATGTATCACTTGTAAAACTAACACGACCATCAAAAGTACGAAATAATTCAATCAAACCACTCCTATACTTATAATAAGAAGTTTGTGTATAACGTCTTAGGGTATTTCGGGGGACACGAGTAAATGCAGGTTGTAATGCAACTTTATTAAAATGCTCAACGTTTGCATTTTCACCGTAACTAAAAGGGTATTCATTAGCAATAACTAAAGTACTCATTTCATCAATCATTCTATCTTTATTATAAATGAAAGGTGTACCTCCGCCGGGTTGGTTCATGTATCCACCCAATTGTGTTTGGACGCCACCCCCCGAAGGACGGGGGCCATTTTCGAACTAGTCGTGTTTATTTTGCAAATGCCGACTCAAGGTTCCGGTTCCATCTCCCGTTTTCCAATTATATGACTTGACATTTGCACCTAGCGCCTTGCAAACTAGGCATGTACACGTGAACCTCTTTGGTTGACCAGGTTGCCATCCCGGGGGTGTGACCTCAACTCGTTCAAAATGTTTCCACACCCAAGAAAAATGTGCTCGACCTCTACTTTCACCGCCACCACCTTTCATAAATCAAATTATTAAAATAAATTTTTAAATGCTATTCATGAAAATAAGCTTTTAAATTTTAAATATTTTAATTATACTTATTTAAACGCATTTTTCATGGTAATTAACTAATTGTAAATCATAGAAAATTGTAAACTAAACTAACTTTATAATCATTAATAATAGTTTTTTTAAATATTCATAACAATAAAAATTTAATTAGAAATTACCTTGAGATGAAGGTTGAGATGTTGGTTGCGATGGAGGTGGCATAGTTGAACTTGATGATTGGTGGGACTCGTGGGAGAAATGTTGTGGTGGAGACGTTTGAATATTTTGCCTATCTCCTAAACCATAATCTCCATATTCATTGACAAATTGGTTTAAATTTTCCGTATTAATTTCATACGAAAAATTTGCACCACCACTCCTTTGGCTATCACTTCGACCACCACTTTGACTCCTTCCCATTCCTCCTCTTGAGCTCATTTTTTTTTTGTATGATTACTAATTATAATATGGAGAAGAACTTTTTTTTTTAGAATCTTAAGAATACTAATAATAATATTAAGGAGATTTTTTTTAACAAAAATATAACTCTATATAACACTTGAGAATTTGAGAACAATAAGAATTTTTAAGTAAGAGAGAAAGAAAGCTTGAATTTGTGTGGAAATTTGAGTGAAATGGAATTGGTATTTATAGGAAAAATAGAATGGATGATCATACACTTAAAAAACTAGCCGTTAGATACAAAAAACTAGCCGTTAGATACAAAAAACTAGCCGTTTTTTTTTTAAAATGGATGTTAGGCCGTGCGGGCCGTGCGGGTCGTGCGAATTGTGCGGGCTGTGCGGGCCGTGCGGGTTGTGCGGGCCGTGCGGGTTGTGCCGGCCGTGCGGGTTGGGTGGGTCATGCGTGCGGGTTGGGTGGGTCATGCGTGCGGGTTAGGTGGGTTGGCTCGTGCGGGTTGGGTGGGTCATTCGTGCGGGTGGGCCGTGCGGGCTGGGTTGTGCCAGGTGGGTCGGGTTAGGTGGGTTCACGGGCTAGGTGTGTCGAATTAAATGAGTCAAAACGGGTTGTGCGATTTGGGTCGAATCAAACGGGTTAAACTGAGCTGGGTTGAAATGGGTTGTGTCGAAAATTTTGGACCCACGACACAACCCGGATTAAATCCGAGCTGTGCCGGGCTGTGCCGGATTGAAACCGGGTCGGACCCACGTGACCCACCAGCCGTGCGAGTTAGGGTGGGCTGGGTCCAACCCGGCCCACTGGCCACCTCTAGTTCCACCCTTCTCCATTTTTTTGAATTTTTAATCACATTTTTCCCTGATTTTTTTGAGATAAAAACATTAGAATATTTATAGTATTTTCCATCCCCACGCTCTCCCTCCCCATCTTCCCGCACTCCAAGTCTATGTTGCCATCAATACTCCTCGGCCGAAGCACATGTTTGTTACTTCCTTCATAAAAAACAAGCGCCAAAGTAGCTTCCCTCTCACGGGGAACAGTCACATCATGCTTGGGATACATACTTGAGAAAGTAACTTCCTTGCAGCTCCCACAGGACCCAGCATTATTGTTTTCTTCTTCGTATACACATCACTTCGCCCCTCCCTTATTGCTCCCAGCTTTTCGCCCTAAACTCTCTTTCTCCCTAGTAGCAAAAGTCTTCATTGATGGACGAACATGTGATGCCCTAAGCAAAGCACCATATTGATAAACCATAGCCTCCTTCTCTTCCCCATCGGCCACCTTAACTTCGTACTCCTTATCGGTATGATCAAGTTTGCCACAGTAGAAGCAAAAATCTCCTAATCTCTCATACTTGATATCAACCCATTTTGTATTTAATCCACCAGCAGCAATGAATATGCCCCTACACAAAGATTCTCGCACATCCACCAACACCTTTATACGCATATATTCCCCCCAACCAAGAAGGTTAGATTCATCCAATTGCAGGAAACCTCCAAGAGATTCCCTGATGTCATACATAGTAGAAGGGTTTCTTTTCACAGAGGGCACATCAAAAAGACGGATCCACATCGGAGCTTTGTCAAATACAACCTCAAACGGTTGTTCGCATCCTTGAATGTCCTTCAGCACCAGTAATTTGCCATACAAAAACCAAGGACATCCCTCGATTATTCTCTCCTTATCCGCCGTATGAAAAAATGGAACATAAATAGGTTTGTATCAACCATTTTAGTTACAATGTTGTCATTCAATCGCCATATACTCGATAGGGTTTTCTTCATAGCTTCAACGTTGAACGTTTTGACCATCTATAGTTTCCCAACCAGTGCAAGACGAAGCTGTTCGTTCGATTCCTCCGCTGTACTCTCATCGCACGTATCTCCAATAATTTTATTTTCATCTTCAGTTAATTTGAATTTTTCCCAATCCTTAATAAGATCGGCCTCCATAATCAATAAACACATACTAGTAAAAAATTGGGCTTAAGTAACACCCTTTGGTAACACTTTAAAAATTTCATGATTGTTTGATTTTTAGGTAACACTTTTGTAACATTGTGGTATTAGGTAACATTTTTAGTAGCACTTTAATATTATGTAACACTTTATTGTAAAACTTTGATATTAGGTAGCACTTGGTTGTAACACTTAATTTAATATGATCAATTTTTTTTTTGATCCAATATTTTTTTATAGAAAAAAAATAAAAAAATAAAATACACCCATCGTCTTGTCAAAATATCGATCCTCATAACCTCACTGTTGGCTGTCTCCCAACTTTCTTCCACCCCCAAGATTTCCTCGGCTTCCACGCTGCCCCCATCTCGCTCCCGCTGCTCCACTGTAGCCCCGTCCATTGCAGCCTCCCTCCAACGCAACTCGTGCTCCAACTTGAAGACGTACCCAACGACCCCGTGCTCCAGTTAAAGGGACAACGATTGCCACCCCCAAAGATAGCGGTTGCCACCTCCTTGCCTCCATCCCCGCTCGGCGGCTTTCACCTTAAAGCACTACTACAAAATTGAGCTTAAGTAACACCCATTGTAACACTTTAAAAATTTCATGATTATTTGATTTTTACGTAACACTTTTGTAACATTGTGGTATTAGGTAACATTTTTTGTAACACTTTAATATTAGGTAACACTTTATTGTAACACTTTGATATTAGGTAACACTTGGTTGTAACACTTAATTTTTTTTATTTATTATTTTTTTAAGAAAACACTTAATTTGATATGCTCAATTTTTTTTAATCAAAATCGACCCTCACAGTCACAACCTCAAAAATTTCTTCCCCCTCGTATTTCTCCAACCCTCAATTAAGCTTTGACCGTCTCTATACGCTGCACCTCCTTACCTCTGCTTCCACCGCTATCACCTTCTCAGTAATTAAACCAATCAACCTTTCCATCGATTTTCATTCGCCATTAACAACGAAGCTCGAAATCAATGGAGGACATTATCTCTCCTTCCGATAAGCAGGTCATGGTCTCCAAATTCCTCGAGATTTCTGTTGGCCAGAGTGCCGATACGGTCTGCCAATTCTTGCAGGTATTTCCCCTAATTTCTACTTATTTTTTTTCTTCAATTTCATAAATTAGGGTTTTTTTTCACTGCAATGCTCGATTTGATGATCGCTGCACAATCAATTTTGTATTCTGTAGATTTTGTTGCGAAGTGTAAAATTGAATTAGAGTGATGGCAACTCAGAAATTGCGATGCATTTATTGGTTAGTGTGATGAACTACGGAACTTGCTTTGAACTTCTTGCCGGTAAAAATTGTGTGGTATGATTGCGTAAGATGTTTATTTGTTGATGTTAGTAGTGTAGTCCAATCAATTTAGCTGGTGGTAATTTCATGCTCCCTCCCCTTTGATTAATTATTGCTTGTAGTCGAGGGCTGTTTGGCATGATATAGTTTGTTGTACTTTCTCCATTTTTTGTTGTTAATCGAGAGGTAATTTCATGCCCCCTCCCCTTTATGTATACTTTTTTTTCCTGATTTTTAAATTTGTTGGATTAATCAATCTAATTTCTTGCTTTGAACAAGTTGGGTGATGAATATTTAACTTCGCTGATTTGAATGTTGTATAGGTTTTGATTCCTATTCTGAAACCAACTGGATACACCAGTGCTGATCCTTATAAAATGTAAGCTTAATCTAACCTTCAATGCTTTTTTACTAGCTATTTTATGTTTCTTGAATTTTTCTGCTTGCTATTTCAATTATTGAGCATTGATTTAGAATTTAGGATTCTGGTGAGTTTCATTGGTGTTGTTTAAGTGCAATTAAGCCCTTTTCTTTCAAGTAGCTGTAGAATTGGATTCTATGAGCGAAATCGGGTAGATAAATGACTAATAAGGTTTTGGGTGAGGCCAAAGTAGTGAATTGTATTCTAATTTATCACCAAGAAATTTAATAATCAGCAAATCAGCTTGGTTAGTAGGCAGGAGGCAACAGTGAAATGAGAGATCATAATCACGAAGATAGTTTCGATATAGATGACACAGATTGGGATTGGATGGAACCATCAAAGTGACATGTTTAGACCCTTTTTTTAGAATAACTAGATGGAAGCCCGTGCGATGCACGGTTTTTTCATCTAAGGTTTTTAATTATTTGATTTATTGTATTTAATAATTTCAGACAAAATTACAAAAGTTTAATATTTTTTTTTTACTATAATTTATAATGAATTTATTAAATATAAATAAATTGTAAATATTATATTTTTTCCGTTATATAAAATCTTTAATGTGAAATGATAAATTTTTAATAATTTAAATCCTAAATCATTATTTATTGTTTTACCATATCTTTTATTTCGATAGAATCACCAACCTCGTCCACAACCAACCTACTACATCCATGGATAAATTGAACCGTAAAATGTTAGCCAACTACTGAAATTGATATAAATTAAATCTTTACATTTATATCAAATAAATCAATATATTTACCAATAAATGAAAAATTGTTGCGATATAAAATCAAATTTATGCATTGGAATTTTTTCATCATCTTCAAAAATAACAAAAGCCATCCATATATTAAGTATACAACATCTAATTGTATGTCATTACATAAACAAATAATCGTTAAGTATCCTAAATAAATACAATGTAACTAATAATTACAAATATAGATTTAAACATAAGATTTTAAAAATTATCCGGACATTGATGACCTAAAACTAACACAAAATTACTATCACAAAATTCGCTTGATGGGGTTTTGTATTGATATAAAATTTTATCTGTGTCGTATGATGTGTTAGATCTGCATGTAAAAAAACATTTAGTAAATAAAACATAAACATATAATTGTTGAGTATCCCAAATTAATACAATGTAAGTAATAATTAGAAATACTAATTCAAACATAAGATTTTAAAATTAAGCTAAAAATTACCCGGCCATTGATGACCAAAAATTAACACAAAATTACTAACACAAAATTCTCTTGATGGGGTTTTTTATTGAAACGAAATTTTGTTTGTGTCGTATGATGTGTCAACTTATAATGGTAGGTATCACAAATTTAATTTAATTATAATTAACAAACAATTTTTATTTCTTATCATAAATATTATAAAAAATTATCTTATAATGATAGGTATCAAACTTTAGTATAAGAGTTTATCTTTTAAATATTTTTTAGTATATTGTTTTTTTGATTTCTTATACTTGTAGTATTGAATTAATAAATTTATCTTTTCTTATATTTTTACTTTATTTTTTTTCATTAAAATAATTTAATTCGTGGATTATAATCTACGTGGCACTAAAATTTTAGATATATCAAATCTAATTCGTTACTTTTATCTAGGTGGCAACATAGTTTTTTAATTCAAAAATAAAATACAAATCTTTCTTCTTATTGGTCGAAATAAGTATATTTCTTACATGGCGCTCCGGATGCTCTCAAAAAATGCCTACTTTATTTATATATATTAGATTATCCTTCATTTGAACTTATTATTTGGATTTGACAAACTATTATTGAAGTGTTATATTTTTCTATTTGAACTTGTTTTCTAATGAAATTTATAAGTTATATTAGTGGTTAAATTTAGTGTTGTGCTACAAAATTTACTCTAACCTTTATTTTAATTATTAAATTTATTCTATCAACTGACTGTGTTGTGCGTTCTTTGTAGAAAGGAAAATCTAGATGGCAGAACATGAGAAACTTAGACAAAAAACTATAGAACAAAATAGAATCAGGATGAAGGATTTAGGGGTTACATCCATGGCTTATGAAATGAAACAGTCGATGAAGGGATCGAAACAAACGAAAAAAAGGAAGAAGGTGACTAAAGATACTGACGAGTATACACCTGATGAAGAGGGTGAACTGAACCACTCAAGTGAAGAGGATGAAAATGAGACAAGGAAAACCGGTGTAAACTTGAGGTCTTGTTCAAACAAGGTTGTTACTGCTATTTTTTCGCTGCTACCGTTGTCTGATCTGTTGCTGACTCTTGCTACTTCGGTTTTCTGATACTGCTGGTTACGTTGCTGCCAACTGCTGTCTACTACTGCTGGAAGCTGCCACTCCTGTCTGCTATTGCTGGTTACTGCTAAAGATTGGTGCTAGCAGCTTCCGTTACTGCTTTTGCCATTCTGCTAGCTGTGTAGCTGCTGCCATCCTGCTAGCTAGCTGTGTAGTTGCTCCTATACGCTGTTATTAATGCTCTTTACTGTTATCGCTGACTTTTTTGAAATTTGGAAGTTTTCTTTTTCCTAACTTTTCCAAGCTAGAGATCGAAATTAATTTTCTTTGTGTTTGCATTATTATATTGTTTGGCCTGGCCAAACATTAAAATTGGTGTTTATGGATTTTTTTTGTAAGAATTATGAAAGTATTTCAATCCAAATTGTTTTCTATCATATGTGTTGATTTCTTATTCATATAGTTGTTGCACATATAAATTTTTTTTATATTTAAAAAAATAGTAAATGAAATGTTACCTATTAATCTATAAAGTGTTACATTACTTTGTAAACAGTGATACATAATGTGGAATAAAGTGCTACTATATGTCAAAAACATGATTGAAAAATGTTACCTAATAATCAACAAAGTGTTACATTAGTTCGAAAAAAAGATACATAATGTCGGATAAAGTGATACTATATGATTGAAAAAGTGTTACGTTATCTAGGAAATATTAGACCATATCTCTGAATATCTCGTATTTTCCGAGAGGATTAATGCTGCCATGCTGGCCAAGTTACCCATAACTTGTCAATGTAAAATTGTATGCCCGCTTCCACCTCCTCAAGCTGTTGTTGTTTCCACCTCGCGAAAGTGGTTCTGCCTAACCAACACCACCGCCACCACAGGGTTTGATTTGATTATTTTCAAGGTTTTTTAGGCTAAATTTGACCATTAAAAGCCTAGATCTAGCCTTTTCATGGCCGAATTTGGCCTTGTTAAACTGTTTTCGTGGTGAAATTCAAGCCCATTTCAATTTAAGGTATGTTTTATAATTTAATTTTGTGATTTTGTAATTTTTTTTCTTCGTTTTTTTTTTAAATTTTTGGGTTTTAAGTTGTTGTGTGTGCGTGTGTAATGTGTGGGCTGGTAGTAGGTGAAGATTTGTGAAGGTGGTGGGTGGTTTTGTGGATTCTGGCGTGGGTTAGAGTTGGTTACGGTTTTGGTTTCGGGTTTCGAGTAGATCTGGGTGGTTTCGGTTTTTTTGGGGTAGTTTCAGGTGGTTTTGGGTATTTTTGGGTGGTTTCGGGTTTGGGTGGGGAATGGTGGTTTCGGTGGTGGTTGGGGAGGGTGGAGAATGGTGATTTCGGTGGTGGTTTGTAGATCTGGCGACTAAGGTGGTGGGTCTAGTGGGTGGGGTCGGGTCAGGAGAGTATTTCTGGTTAGGTGGGTCTGGTGGGTGGGTTCAGGTTAGGGTGGTGGGAGGCGTGGGTGGGTTCAGTGGTAGCTGGTGGTGTGGGGAGGCGTGGGTGGGTCTGGGTTAGGAGGATCTGGGTGTGGGGAGGCGTGGGTGGGTCTGGGTTAGGAGGATCTGGGTGTGGGGAGGCGTGGGAGGGTCCGGGCTGTTTTTTTTTTTTAATTTTTTTTATTGACTTTTTCGACGGAAAATTCCGTCGGAATATTCCTCTTCCGACGGAAAATTCCGTCGGAATATAACTCAAACTGACGGAAAATGTTCCGTCGGAACATTGCGACGGACTTCCCAATTAAGTCAAACTTGACTCCGATAGAAAAAAAATCCGTCGGAATGGACCTTTCCGACGGAATTTCCCTCGGAATATCGCGAAATACCTACAAAATGTATCGCGAAATGGGTATTTCCGACGGAATTTCAGGGTTTTTCGAGGGATTTTTTCCGTCGTTGATTGGCTGTTTTCTAGTAGTAAACAAAGTGTTATGATTCGACATAGTAACCTTGAGTCAGTAATGTTCACCCATCACCATAATGCGTGCCCTAACTAGCTCTACCACGCACGGCACGACACATGCATTAGTTTAATCAACAGTTTCTTAATTCTATCCTTGCATGTTTTATTGATGTATAAAGCTAACCTAACGCAAGATTTATGATACATTGTTCAGTCATAGCCAGGCGCTTCCTCCTGTAACGCTGAGCATTATCACGATTCATGAATTAGTTGCGTAAGAAGTGATTAACTCGATCAGTACTTGATTTCCCTAGCTAGATGTCGGCAGGAAAACGTTTACTTCACTAGTTCTATACTTCTATAGGAGTGTACGTAACTCGATTTCGACCACATGGCAAATTTTAATGGCTGTGATTTTATTACAACAACTGATAACTACTGCAGTGAATGTATAAACAGCACAAGTAATAATCTTATCTTTTATTATTGTAGCTGATTTTTCATGCTTAAATTTTGCTATTATTGTTTTTAATTCTTGGGCTCCATTTGGTAGGTAAAGGAATTAATGGTGGTTTGGTGAAGGCCGAGGTATGTAATATAATTTTCAGCTCGATCAGCAGCCCACAGCAGCAAGGGGAAGTCGACCCTCAGCATCACGAATAGCTACCCCCGCACCCACATACTTACCTTCCAAGACACGAGCATTAATATTGATTTTGACCACGCCATCAGCATTAAAAGTGTTGCACTTGTAAGTACTTAAAAACAAAAGGAGTATCTTACCACAGTATGGTTGGATAGAATAGTTTTGATAAAAATTGGGGTTAGATGAAAACAACCCTATAATCATTTGATGATCTAAACAATACAAACAAAAAATATAAAATTGAATGGAAACATAAAAGATTAGATGCAAAGGTGTAATGGGAGTGATGGGAATGGTTCAGTAGGCCTACTGTTAGTGTTGTGCAGCTTTAAATGAAAATTATGACTTAAAAATTTAACCCATAAAATAAATAATAAAAAATCTTTCCAAGTCAATATTAATATGACTAGGTTTGGAATTAGAATTTATAATAACTGTTTTGTTAAATAGTTTTGCAAAAATAGCTAATTCCGTAAAAGATCTATCCTGGTTATATTGGTTGTTAGGAGCATGGACGTTTGGTTCGCAAAATATAGGTATGAAGTATGGGTTTAGAATGACTAAAACTCATACCATATGTTTGTTTGGTTGTCAAAAGTATGAATTTTAAACCCATATTTCAAACCCATAAGGTATGGGGTTTAGAAACCTTTGGGAGGAGGTGGGTTTGGCTTATTCCATTCCCTTAGGTATCAAATAAAAGGAGGGAATAGTGAGAGATTCCATTTCAGAATTGTACCAAACACATGGTATTAAGTATCAAGTTCCAACCTGATACCACCTTAACCTTATTCCTGATTTCAAACTCATACCAATCTGCGAACCAAACGCCCCAACTTTAATTCTCTAGAGCGCTTTAAGATGATATGGTTATTTTAGAAACATTATCCATTTAAAAAATGTGGAGTATTTGGCAATTTTTGGAGTTGCGGCTGGTAGTTAAGAGTTAAGACCTCTATAAAAGATCATGTGCCAAATCCTGGAATTGCATCAAACATTCAAACACCCTAACTTCTCTTCGAATAATCCCACCCTCTTATTCTCAAAGCTATATACTAATATACTACATACTAATACTAGCATGGATTTGTTGAGCTATATACAATGGATACTACCATTGTATGCTACAATCTTTTTATTAGTTTCACTAGCAAAACACTACTCACACTCTAAAAACCTACCTCCCGGACCCTCCTCTTTGCCTATTTTTGGCAATCTCTTGAACCTTGTACCTCATATCACCAAACCTCACAAGTACTTTGCTGAACTAGCTAAGACTCATGGACCTATCATGAGCCTTCAGCTAGGCTCCACGACCGCTATTGTTGTATCGAATGCCATGCTTGCCAAACAAGTACTCCTAAAAAACCATGATGTTTTCTCCACCCTCTATGACCTTGATGCTGTTCGAGCTCATGATCATGAAAAGTTCTCCATTGGTCCATTATCAGCCTCTTCTCACATGTGGAGAGTCCTTAGAAAGATATACAACACCCGACTTTTGAGTGACAAGATGCTCGAATCAATGCAAATTCATAGGTACCAAAAGTTGGAGAAGTTGCTATGTTATATGAAAGAATGCTCGCAAGATGTTGGACAAGCGGTTTATGATGCTTCTTTCGATATGATATCTAGTACTATTTTCTCCATGGATTCGGGCAGTGATTCGAGGATAAGGGAGATTAAGGAGTTGATGGATTGTATCATAAAGGAGATAGGGAGACCTAACATAGTGGATTGTTATCCCATGCTTAAACTAATTGATCCACAACGAATAAGACACCGATTAACTAGCTATTGTGTTAAATTGTTTAAGTTATTTGATGAAATTGTAGAATTGAGATTGAAGTCCAAGATTGGCCAAGTGCACTCTTCAGAGTTTTATGACGGTGATCTATTGGACGTGATCTTAGATGTCATGGAAGAACAAAGGGACGAAATCAATCGAGATCACCTTCATCATCTGTTATTGGTAAGTGCACTAGTACATAGCAGGTTGTAAACCTTCATAATGTCATACAAAGTATAACATAACCTTTATATTTTGTAGGGTTAGTTAAGGAGGGTTTTGAAAACTAAGGAGAGATATTCTAAAATTCAAATTCCATTTGTCTCCAAAAACAAACTTAGGGGGCATTGGTTTAGATAATGGAAATGGAATGGAAATGAAACAAATAAGAGGGGGAAAATAAATCATTTAACTATTACTTTTTCATTTGTTTGGTTTGACTATGGAAAAGAATTGGTTAAACTTTACTCCCTTTGTTTGTGTTTGAAAAGAGTAAGGGTATTTGTTACCTTAAGTTTTTGAGAGGTAATAAATAAATGGGAGGTAACCATTATTATCACTCTTAGGTAATGGTAATTGTTACCAAGCCTTCTAACCAAACATTCGATAACGGTTTAATCGCATCCGTTTTCAATCCAAAAAATACACTAACTAAACATGCTGTTAATATGTAGTGATTAGACCGGCCAAAATATGATGGATTCTCATCTGTCTCTATAAAATATAATTAGGTTGTCGAAGATTTGATGGGTTGTCGATATTCCACTTGATGAAATTGTTATTAAAGTAATACAGTATTTATACTATATGCATTTGATAATTAATAAAATATCTCACAAATTGAAACATTTTTTTTCTTAATATAACTTTAGGATCTCCTTGGTGCTGGAATGGACACAACCTCAAAAACAATGGAGTGGGCAATGGATTGATGGCAAAAGGCAATATAGACTATATCTTGGAATCACGTATCCCCGAACTTCCTTACCTACAAGCAATAGTTAAGGAAACTCTAAGGCTACATCCAGCAGCTCCATTGTTACTCCCTCGCAAAGTGGAAAAAGACGTAGAAATTGACGGCATTCAAATCCCTGAGGGTGCAATGCTTATAGTTAATGCATGGGCTATTGGCCGCGATCCACACACTTATTCCATAAACAAACTTCTCATACACATATTAGCAAATCCATCAAAGGTGAGATGGACTTAAGATCAACCTAATGTTGCATGTTTCATACAACTAAACATCACTAATGAAATTGAAGTTTGAGCAGTGGGTCCCTTGTCCGCTAAGTGGGCCGCCAAAGCCCAAAACTGACTTATCCAGATCAAATTTAAGTGGAATATCATGCATTTGGTAAAGCCCAATGTTGATATTAGCTCTATATTCTATCCCACCATTTACAAATGCTAGGCATAACACTCCAGATTGGGCCTCAACCATAGAATTCAGCCCAAAAATGGACCAAATTGTATCCTTACCCTCAAGCTCGATATCGATGCTAGGAACTCCAGGGCCTAATCGCGTTGAAGAGAAATGTTTGGACTCGTAGCAAAGCCCAAATGGTGCTATGGGCTTTACTTTTGGTATCTTAGAGAGTTGCTTAGCAAAATATGAAGTAATAGCCTTGAAAGTGGACCCTTCTAGGATAGTGTAAGGTAACAAGGTGTTAAATGTGGTTCCACCACCCGAACCCGTATCCTTAACCGATAGCAAAGTGGTGTTTAGGCCGGGAATGGGCTTTTCGTTGATTTTAATGGACTTAACATTTATATAGTATTCATCGAATGGGCTTATGGTTAACGGTGTGTATTTGAGACTCTTTGATACGGCGATACCGGGAAAGAAACTATAAGGCCCATCTGACCCAAATATAATGACCCCATCAGCAGAAGTGCTTGATGGGATGCACATAGTAAAAATGCGCTTAAGCCCAAGTTTAGATGCAAGCACATTTTGTAAGGCAATCGGTGCGTGGGCCAGCCCCGCTACACCTTGTACACCTTTGGGTAACCGCAATTCAACCAAATCGGATGGGGCACAGGTGAAGAGGTAGTCGGGTATACGAACCAATGGGCCGGGGTTTTTCCCATCAGTTGAACTAAGAGCAATGACATCTTGGGCTAGCTCGCCAATTGTACTTTGGTGAGATACCGGATTTTCTAATAAGTACCCACATGTGTCAGTGTGACAAAATGGTCTAGCCCCTTGGCAACTAGTAAAGCAATAGCTTGTGCCAGCTATTTTGCATTGGACAGAATCACACTTGGGCTGACTAAAGGTCGATGAATCGTAGTTGGTTTCGCAATTAGCCCAAACATGGCGGGTATTGAGGTCCACTACAAAGCTCACGGGTTTTAGGGGTGTTCTTACTAAAATGTTGGCTACTAGAAGTTTAGTAGCAGCATCTTGGCGTATCGGTAAAACTACTGGTTTTGTGTCCGAAAGTGAACAGTAAGCTTGGCTAAAAAAGGTGTTGAAAGAAAGAGATAATAATATGAAAAGGAAGAAAGCAAATTCAGCCATTTTATTAGATTTGATTTTTAATGAGAATGAATAACTATAAGTGATGTAGAGATATATATAATGAAATGAATTTTTTTTTTTGTTTTTTAAAAAGACACTAAATTTTATTAATTAAAGTCATACGACATCTACAATTGACAATTAACGATAATGAAAACGAATTTAACAAAATCAAACAAGAATTAATCGGGGAAGGGCTAAGAATCCAAATTCGTAAATATAACAATTCGGCACATTCTCGATTCGTTGTTTCATACAACTTTTTGAGTGGATCCGTCGTCGCTTCGCAATTTTGTGAAAAATAAATTCTTGTGCTGATTCCGTAACCCGAATCCGAGCTATAATCAATCGTAGCCCTGCACAACCGGAGACCAAATTAAATACAAATAAAACCTTATCTTTCAAAGGAGTTCGAAAAACCTTGTCTTTCGAATGAGATCGAAAAAACCTTGTCTTTTGAAGGAGATAAACCCTTTCTTTCGAGGGAGACATTATTGTAACCTAAAAAACAAAAGGCTTAAAAGAAAATAAAATTGGGGCTTTCCACCGGTGAAATCCGATAAAAGCCCCTTTAAAATTGACAATGGAGGCTAAAGTTTAGGAGAGAGAAGAGAGAGAGAAAGCTAGGGTTTTTATAATGAATGAATTTTAATTTGGTGCAAAGAAGAAGTTTTTATATTCAAAATCATGCAATTAGTGATTATAATAAGGTATGAATATCAGACCAATTTATTACTAGTAAGATCTAAATATAATGTTTTTAACTATTTTATACTACAACATGCTCTATCTGAACTCTTGTCCAAAATGTTTCAGGAGCAATTATATTATTTTACATTTCTACATAAGAGTTACATTGTTATATGCACATTGATATTTGTAATATACTAATATTACAATGCTCTGAATAATTGTCCAAAATGTTTCAGCAGCAATTATACTGCGTAGTATTTTAGTAACATCGTTTTCTGTATACTAATATACTATTCACTATTTTATGAAAAGATTGATAACTGAAGGGTATCGAATATTATGATGTTGATCATCGATCATAGCATAATACACGTGCAGAAGAGGTGAAGTGTCGTGGAAAATCTGTAGCATAATACACGTGCAAAAGCTGGAGATCGTCTAAGAGTTGTGGAGCATGCAAGAGTAGTACTCCCTACGTTGGCTACGTGTTCTGAAGCAAGTTTACCTGAATATTAAACGCTTGATTTTAACGTTTTTTTTTTTTTTACAATCGATTTTAACGTTAAACATTAAAAGGTTACCATTAAACTATGTCATATTATGTTTTTTTAGTGCAAAGAAAATAAATAAATAACACATATATATTAATAGAAGTAGTTCCTCGGAAAAAAAATCAAATCAATAAATGTAAAATTGAATCAGGATTATAATGCACAATTAGGCAATTATCGTTATACATGTAATAACTCATGACGCTGCCTAGGTGGCTAGGTTCAATAACTAGTTTGTAATATGTATTGTGTATGTGTCTCATTTGAAAGGAAAAAAAAAAAAAAAAAATTCAATTTTGGACCAGACTTGCAAAATCCAATGTGAAGCTTATAAAGTTATAATTGTACTCTAGTGTGTTTTTGCTATAATAATGTTATCCATTGTTATCATCTTAATTCTCAATATAGCATAAAGGTTCAAATAAGGACCCAAATGTCAGGGTTGACCCATATTTGTTTTTTAGGGAGATTAGGGCCGGAGAATGATGTGATGGCCCAATATTATTTTGAGTTAATTTTTTACAGTATGAAGTATTTATATGGTGCGATCCGAAGGAAATTCCAAATCCATGATATTATGATTTCATTTTATATTCCAATTCTATACCAGTTTGCGAACCAAATACCAATATTTGGCATATGACTTTTGTTCCAATAATTCAGTAAGGCAGTAATTAGCTTTTATAGACTTTTGGTTGGAACTTTGCAGCTTGAGGATTTAAGAAACTTACAAGAGGATATGAAATTTTGGAACATGGATGAGAGTTCTGGGCTTAAAAAATTGAAGTACTGAGTAAATAATAGCGAATAGGAGCTACTTTAGCTATTGGACTTTGGTGCTTGCCTTAGCTGCTTGCCTTGGTAGAATTGGCCTAAACCGCTAAAATTTGAAACAAAGCGATTATGAACCAAAACTTTCCTCTATTGCTTTCATATTACTTTTATAGTTTTATATTACGGTAATAATATGTGGAGCATTTTAGATTAGGTCACAGTGGTGCGAGAAGACGTATCTAATCTCCTTCATGTATCTTACTTAAAAAAAAAAATAATAATAATAAAATAAAATGATATGTGAAGCATGTAACATTTTAGACTGCATATATATAGGCTTAATTGAGAAGCATTAATTTTTTTTTGATAAAGATACGTATTAATTTACAAACGCACAACAAATGTACTCGTAAATATGTGTATATAATTAATATTAGACTTGCTTAAATACTTTTTTGGCACTTAACGGCGTAATAATTGAGACTATCCGCATTTAACATACAATTGCAGTTTCGATCTAAAACAATTGATAATAAAGAACACGATGAAATAACTTTATGATTGTTTCTCACTTCTGCTAAAAATTAAACCTAAATTTTCCCAAATATGAGCTTACAAAATACCAAAAAAAAAAGAAAAAAAAACAAAACAGAGTAACATCATAATTTGTTGCACTCTTCCAAAGAGGAATACGTATCAGGGAAGTTGACTACGCGATTAGAAACTCCCAGCATAATCTTTGAAATGATAAAGTTGTAAGCAATTTTCGCAATTCGCAATTTAATCTGGCCCCTTTTCGGCAATAATCTTCTACATTGATTGCATCTTGCCTTGATAACATCTTTGTTCTTCATCATCTTGCTCTCCATTTTACACTACTTATGACGCGATATCTTGATTAAGAAGATGAATATCTTTTTTGTTTCTGCTTAATCTGCTAGATCAAGTGTTTGCATATCTATTTATAGCATGTAATAGAGATTAATGGGATAATGTTTGTGATTAGAGAGTTTGGTAGGATAATATGGTGAATATGAAGCATAACAACAAAGCATGTCCTCCTACCTTCTGGCTGTCTCAAATAATGTTGTATTTCTTGATGTTTAATTTAGATTTATAAGTATAGTTTATAGGATAAATGTTGATTCTTATAACAGCCTTCATTATATGATTTTCCAGTTAATCCTATATATTATATAATTATATACAAGAATTTTACCAACCTAGCTATTATATGATAGACCCAAATGTCGTTGACTTTTATTTTCTTTTTTGTTTATTATTTTGTTAGTACATACGCATGCTTAGAAATTTCGTGTTAGGTTGTTTTTTGGTCATGTAGAGAAGGGTGGCTAGCTATAGCAGATTACTAGCTTGTTTTGGTATTTTTCATGCATGCTCCTCTACTCTACGTCCAACATGCATGCATTAAAAATTGTTTTTTCAAAACGACTTGACATGGATGATAACTTTTACGAGTATATTGTAAAGGATAATCAAATTATTATTAGTTATTGTGTTAATTGTGTAATCCCTTAATTTACTCTTTGGATTGAAAGTCAAAGATTTCCCTAATTCTTAGCTAATTTATCTAGACAAATGTACCTAGTCACATTTTATTTCTTACTCATGCACTATATATACTCATGTATAACCATTAATATAATTTAAGATTTCCAACATTCTCTTTCTCATGATTCTATCATATATTACATACAGTTTATAACATACATGCACCTATGAGGCATACGCATGATAATCTATTCAAAAAGATTAAAGAATACTATATAAACGTTTATTTTTTCCAAACTCCTTGTTATTTATACGGAATAATCCAAAACGAACACTGCTTGATACACCTATACGAAGTATATCAAATTTATCTTTCACCTAGTATATAAAGTTGTAAGCTACGTTACATAGATAGGCTCTGTCTTGCTTAGGTTATATGAAAAAGTTTCAACAAAAATAATACGAAGTGTTTAACAAAATTAAATTAAATTTAATTAACAAAATAGTTGGAATCAAGGCTTGGGCTTGGGCTCGTGGGCTGAGCTTATTTTGTGATTAGCTGGACAAGGACAAAAGTCGAAGTTAATAGCCCAGTCAAGTTCTAGGAAGCTTGTTGGCATTTGGCAGGCAATGAGAAAAATTCAATTCCATATCTTTATAATGACAAGTAGATCCTCTAATAATTAATTCTTAATTAAATTGATTAAACTAGCTAGCTATGCATGTCTGTTGTTCCCCAACGTCTGCCCTAAAACAACTTAGCTTGCATACTTTTATATTATAGGTTTGTTCCTGTAATACTTCGTAAATGGGTTATTAGTTATTATAAAGTAGTCCCTCCGTTGTCTCTTATTGTTTGCACCATTTGATCCAAAAAACTCTCATAAAAAGTGAGCTTATGGTGCAAACAAAAGGGGACTGAGGATGTAATAAGTAATGCAAATAAAAAATAAAGTATCAATACAAATATGTACAGTTCTAATACGTAAATATGTAATTAATCTTAATAATTTTATATCATGCTATAAGCCTATAACTACACCTAAGTCATTTACTCGCCTTAATACAATACGAAGTAAAATATATGATCCTACCTAAATCATGCTGTTCAATACTCGTACAAATCTAATTTGTTGACAAGATTCATGCTAGCTACAACATGCATATCATCTTTCACAATAAAATATTAGGTATACATACAATATCCACATAGGCACCTGTCTATTTGATTTATTTCAACATCACATTAATTTAAACATGTCCCTCCATTTCGCAATGATCTTAACATTTGTTAATTTCTAGTTTTGACAAGTTCTAAATCTTCCAATATAATAATGTCAATTTCTAGTCATATAAGTTCAAATGAGTTTATATTACGTTACATAACCTCCATTTCACAGTGATTTTAACATATGTCATATTGGTCCATTTCAAAATGTTTTTAATTCTAGTGATTTTAACATATGTCATATTGGTCCATCTAAAAATATTTTTAAATCTTTTAATTCGATTTTGGCATATCTTACCCTTTTAATTCGATTTTGGCATATCTTACCCTTTTAATGCCGTAACATTTATACTTTGCCTATTTTTTTTCTTTTATTGGACTTTTTTTTTTAGAACAATTGCCGATCTTTTTCTCTCTTAGTAGATACTTTATCCATTTTCTTATACAATCATCTATCTTCTTACACACTTTTTCACTATTGACTTGATATTTATGCAAATATTAAGTTTTAAGATCACTGTGAAATAAGGATAGTTTATTATAATAATTTCAAACATAACACAAGGAATGCATATGTACGTACCGTGTATAAGGTGATTAACTTTCAGCACTTCACAAATTAACTACTTCCTCCGTTTTTTTTTTATCGCATCACTTACTACTTTAGGAAGTTTACTTATTATTGCATCATTTCCTTTTTAGGATAAAAAATATCTATGTTCACACTGCAAATACCCAACATACCCTTACTTTTTCACACTTACTTTTTATTTTATCTTACATTACATGGACAATTTTGTATTTTTACGTTTCTCTCTCTTACTTTTTCCCACTACTAAATTTTGCCTCCAAAACCCCTATGATGCAATAAAAAAAAACGGAGGAAGTATAATATTTTATGTTTCGTACTTGTGTAGGGAGGGATAGTCGTACTGTAAAGAATCCCATCTTACATCACAAATTGTCAGAGGCAACACGGAAAATCCTTTTCACAGTCATATTTTCCATAAAGAAAACAATTTACTATATAAAATGTTTTATTTATCAAAAAAAAATAAAGCTGGCCTAATTAAAAAGTAGTTGTGTATATCATTATTAATATAAACAATTGATACACCAAAATACAAAATATGCATATACAAGTTGAGTCGTGAGGAACCAAAAACAAGAAACGAATTAAAATATATATATATATATATATATATAAAAGGATAGATAACTAATTAATTAATCATGGACGACCATGCATCTTCAGCACATTAGCTAAGAAATGAAGAACATATGCAGCAATTCTGATTTTAATCATACCCCTCCTTGGTATTCCTCTGCCTATAGTATTGCTTGAACAACGTTTTCGACCGTATTTTGTACTGCGTATAACAGTCGAAGTATTGCAAACTTTAGTACTACTCATAAAAATGTATTTTTCACGTTGATCAGTCTAATTAATTATGTAGATGGTTGTAATTTCCTGCTGAGAAAAAACTTTAATAATGATTATTGAGGAGAATTTGTTTGATTGAATAATTTGCCTCATTTTAGTGTTTATTTATAGTTTAGATAAACAGAGAAAATCAGATATATAGAGGAGGTTATCAAATTTTTAACTTAAAAAGGAGTTGTAATTATGTTCAATAATTGTAGGCAGTTTGCCAATTAACTGGATTGGTCTAGCTGTGATTCTGTTCAAATATATATATATATTTTTTTCCAATTAGTCAAACTAAAATATAGTTGCATGCATTGTTAAAGTTGTTGTTTTTGATTTGTTAACCAAGTTGACCAATATTTTTGACTGCTAAGTTTAGTGAAGTAGTCCGTATAATAATACGTATGGTCCACGTGATAATTATTGATCTTTTGTGATGGGGATGTGGAGGCGGCGCTTCTAAAAATATCCAAATTATTTATGTTTTTCTTTATTAAATTTATTAAAACCCATAATACGAGTACTTCATATTAAAACTTGATGTATACGGTATACCCGTATGGGTTTTATAAAAGACTGAATTGTCAAGTATAGGTATAATCAATTGAAGCTACACAAATTCTTATATGTGACTGGTCACACCATGTGGTCAATCATCATAAAGTTTACATCGTTAATGTAATAGGGGTTACTTGATCAGTTTAAAGGGGTTACTTCGTCGGTGTTATTGGGTTACTCGATTAATGTTATAGGGGTTACTTGGTTAGTATTACAGGAATTACTTGGTCAGTATTATAAGGGTTACTTTGTTCTTTTATAAGTAGTCACACGGTGTATCCAGCCACACACAAAATAGACTGTTAAAGCTAATAAGGACAATGCATAACTAACCAAACAAATTAAACAAAATATTTTGTTAAATGAAATAATTTTCGTTTCAATAGAAGTATTGTAAAGAAAAGCAAAAATGAAATTTTTGATTAATTAACAACCAAGAAGGAAAAAAAAAAATTCTTTTCTGTTTTCTTTTCTAATATTATATTTTTGGACGGTGCTTTTTATGTGTGGCTGGCCACACCGTGTGTTGGGGTTACTTACTCAGGAGTTACTAAGTTGGTTAAGGGATACTTATTATGGGGTTACTCAGTCGGTTAACGCGTTTTCTGTGTGAGAGTAACTCCTTACCAACCGAGTAACCCTTGACCAAATAACTCCTGACCGATCGAGTAACTCCTGACTGACCGAGTAACCTCTGAATAAGTAACCCCTGACTGACCAAGTAACCCCTAAATAAATAACCCCGGAATAAATAACCTCGACCACAAGGTGTGGCCAGCCACATATAAAACTTTGTGCCTTAGGAAATGCTCTATAAATGCCAAACTATATTCTGGTGATAGCTAAAAATTTCCTCTGCTTCTATATATTTGATTGATTAGCATGATTAAATTATATATTTCTAGTTTTAATGATAATTACTTTAGATTTACTGTGTCAAATTATAAATTTAGGGTTTATAGCTTTATTGTGGATTTGATCAAGTTGAAATAATGAAAATTTGAAATGAATGCATGCAAGACGTACAATATTCCTAGTGGTATAACTATTTATTATTATTGTATTCCATTACTAGGAAAGTGGTGTGCTATTCCATTAGGGAGAAGAAGAAGAAGGAAAAAAAAAAACGCTATAAATTGTTTGATTAGATCACATTGAACTTTATCGATAGTACATGAATTGTTATTGTTTGTAGATACGCCAATACGCGATCTCTAATGTGATTGTGGTTAGATAAATAAACTTGTTCGACCAGCATGGAGTAATTGTTGTTGTAACCAAGGAAGAAGGATATATAATATAATCATCAAGAGCACGAAAACGGATTAAAGTACTGATTCCTGAAGTAAAGAAGGCATTCCAACAATAATGGCAAGAAGTAAACAAAAAATCCAATTCCTTGCCTTAATCACAAGGCAAGAACCACAGTTGTTCCATCTAGAAGAAATAAACTAACACTTCTCCTCTACACTACGTACATGTTCTGTAATATATACCACAGTTGTTCTTGCAGTTTTCTGCAAATACACCTTGATCTAACAATTTGAAGGATGGCTTTTTCACCTTCCTTCACTTGCAAAAATACGCCTAATGTTTCTCAGTTTGGCCTAACATCTCTCACATATATAGCCTCTCGAACATGTAGAAAAAACCTACATTTACCTTGTGGGAATGAAGTTAAACTCGAGCCTAATTTCGGGACATCAAATTTGAGGAAATGTATCAGCCACCAGAGGAAGCCCAGGATGAGCACCACATTAGCAGCAGACTCTGACGTTAATCATGAGATTCACTTCTTGTCTGATATCGTCGAGAAATTTTACAAATGCATCAATCAGGACAACAGGAAGGGGCTAGAAGATCTCATCTCTAGAGATTGTCAGCTTGAGGATTCGGCTTTCCCCTATACAATCAAAGGGAAGAAGGTTAGAAGCTTAAATGTTATCTACTTATATTACACACGATCAACCTCGTATCATAAAATATTCGCGCACTTAAACGTACATTGTAATTGTTTTCCTGCAGGAAGTTATGCGCTTGTTAAGTCAATTAACTGAATCTATGGGCAAAAATGTTATGTTCAAATTAGGAACTGTTTGTGAAGGAAACGATGAGCTCACAGCTTCTGTGAATTGGCATTTAGGTATCGAAATTTCTAGTTGCTTAATTAGCATTAACCAGTCTATATTTACAACTAATATACATTGAAATGTAATCTACTGTCATACTATGCAGAGTGGGAGGAGTCACAAATCCCTTTCTCTAAAGGCTGCAGTTTTTTCCAGTTCTCGAATGAAGGCGATAAACTTGTAATAAGGTACTGCAATTATAAATAAGTCTGATAAGAACACATCATTCAAATTCTAGCTTAATAATGTATGCAATAGACAAATGAGTATTCTGACAATTCTCAAATACAGTAACAAATTTTACATTACATTACATTTCAGGAAACTACAGAACATAACAGAGTCCCCTGTAAAACCGGGTATATTAGCTATGGTATGATCTGATTACCTTCTCCCTGCATTATGATCACGTACTTGAGTATGTTTTGATAACAAATAAAATTTAACAGGCTTTGCTTAAGATTATCAGATCACTTTTCGACGAATTCCCTAAGGCAGCAAAATGTAAGAAAAAATTTCCAATTCCATTATAATGTTCCTACAACTTTTTATTCCAAACGTGTAACACACTGACATTACATATGTAACACATGACAGGGTTTCTAAACAGTCCAAATATCATACTCCGTGCAGTGTTGAGCATATACAGTTTATTCATAGCCCCCTTTGTAAACCCAGTTATAACATTCTACATCACACTATGGAATATTGTGGCTCGGACACTTGGCTATGTGATGAGTTTTTTGCACATCATTGGAAGAATTTTTAATAAAAACTCTTCATCAACTGACATTTCATCGACTGAGATTGATAAACCATCTACTGTCATTGCTAATGATACCTCAACTATGGAAACTGAGCAGGAACCCAGCAGTTTGCCGGAACAAACTTAGGCATTGCAAGTGCTGTCCTGTTTCGACCAAGAGTCCAACATAGTAAGGGTAACAAACGGTCCGAAAATGGGAGGAAGCGGAGGCAGCCAGATGAAGGCCACAATTGTTCTCCTTAACTTACCACTATTCATTTCAATTATTTTTCAGCTCCAACAAAGGAACAATACCACCTGTTGTAGATACCAATATAGTAAATGTAATAGACCTACAAGTTTATTTGCTCTTCATTGAGTTTGGTTATGATTTTTCTTGTATCATTTGAACTCAATGTCAGTTGCATCTTTTGAGCTGCTCTACATTGCTATAAGGTATTTGTAAAAACTACATTATAAAATGAAAAGTATTTTGATATTTATATGTTATCTAGTACCAATTTTGATCAAATCATCTCCTTTATTTTGTTTGTATTAGAATGGATATTCCTTTTCAGTTATGCTAGAAAAACTTTGTACATTAAGAGATATAAGGTCTAATTATGTATTTGAAAAAATTATACTTCATTCGTTCTTTGATTTTTGTAACATGAGGGGTTATGCATTATGCATCACAATGCACATTTTCAACCTTGAATTTAATTAATTATATTAGAGTTAAAAAAAAATACAAATAAACTAATATGATTAAGCGTATACTGAAACGAACCTAATCAAATGGTGAAAACACCACATAACTATTACGGAATACTCCATAACTTTTATTTTACATATAAATCAAAGAAAAATATGTGAATAATGTCAAAGTGCAAATCTATATACTACCTCCGCTTTTAATTATTTGCAACATTGGAGGTTGCACACATGCCAAGGCAAATTTTTTAGAGATTGATTAGTAGTGGAAAAAGGGGTAGTGGGGTATGTGATTAAAGAATGAAAAAGGGAGGGAAAATTATTCTTTTTTTATAAGGAGAGAGAAAAAGTGAAAAGTGTTGACCTAAATTTAAAATTTGGGGGCAATTTTTTGCCCCAAATTTTTACCCCCCCACGTTTCCCCTCCCCCCCCCCCCCCCCTTTTTTTATTGTTTCAACATGCACACAGAAACCAGTGTAAGGGAAAATTTAAGAGGGAAACTTGAAATTTTCCCTCCATATACAAAATCCTTACAATTCAAATTCCCCCCCCCCCATTAAATTCTGCATTCAACAGGGGGTATTTAAAGGCCCTGCCAACAGTAACATCAGAATATTCAATGTTTACAAAAGATTACAGGACACTTAGTCCTCTTCCTAACAGTCAAGTCTAACTAAAATCCAAAAAAAAAAATCCTACTACAAAGTTAGTTGCAGCTTCATCTTCTTCTTCTCTGGTTCAGCAACAGCAACCCAGTCAAAAAAAAGCTCCTACTCGTCATCACCAGACCTGACAACTAAAGAACTCAGCATCATAAGTACACTGAACATGTCAGGCATTTTTTCACATGATGCATTTTTTAGCATAGATCAGATGTTAAATGAGGAACTCAATATGGGAGACATTCATGCAGACATGGAAGGGACAGGTCACAGTCAAACCAACAACACACAGCATGGGGGTGGATTTCAAGAGCCCAAAGGAAGAAAGCAACTGACTGTTCATCAGAAAAGGGAACTAGTAGATGGTTATCTACTCAAGCTAGAGGGGGGGAGTTGCCAAGGGGTTACTTATCACAACAAGCAAGAAGACTCAATGTGCACAGATCAACAATCCAGAGAGTTTTTACTGACATCAAAAACCAAATGGCAATGGGGAATGTCATAAATGTCAGAAGCAAAAAACTGGGAAAAACTGGACCCAAACCCAAAGAATACACTGATAAGTTTCTGCAGTCAGCACCTTTGTACAAGAGGGCAACTGAGAGAAGCTATGGAGCTGCTCTCAAGATTTCATCTACAGCCATTCACAAACTAAAGAAACAAGGGAGACTCAGAACTCATACAAGCACAAACCACCCAGCACTCACATCCAACCACAAAATAGCTAGGATGAAATGGGTCTTAAATCACATACTGCCTGCCACACAGAACAGGGACCCCAAGTTTATGGACATGCAACAAGTGGTCCATGTTGATGAGAAGTGGTTCTACTTGAACCTAGAAAATAGGAGGTTTTACCTTCTACCAAATGAGCCAAACCCCTATAGAGCCCAACAGTCCAAGAGGTTCAAAATCAAAGGGATCATGGCAGCCATAGGGAAACCAGTGTTTTCCCTAATGGAGAAGTACTTCATGATGGAAAATATGGAATATGGCCATTTGTGTATGAAACTACAGCCCAGAAAAAAAAAAAAAGCAAAAACAAAGATGCTGGTACTGTGGAAATAAAAGCCACACAGAATGTAAACAAAGAAGCTATAAGGGCAATGCTATTGACAAATGTTATTCCTGGAATCAAAGCAAAATGGCCTTCACATCTGCCCAAGGACATATTCATTCAGTGGGATAATGCAAGACCTCATCAAATTCCAATGGATGAGGAATTTGAATCAGCCTGTCAGTCAGAAGGATTCAACATTCAATTCATCTATCAGCCAGCATAGTCTCCTGACTTAAATGTGCTGGATCTAGGGCTGTTCAATGTAATACAATCCATACAATACCAATCCTTTCCTAAGAACCTTAAGGAACTCATTGACAAAGTGAAAGAGGCTTATGATTTGTTCAATCCAATGTTGAACAAGAACTGTTGGATAACTCTAAAGTGTTGCATGGAAGAGATACTAAGGCACAAAGGAGGGAATAATTTTACCCCACCCCATAAAGGAAAAAAAAAAACTTGAGAGGATAGGGATGCTGCCAGAGATACTACATGTGGACAAGAATGTGGTTCAAGAGGCTGTGGATTACCTCAACACTCTATTCATATCAACAAGTCAAGAGAATGTGGAAGATGAAGAGATGCAAGTAGATGCAGACTGAACTGAAGTCAAACAAAGGAAGAAGGTTATAGTGAGACTACCACACATAACCAGTGAGAAGCTATGAACATGAATTCAAATAGTATGTGCTGTGTTATTATTTTTTGTTTATTACAGCATGTCAATCATTGGTTAGGTGTCTTTTGTTTTAAGTTATGCATAGTATTGTTTTTAGGCAGTCTTAACAACCTATAAGTGGGAAATGTACAAGTTTTTGTCAACTTCTATAAGTTTTAATTACAAAGGTGGTTGTTTTTATTTACAAGTACATAACAAAACCATCATCCACATGTGCAAAACAGAGACATAGCATCATTCCATCAGATGGGATATATTTTTTCATAGACATTGCATAACTAGTTCCCTCAACAACTACCATCTGGAGTAGTTGGAGCAACCCCAAGTTATGAATGTTAGCTGTCAATTGAGCCCCTTCATCAGTTGGAATTTACAGGCACACACAACAAAGTGAGGGACTTTTATGTAACCTAGGGACCGATATGAGATAGGGGGACTCATACAGGCACAGTCATGCAGCCCACAAGTTCATCATCATTCACCATAGCACAAACCCCATTGCCAATTGGACATGAAATTACCAATAGCCCATTCACTGCCCACCAACAGCTACCATGAATAGCAGACAAATCATATAGCATTTTAAATTGTTAAAACAGGGCAACCAGAGCAAAAAAAAGGGCAACAAGAGCAAAAATAGACCAACCAGAGCAGATATAGGGCAAACAGAGAAAAATTGGGGAAACCATAGCAAAATTGGGGAATCCAGAGAGCAATTAGGGCAACCAGAGCAAAATTAGGACAAGGACAGCAAAATAAGGACAACCAGACCACAAGTTGGCCAACCAGACCAAAATTAGGAAAACCATATCAAAATTAGGGCAACCAGAGCACAATTAGGGCAACCAGAGCACAATTAGGCCAACAACAGCAAAATTAGGGCAACCAGAGCACAATTACACCAACAAGAGTAAAATTAGGGCAACCACAACAACATTAGGACAACCACAACAAAACTAGGACAACCAGAGCACAGTTAGGGCAACCACAGCACAATTAGGCCAACAAGAGCAAAAATAGGGCAACCACAGCAAAATTAGGACAACCAGCATGAAATACGAACAACAATTAACAATTTAAGACACATAATAGAATGTAGGTAAAGAAATGCGTTACGCTGCTAGATTAGTTTGAGGTAGAGGTCAAAGGGGTGTACGACCCTGCACTTTCAACAGATTCAGCCATAGGGGACTCAGATCTCAGGCATTTTCTCCCAGTCTGGACGTGGGTAGACTTAGATCTGACCTCACGCACCTCCTCCTTAACAGATCTACCCTCTACAGGGGTTGGAACTAGGGTATCATCATCATCGCTATCAAGAATAACGATTTCAGGAGCCTTCTTAACGCAAACCTCAACGTCTTTGCCCAGATCTGGCTTCGACGCCTCACTACGCTCCTCATTTGAGTCGTAAGGAGTCAGTTTGGCACCCCACCCACCTCCACGTTGCATATCAAGGTATGTAGCAGTACGCGTCCCTATCAAACGCATCTTCCCAGTGCGTTTCTGGCATTTGTAGGTGGCCACAATGTCACGATCTGCCTTGTTACGGTTAGGGGAACTCATTTTGTAAGCGTTTTGGAAGAATTAGGGACAAGGACACCCAGATCTGCCAAAGTTAGGGTTTAGAATTGGAGAGAGAGTGAGAAAAGGGACGAACTATATGTGAGAAGAGAGAGAGTGCGAGAGTGATAAACGAAAACACAGAGTAATTCTGTGTAAGTGACAGAGGTGAACCCAGATGAACAACCATCATTAATGGTGGTGGATGAGAGGTTCATTGAATTGGGTAGTTGGGAAGATGAATAGGTCTTCAGAATTAAAATGGGATGGTGTAGGATAATTTTTTGGTGGGAATGGTTATGTTAAATGGGTTGGGATTAACTAAAGTTAAAAACAATTACACAATTGCTTAGAATATAATTTGTTTTTTTAAGGGACAAATTTGTAATTTCACATATTATAAAGTTCCTAAATTTGGAAATAAATCAGTTTGTTGCAAATAATATAAAGCACCCCGATTTGATAAATGTTGCAGATAACTAAAAGCGGAGGTAGTATATTGTTAAAACAAGTCATTGTGTACATCATTTGACATGTGTTACTTTCTTATGAAAAATTTTCCAGCTAAACTTTTATGAGTCAATGACACCATATTTTTAATCTTTTTAGTTCTCTCAAGTTCCAAGACTAATATTCTTCAAAAAAAAAAAAAAAAAAAAAAAACGGTTCCAACACGAATAAAATGTAATGACAAAAATATAAGAATTAAATACTCAGTAAAAAAAAATTATTTAAATCATGAAATTCGTGAGACTAACACAATGGTACATATTTAAAGAGCAATAAAAGTCAGTGAAACTTGGTTTAGGAACACAAGTCAGGTGCAATGGCATATCGGCTTAGGTTGTGCATGGGTCAAGCTTTAGAAAATTTTGACAAGTACCCCATAGGCTAAGCCTAGCTAGCCTTAAAGCACGTGAGTTCAGTACACTGCACAACCCTCAGCCAAATGCCAACATTATTTCTTAAACATACTCTTCCTACTTTCCTAGGCATTTTTTTTTATTTTTTTTAAGTAACTTTTTTAAAAGAGAAAAAAAAAAAAAAAAATCTCCTTGCATTGTGTTTTCTCGTGTATAATGTACTGAGTACTTTATATCTTTAGTTTTTTACATACTTTAGCAGCTCAAATTGCTGCAGAAACTGTTAAATACTTCGTACATACTCAAGCCTTGATTTCTTACTTGATTTGGACATTTCAATTCACAGAATCAAAACAGACCAATAACTATTTCATATTTAGTTGTTGTAACCAAGTAAGAACAATATTCAAAAGCAAGAAAATCAATTAAAGTAGTGATTCCTGAATTAAAGAAGTCATTCTAGCAATGGGAACAAGGAAACAAAAAGTCCAATTCCTTGCTGTGATCACAAGGCAAGAATCATGTTCATTAATGCCTTGCTGTAATATATATACCACAGTTGTTCTTGCAGTTTTCCGCAACACCTTGATCTAACAAAGGATGGCATTTTCACCATCCTTTACTTGCAAAAATACGCCTTATAAAAGCCTAACTACTTCTCTCACCTATGTAAGCTCTCAAGCTCGTAGAAGAAACCAACATACACCTATAGCCAAGGTAATTATCCCCAATCCTATTATTTTCGGGACAGCGAATGTTAGAAAATGTATCAGCCACAAGAAGAAGCCTGAGATCAAATGCAAATCCGCAGAGAAGCCAGACTTCATCAACCTCGAGATTAACCTTGGTTCAGTTTCAGATGTCATTGATATATTTCAAGTATGCATCAATAATAAGAACAACACGGAGCAGTTAGAACGTCTCATGTCCGAAAACTGTTGCATTGAGAATTCATCTGATTTTGCTCATTTTTCTTTGCCCGATAAGCGCCAGGGGAAAAAGGTTACAAAACCTGGTTTTATATTAACTATTTACATAAACAATCTCATTCAAATTTGTTCAGTATATATATATATATATATATATATATATATATATATATATATATATATAAATGCATTCTAAATGTTTTCCTCCTGCAGGAAGTCATGACGTTGTTAACAAGACTGGCTAAAGCGATAGATAGCCAAAACCTCCAATTCAAATTCCAAGTAGATACTTGTGAAGAAAAACTTGAGGCGTTTCTGAATTGGAATTTAGGTACCACGCATACATACTTTCTAATTTTATTTTTTTTTTGTTTATGGTAAGATATGAGGTGCCCCTCCTATCACAGGAGGGGTTTTCTATTCATTTAATAAGTTTAAAGTCTTTAATCTAACTGTAAAGCTTTATTTGGTTGCAGTTGAAATGAAGTCACAAGATACCAGATATGAAGGGTTCAGTAAAGTCCAGTGCTTGAAAGAAGGCGATACACTTGTAATAAGGTAATACGACCTGGAAATGGAATAACCAAACTACTTATCCAAATTCTCAGTTCATAGGTTACAATACGCTGATCGAGAATTCTGACAATGCTAAAGAAATACTACTTGGTACTCTGTAGTAACAATTTACATTTCATTACATACAGGAAACTCGAGAACAAAAAGTATTCCAAAACAAAGAAATAACCTAGCAGTTCGCCAGAAAAATCTCAAGGCATTGCCATTGCTCTTCTGTTTCGACCACGAGTCCAAAAATGTAACGAAGCCGAGGCAGCCTGCTGAAGCCCACTAGCAGCATTGTCAGTTCCAGACTTTTTCGGCTCCAACGAAAGAACAATAACTTCTGTTGTAGAATACTAGAATCCCAATTATTTATTTTGTGAGAACTTGTATTCTTATGGTTAATAAATTGTGATAAAAATGAGTTAATTATTCTGCATTTCTATTATAATATAATAATAATTTCCCCATGATCCTTGAATTGGATAATAGTGTTTCTCAATAGATTTTGCCACTGAGCGTGAAGCGGATCTCCTGCGTGTACTCCCTCCAATCCTATCACTTTTTTCCCTTTCCAAATCTTAACAGTATTCATAAGATTACCGATCACAGTTGACTCATATGGTAAGCAACTTGATGTCCCTTCAGGAAGGTCTCGGGTTCAAGTCTCACCGGATGCTGAAAACTCTTATTGGAAGACTTACTTACCAAAAGTCAGGTGTGCGACTTGGGTCTAATCCAAATGTAGTCGGAGCTAATTCATACCGAACACACCATGCCCTCTTCGACTGGGCCGCGTTGGAAGTTCAACATATACTATTACGTTCGAACCCATACTGGATTTGCCAATATTAAAATGATCTACGGGCATATCCTTAATGGAAAATCTATAAATTTTGATAGTTTGCATGACACATACACAAAATAAGACATTTTCAATAATTATTTATCAATTTTAATCTCAAATGGGACCATAAAAAACGAAAGACAAATTTTATTTTAACATTGAACTTAATGCTTTCTTGGAAATTATTAAGAGATAGTGAAATCTAATTCTTTACGTTTTTTAAGTTGGTTAAATAAAATAAATAAATAAAATATAGTTAATTCATTTTTTTTTTTGTGAAAGAAGTCCTAAAGGACTAATCCGTGGTTTATACACACGGGTGTACAGTGCTCATCGTACACCCGGATAAATAAAAAAAAGGCGGAAAGAACATCCTGTGTTTCATAAAGAACATACATGTATTTGACAAAGAACATGTTTGTATTTGACAAAAACATGCATTACCAAAAAACATAAAGATATAATAAAAAGAACGAGATAAAAACTTGATAAAATTTTCTGAAAAATTACACATTATTAACGGGAAAAATTTAGAGGTGATAAAAAATCGAGTAGGGCCGGGCCATATCATAATTTCTTGTGCCCAAACCTGTAGAAAAGTAGCGGGTTTTCGGGCTTTTTTCGAACCCGGTTCGAGTTTTAACTAAAAATGTATTTTTAGGTTTGCCCAAACCCACCCTATTTCGGGCCGGATCGGGTCGGGATGCGAGTCATGCCAATGTTGATCATTTCCCCAAAAAATAGTTTTCTATCTCTCCAAAAAAAATTCAACTTCCCATAATAATTTAGTTTTTTTTTTTACTCTAACATTATTTTCAATTAAAAATAATTTAAGATTTCAATATCAAATTTCAAAATACCATATGTTAAAAGAACATAATTTATATTGTAAAGTACATATAGTTAATACCTAAATAACACACTAATCAAACTCAAAGAATATACGATAATAAAAGTAATTTAAATATGACATATGATAATAAAAAATAGAATTTGGGAGTCACTACGACCTTAAAGAACATACACGCCAAATTCAAAGAACATACTTTGTATTATTAAACCCAAAAAAATATATATGTTTATCAACATATGTTAAATAACATAAGTTATAATATAAAGAACATATAATTTTACTCAAAGAACACACTGATCACACTCAAAAAACATATTAAAGGTATGTTCTTTGTCAAACATAGGTATGTTCTTTATCAAACACTATATGTTCTTTCCGCCTTTTTTTGTTTACCCGGGTGCACCATGAGCATGGTGCACCCGGGTGTATTATCTAATTTTCACTAAAGGACACTATACATCATTAATTAAAGTCATACGGCATTTACAATTGACAATTAACGATAATGAAAATAGATCTAACAAAATCAAACAAGAATTGATCGGGGAAGGGCTAAGAATTCAAATACATAAATATAACAATTCGGCACATTCTCGATTCGTTGTCTCATACAACTTTTTAAGTGGATCCGTAACCGCTTCATAATTTTGTGAAAAAAAAAATTCTTGTACTGATTCTGTAATCCGAATGCGAGCAATAATCAATCGCAAACCCACATAATTAATTAAATTAAAATAGGGTGTTTTAAGGGTGATAAAATAAAAAATTTCCTCTATTCTATTACATATTTCAATGCATAAACTCAACCTTAAATATCTACAATTAAAATAGACAAAAAAAAAATAGAGAATTCTCAATAGTGCTCTTAAGGTTTTATTTTTTCTCAATGGCAAACACTAAAAAAAACAAATTATCAATGGTAATCTATGATTTGTAGAACTAATTCAGTGGTAACAATAATGACATTAATCCATAATTATTAGCCTAACCCTAGTTAACTAATGGCATAATGACCAATATAATCCTATTAATTAAATAAAAAAAATTAAAAAAAAAAAAAAAAAAACCCAGCCGTCCCAACCCCAACCCAATGCCAGCCCCCCTCCCCTGCCAGCGGCGGTCGGCGACCCTCTCCCTCCCTTCCCCTGGTGGCGGCTACCCTCTCCTTCCCCGATTCACTCTCCTTCCCCCGATTCCCAGCGAGCCACCACCCCTTTCACAAATTTCACAAAATTTTCTCTCTCCTGAATTTGCAGACCACTCTCTCTCTCTTCGAATTTCCGTCACATTTTTCGGAGGACGGAACTCTGAAATCTCACTCAAACCAAACTACCACCAACACAAATCTCGAACAGAGAGAAAAACCCTAAAAATACCTTCAATCTCCTTTAATGGCGGTTTCCGATGATGTAACACCGTTCTAGTCGTCTTAGACGAGATACGCCTACCAAATTGACCCAATTCGTTGAACCGAAAATCCGTAGCCCGACTGGATCTTCGTCGAAACCTGGCCTAGGGCTGTTGTTAATGGTGAAAATGATGATGATGATTGCGGGTGTTCTGTTAATGGTGAAAATGATAATGATGATGGTGGTGGTGGTGGTGGGCGCTGCGAAAGAGAGAGATGAAAGGATGGTGGTGGTGGGCGCCGGCGCTGGGGTCGTGGGTAGGCAGGGGCTAGGCTGGGTTGGGGGAGGGGAGAAGAAGTGGGTGGGTTTATTTTGTAAATAGGGGTATTTTAGACATTATTCAACCCCCTCCCCCCCCCCCCCCTCCTTAAAACATTAACCAATTTCCTTAAAATGCTCAACTAATGTTACCATTGAATTAGTTTTACAAATTATAGATTACCATTGATAATATTTTTTTTTTTAGTGTTTACCATTGAGAAAAAATAAAACCTTAAGAGCACCATTGAGAATTTTCCAAAAATACATATATACTCCCTCCGTTCTTGAAAATTCTACTCACATTGCGATTGCGCGGTCTCCAATGAACATCTTTGATCATAAATAACTTCGATTGTGTATAAGTAAAATTTGTAAAAAGTTGATATTTGGATTATTTATAATAAGGGGAATCTAATATGATCTCACATGCTAATTTATTTATATTGTATAGCTCATAAAATGTGGTCAAAGTTATTTTATTTTAACTACATGAATAGTAAGTGAGTCGAATTTTCATAAACGGAGGTAGTATATATACAAGTGTAGGGAAACTGATACTTTGAATTATAAAAACACATATTAACATAATCTAATAAAATCTCACATAACTAGTATTTTGTTTACAAAACAATAATACACAAACATCAGTCAAAGTTGAATTATTAATACAGTAGTATTAAAAGTCAAAATATGTCAACTAAATTGAAACAGATGGAATACTTTATACGGAGTACAATATATAATCAAGCCTTGATTCTTTAGTTGATTTTCGTAGCAACAAAACCCACCAAAGATTTGATCTTGTAATTGTTGTTGTGACCAAGGCAGAACTATAATCAAAATGAAAAAAATCAATTAAAGTAACGATTCTTGAATTGAAGCAGCCAAGGAAACAAAAAGTCGAATTCCTAGCTGTGATCAGAAGGCAAGAACCATATTTGTTGATGCCTTGCTCCCATTACAATTCGACATCTCCATTTTCTAGAAGAGAGTAATAACACTTCTCCTCCGTACTTCCCTGTAACATACAACTCCGTAATATAAATACATACCACAGTTATTCTTGCAGTTTTCTGCAAAACCTTGATCTAACAAGCAAATTAAAAGTATGGCTCTTTCCCCATCTTTTACTTGCAAAATTATGCCCAACATTTCTCACAGAAGCCTAACTTCTCTCAGCTACGTACGCTCTCAATCATCCTGTAGAAGAAACCTACATACACCTAGAGTTAAGGTAGTTATCCCCAAGCCTATTTTCAGGACAACAAACATCAGAAAATGTATCAGTCACCAGAAGAAGCCTGAGATAGGATGCAAATTCGCAGCAAAGTCAGACTCCAGCTCAGAGTTTAACACCGTCTCGCATGTTATCAAGAAATTTTGCAAATGCATCAATGAGGATAACATGACGGAGCTAGAAAATCTCATCTCCAGAGACTGTTACATCGAGGATACACTATTTAAAACCAAGGAGGAACATAAAAGTGGGAAGGAGGTTACAAAGCTTGATTTTACCTACTTACACATAACCTCAATCTATTTATTTTCATGCACTTGAGCATACATTCTAAATGTTTTCCTGCAGGAAGTCAAGGAGTTGATATATAAACTTGCTAGAATTTTGTGTATCCAAAATCTCCAGCTCGAACTAGCAGAGCCTATTCCTGGAAAAGAAGAACTGACGGCTACTGCGAATTGGCGTTTAGGTACCATGTTTTCTATTTACTTGATAGGTATAAACTAGTTTACTTCCTTCACACATAAACTGGTAAAACTTTATTTGCTTACAGTGCATAAGGATTCACCAGAGCTTCACCATAAAAACATAAGAGGATTTAGTACATTCCAGTGCTCGTATGAAAGCGATACACTTGTAATAAGGTAATAAGAACAGGAATAACCAAACACCCAAAATCCCACTTCAAAATATAACTAGCTTGCAAAGTTGCAATACACAAAACTGAGAATTCAGACAATCCTAAGAAAATAGTAACAGATTTTACATTTCTTTGCAGGAAACTTGTGAACATAACAGAGTCAAATGAGGGAACAAACCAGGAACCTAGTAGTTCACCAGAACAATCTTAGCCATTGCCATTGCTGTCCTGTTTCGACCATGAATCCAACATAGTAAGGGCAACAAGCGGTCCGAAAATGGGAGGAAGCGGAGGCGGCCTGCTGAAGGCCACTATAGGGTCAGCAGCCTTCTCATCTGCAATAGTCTTCCTTGCCTTACCACTATCTTCATTTCCATTCTTCTTCGGCTCCAACGAAGGAACAATACCACCTGTTGTAGAAAACCAATATTTCATTTAGTGAAATGAGTGTTTTACGGTTAATTAATTGTTATAAAATGAGTTTAATACTCTGCATTTTGATTATAATTACCCCATGATCCTTCAATTGGATAAAAGTGTTTCTCAATAGTTTTTGCCAATGAACGCGAAGCTGATCCTCGCATGTATATTTTATCACCAGTAAAAACACCAGATTCTGTAAAGCAAAAATCAGATAAATTTCACAAAAAAACCTACTTTAGTGTGTAAAAAACAAAAACAAAAAATCCGTAAAAATCAGTATAAAATGGCAATATAATTTGTAGTATTAATAATCAATATTGAATTTTGGTCAAAGATAATCAAAACTGATGATTATATTAGTAAATTTACATTCAATGATTCAATCCAACGATAAAATTATTAAAATTAACATGATCATTTTTTTATAACTTTTTTTTTTTTAAAAAAAAAGGATGAATCAGGAAGAAATTAGAAAAGATGTCATATGACAGAGACCATCATCTTCCCTATCAACTTTCATCATCTTCATCCTTCATAGTAACAATCAGATTATAAACCCTAATTAAATTTAATTCATAAAAATCTAATTCAATCCATAATCAGAGAAAACCAATTTTAATAAACAATGTGTAACGATTAATTTTAAACTTTATATAAAAATCAGTAAAAGTGAATATAGTCCAAAAATAAATTAATTGAAAAACAGCATAATCAAATTCTAAAAATTATTTTTAAAAAATGAAAATGGCTAAGAAAGAGGATGAAATCAGGAAGAATTTAGAAAATGTGTCATATAATTTATATCCCGTATTAAACTTTCATCATCTTCATCCTCCTTACTTGCTATGATTTCAATCAAATATAAAATCCTAATTAAATCATCCAAAACTATATAAATTAATCGTGTAAAATAAAGTATTATAAATAAAAATTGATAAAAATAAAGTTGCAGGAAGAAAGAGAAAGAACTGTACCTGAGAATTGAGACGATGAAGAAGGCAGTGGATGAATGAGATCGGTAATATTGAGGAAAGAAGTGTGATGAAGAAGTTGGAGGAATTTTCCAGAGTTATTACGTGGCACTATATTAAAGTGCTTTATTAATGGCATGCGAAAGAATCTCCTTTATTTTTGTTTGGGTTAAAATCATGATTCTTATTCTGTTCCGCTAGAGGTGTCCACCGTGCGAGTCGTGCGAGCTGGGTTAGGGTTAGGTGGGTCGCGGGTTGGGGTTTCATGACACACGGCACGACACACGTAGGGTAGGGTGGGCCGGGTCGTGAGTTGGGTCGGAGAAGTTGGACACACCAGGGTTAGGTTCGTGGGTTAGACGAGTCGTGGGTGGGTCGAGCTGGGTTTGTGGGTTAGACGGATCGTGGGTGGGTCGAGCTGGGTTTGTGGGTTAGACGGGTCATGGGTGGGTCGAGCTAGGTTCGTGGGTTAGACGGGTCAAGGTGGGTTAGTGAGTTAGGGTGGGTCGAAGGGTGGGTTAGTGGGTTAGGGTCGGGTGGGTTTGTGGGTTAGGTGGGTTAGGGTCGGGTGGGTTAGTGGGTTAGGGTCGGGTGGGTTTGTGGGTTAGGTGGGTTAGGGTCGGGTGGGTTTGTGGGTTAGGGTCGGGTGGGTTCGTGGGTTAGGGTCGGGTGGGTTGTGTGGTGTTTTAATTTTTACAAAATTAACAATTTGATGGCTTGCTCTTAATTAAGATGCCTACGTATCCTTATATTATAAAATAAGGAATCAAAGCCAGCGTAGTTCTTATATTGTACTTCTTTTGAAATTTGGGGGGGGGGGGGGCTTGGACCTATCTTTAGAAAACTAAAATTTAATTTTGCAATTAAATTGTAATTTTCGAAAAATAAGTTGCCTACGTATCCCGAAAGAATCAAAGCCCACGTAGTTCTTAGCGTACCTGATTTAGACTTTTCTAGCCACCCATGTTTGTTGCATCATCATCCCCGGAAGCTGCATCATCCGTTGACGACTCCAATATCATCACAGGATCATCTTCATCGTCTTCGTCTTCCTTTAAACCTTGAGTTCTTCTTTCAGCTTGATCCCAATCTTTCTTACAAACACAAATTTGAATGCTTTCCGGAGTTAAGCGAGATCTTTTTTCATCTAACACTCTTCTACCTGCACTAAAAGCAGACTCGGAAGCAACAGATGAAGCGGGAACTGCAAGTATATCTTTTGCAATTCTCGCCAATATAGGAAAACTTTTTTTATGTTCTTGCCACCATTTTATAATTTGAAAGTTGTTGTTGGTCTCATGTTGATATGACAAATAATCATTAATAGCAAGTGTTGAAGAAGATGATGATGAGAATGATGTAGATGCTTTGTGTTTTTTTTTCATAACTTTATCAAGAAAACCAAATCTAGAATCGGAAGTGCTAGTAGTAGTTGGTGTTGCCAAATCAAAACCATAAATAGATGCATAATGATCATAAAGGTCTCCCAAAACAGATTTGCATTTGTTAATATATTCACTAACATCATAATCGATACTTAAACTTGTATAATAAAATTCTAAAAGATTTTCCAAACCTTCAGCTTTGACACCGGGGTCAAGAATAGCAGCAATTCCATAAATGATTGGAAATTCACTAAAATAAGTATGCCACTTACGTTTCATGCTATCAAGAACGGGACGAAGTCCATCAATCTTCATATGCTCTTCGATGGTGTGAACAACTTTAACACACTCAATTATGACTAAATGAACGTTAGGCTCATAAATATAAGAGAAAATATGAGTTGCACTATCAAAAGCATTTAAAACATCACGAACAAAAGAAGCATTAGTCCAATGACTTTCGGTTATTAACTCAGTAGGATCAACACGAGTCTCATTGTAAAGTTGGGTCAAAATATCACGATACTTTATAGCATCACTCAACAACTTGAAAGTAGAATTCCAACGGGTAGGGGTATCAATAGACCATTGTCTTTTCTTAAGACCTCTCTCTTTACACATAGCTATGTACTTTCTTCTAACTGACTGAGTAATCCTAATCCATTTTATAACTGTTCTAATTGGGTTTAGCAATGGTTGCAACTCAGCGAGACCCTCTTGAACAGACAAATTCAAAATATGAGCACAACATCTAACATGCAAGAGACTACCACCCAACAACAAATTCAACTCGGAGTCATTTTTCAAATAGTCAATACACTTTGTGTTTGCAGTTGCATTATCAAGAGACAAAGAAAAAACTTTATTATTCAAGTGAAATTCTTTTAAACAATCCAAAATACGAACTTTGATGTTAAAACCGGTATGCCTTTCTTCCATAGCTTGAAAACATAGTATACGTTTTTGAATAAACCAATCATCATCCACCCAATGAGCAGTAATGCAAAGAAAAGGTTCGCCAAAACTAGAAGTCCATGTATCACTTGTAAAACTAACACGACCATCAAAAGTACGAAATAATTCAATCAAACCACTCCTATACTTATAATAAGAAGTTTGTGTATAACGTCTTAGGGTATTTCGGGGGACACGAGTAAATGCAGGTTGTAATGCAACTTTATTAAAATGCTCAACGTTTGCATTTTCACCGTAACTAAAAGGGTATTCATTAGCAATAACTAAAGTACTCATTTCATCAATCATTCTATCTTTATTATAAATGAAAGGTGTACCTCCGCCGGGTTGGTTCATGTATCCACCCAATTGTGTTTGGACGCCACCCCCCGAAGGACGGGGGCCATTTTCGAACAAGTCGTGTTTATTTTGCAAATGCCGACTCAAGGTTCCGGTTCCATCTCCCGTTTTCCAATTATATGACTTGACATTTGCACCTAGCGCCTTGCAAACTAGGCATGTACACGTGAACCTCTTTGGTTGACCAGGTTGCCATCCCGGGGGTGTGACCTCAACTCGTTCAAAATGTTTCCACACCCAAGAAAAATGTGCTCGACCTCTACTTTCACCGCCACCACCTTTCATAAATCAAATTATTAAAATTAATTTTTAAATGCTATTCATGAAAATAAGCTTTTAAATTTTAAATATTTTAATTATACTTATTTAAACGCATTTTTCATGGTAATTAACTAATTGTAAATCATAGAAAATTGGAAACTAAACTAACTTTATAATCATTAATAATAGTTTTTTTAAATATTCATAACAATAAAAATTTAATTAGAAATTACCTTGAGATGAAGGTTGAGATGTTGGTTGCGATGGAGGTGGCATAGTTGAACTTGATGATTGGTGGGACTCGTGGGAGAAATGTTGTGGTGGAGACGTTTGAATATTTTGCCTATCTCCTAAACCATAATCTCCATATTCATTGACAAATTGGTTTAAATTTTCCGTATTAATTTCATACGAAAAATTTGCACCACCACTCCTTTGGCTACCACTTCGACCACCACTTTGACTCCTTCCCATTCCTCCTCTTGAGCTCATTTTTTTTTTGTATGATTACTAATTATAATATGGAGAAGAACTTTTTTTTTTTAGAATCTTAAGAATACTAATAATAATATTAAGGAGATTTTTTTTAACAAAAATATAACTCTATATAACACTTGAGAATTTGAGAACAATAAGAATTTTTAAGTAAGAGAGAAAGAAAGCTTGAATTTGTGTGGAAATTTGAGTGAAATGGAATTGGTATTTATAGGAAAAATAGAATGGATGATCATACACTTAAAAAACTAGCCGTTAGATACAAAAAACTAGCCGTTAGATACAAAAAACTAGCCGTTTTTTTTTTAAAATGGATGTTAGGCCGTGCGGGCCGTGCGGGTCGTGCGAATTGTGCGGGCTGTGCGGGCCGTGCGGGTTGTGCGGGCCGTGCGGGTTGTGCCGGCCGTGCGGGTTGGGTGGGTCATGCGTGCGGGTTGGGTGGGTCATGCGTGCGGGTTAGGTGGGTTGGCTCGTGCGGGTTGGGTGGGTCATTCGTGCGGGTGGGCCGTGCGGGCTGGGTTGTGCCAGGTGGGTCGGGTTAGGTGGGTTCACGGGCTAGGTGTGTCGAATTAAATGAGTCAAAACGGGTTGTGCGATTTGGGTCGAATCAAACGGGTTAAACTGAGCTGGGTTGAAATGGGTTGTGTCGAAAATTTTGGACCCACGACACAACCCGGATTAAATCCGAGCTGTGCCGGGCTGTGCCGGATTGAAACCGGGTCGGACCCACGTGACCCACCAGCCGTGCGAGTTAGGGTGGGCTGGGTCCAACCCGGCCCACTGGCCACCTCTATGTTCCGCCCATGATAAATTGGACCATAATAATCCTATTTAGCCAAAGAAAATTGCCCCAAGCCCCCAATTTGCCATTTTAGCATTATTTTAAAGAAAATGTCCACAACATCCCGTTAATATATATATATATATATATATATATATATATATATATATATATATATATATATATATATTGTCCATAACATATCCATGTAACAAAAAAAATTGCTACTTAAAAACATTTTGACACTCTTTTCACCAATTTATATTGTAGGTAGGGTAATAATAATAATAATAATAATAATAATAATAATAATAATAATAATAATAATAATAATTGAACTTAACTCAAATGAAAATAAATTTAGATATAAAGAACACAATCTTACTTTTTAAGGTCAACTATTTAATAGACTAATCAATCAATCATCAATTATCATGACATAATACTAAAACAGACACCAAGAATCTTCCTGGTGTTCTCCCTCCAAAACTCCCCCTATCATTTTTAGCAAAAATATTTTATTTTTGGAATATTTGTATAAATACAACTATAATCTAATACATTATTCCTAATCTTATAGGAAGTATATTATTTTTATAATAATTGTATTTCCTTTTATTTCGTGTTCTATTTACTTAAAATAGTTACACAAGATTTTGAGACCTTTTAATTAAGGAAGATAAGCTATAATTTAGAAGGTTGAAATATGGTGGAGAGTATAAAATTACGGAGCCAAAAATACAATATCAAACGACTACACGTCAGTGGATTTCAAGGTGAATAAGAGCTAACTCACAGATTATATTGCTTCAGATTGAGTTTTTTAATAAGGCGATTGTTGATCTAATCTGTAACACCCCCAAATCGCCCTCTACGAAAATAGTAGGATAATACATATCAAATACCGTAGAGATAGACTTGGGCATATTACCATCACGTGAAAACGTAAGGCTAACTCAAACCAACTAACTTAGAAGCGGGAATCAAAACTAACTTTATATTATTAAACACTTGACCAAAGTTGGTGAGTACAAACTCATTATGAAACTTCAAAAGAAACCCTAAACTAGGTAATATCCTGAACTCCCGATGCACGATGCAGCACATACACTCCACCTGAAATCATGACTGCTTATCAAAATTGGTAAATAGGGCGAATACGTGTTAGCAAAAACGTTAAGTACATATAAATGCAAGATATGTCAAATTCTTTTATTAGGCAAACATGCTTCCGAAATAGTTACATTAATTCAAACACTAAAATATGACTTTTCCAAAATTCGTCACTTTTCAAAATTAGACTTTCCAAATATATGCTTCCAACAAAGAAATATTTAAAGACAGAACTTTCCAAAAAAATCAATTCCTCTCTTAAGTGTGCACACCCCCCAAGCAAGTAACACTATACTCGAGGAAAGGTTAGGTCATACAAAATTCATGGTCTTACTTAACCAGTCCCAGGTAGAGGGACAATAAATATTAAATACTCAGGCCTGTAATGAGCTGCAAATTTAATTCAATTCCTTTGATCATAAATAAATTCAATTTAATTCGAACATGATTTCAAAATCAATCCCTTAAACAATTTATTCAAACATTCAAACAAACAATGATTCAAACATATACATATATAGAAAAACCTTTATCAAAGGTCTAACCATCTATACGTACCTCATCCTTCAAAAATTATTATCCCACCAATTACAATCACAAACGATCTCCTAAACAAACATTATAATTATGTTTTAAAGATCAAAACTTTATAAAGTTATAACTTTGAAAAGAAATATATATTTTAGAAAACTAATCATAGAAGAATTAAAGGAATAGGACTAAGAGATTGAATTCGCGTTGGAAAGAATAGTAGAACTTGCAAAGGCCATAACTCCTAGAATATAACTCCTAATTGAGTGATTTTTGTACCTAACCTCAAGGATTTTTTGAGAGAAACAACTTTATGTGAAATAGTAAAAAGTTAAAAATGAGCAGAAGTGCCTGAAAACTGGCTTTAAATGTATATGGGGTGATTATTCTACGAAAAAGGTTAAGAAATGTAAGGAAAGGTTTAGGGAAAGTAAATTAAGAGAGAAGAAGCGAATTGAGTTTTAGTGTGAATAAAACGAGGGGTATTTATAGTGTTTAGAGAGTATGAAATTAGGGTTTTATGAATAGCAAAGGATAGAATTTAGAGTGTGAAAAGAAATAAGATTATTAATTATATATATATATATATATATATATATATATATATATATATATATATATATATTTCTACAAAGATAATTAGGAAAATACAATAGTTTATTATTTAATAATTTAAGGTGTGAAAAGATAGAATTTAAAGTGTGAAAAGGAAAGAATTTAAGTGTGAAAAGAAATAGGATTTACATTGGTTTTTAATTTAGAAAATTAATTAGAAAAATACAAGAGTTTATCATTTAATAAATTAGGTAAAATAACAACTAAAAATCTGGTTATATACATCAAATATTTGGCAGCCATAACCTAATAATTATCATATATATAATAATAATAATAATAATAATAATAATAATAAAATCGAAAATAATAATTAATTTGGAAATTTAATAATTAATTAATTAAATATCCGAAAATAACTTTATAAAATCTGAAAATTTAGGATAAATATGATATCATTTAATAATTATCATGACCAAGAATTTGAAGCTAGATAAGTTTTATAAACAGGAAATGATTAATTTTGACTTGCACGGTAAAATTATTGTAAAAAGCTCAAGATATTTCAAAATAATTAATTAAAGATTGATTTCAAAATATAAAATCACTTTGAAAATCAGAAAATTAATTTCCATAATTGATCATTAACTAGATGGAAGCCCATGCGATGCACGGTTTTTTCATCTAATATTTTTAATTATTCGATTTATTGTATTTAATAATTTCAGACAAAATTACAAAAGTTTAATATTTATTTTTTTTTTACTATAATATATAATGAATTTATTAAATATAATTAAATTGTAAATAAGATTTGTTTTCCGTTATATTAAATCTTTAATGTGAAATGATAAATTTTTAATAATTTAAATCCTAAATCATTATTCATTGTTTTACCATATCTTTTATTTCGATAGAATCACCAACCTCGTTCACAACCAACCTATTACATCAATGGATAAATTGAACCGTGAGATGTTAGCCAAACTGAAATTGATATCAATTAAATCTTTACATTTATATAAAATAAATCAATATATTTACCAATAAATGAAAAATTGTTGCGATATAAAATCAAATCTATGCATTGGAATTTTTTCATCATCTCCAAAAATAACCAAAGCCATCCATATACTAAGTATACAACATCTAATTGTATGTCATTACATAAACAAATAATCGTTAAGTATAAAAAATAAATACAATGTAACTAATAATTACAAATATAAATTTAAACGTCAGATTTTAAAAATTACCGGACATTGATGACCTAAAACTAACACAAAATTCGCTTGATGGGGTTTTGTATTGATATGAAATTTTATTTGTGTCGTATGATGTGTTAAATCTGCATGTAAAAAAAACATTTAGTAAATAAAACATAAATATATAATCGTTGAAAATCCTAAATTGATACAATGTGAGTAATAATTAAAAATACGAATTTAAACATAGGATTTTAAAAATCAAGCTAAAAATTACCCGGCCATTGATGACCAAAAATTAACACAAAATTACTAACACAAAATTCGCTTGATGGGGCTTTTTATTGATACGATTTTTTTTTTGTGTCGTATGATGTGTCAATTTATAATGGTAGGTATCACAAATTTTAATTTAATTATAATTAACGAACAATTTATATTTCTTATCATAAGTACTATCAAAATTTATCTTATAATGATAGGTATCAAACTTTATTATAAGCGTTTATCATTTAAATATTTCTCAGTATATTTTTTTTGGATTTCTTATACTCGTAGTATTGAATTAATAAATTTATCTTTTCCTATATTTTTACTTTATTTTTTTTTTCATTAAAATAATTTAATTCGTGGATTATTATGTACGTGGCATTAAAATTTTAGATATATCAAATCTAATTCGTTACTTTTATCTAGGTGGCGACATAATTTTTTAATTCAAAAATGAAATACAAATCTTTCTTCTTATTGGTCGAAATAAGTATATTTCTTACGTGGCGCTCCGAATACTCTCCAAAATTCCTACTTTATTTATATATACTAGATGAAAGCCCGTGCGATGCACAATTTCTCATACATATATCTCAAGAAAAGATATTTTCCTATATACTCGAAGTTTTTTTTATTTTTTATTATAATTATTTGATTTATTTTACAATTTAATAATTTCAGACAAAAAAAAAAAAAAAACAAATAATAATTTAATTAAAATGATATTGCCAATTACAAAAATATAATTTTTTAATGTAATTTATAATGCGACTTAATTTATTGTTGTTTTGTATTTTATTCGTTGTTGTTAGTTATATGACAATAATATGATATCTTTAAAAAAAAAAAAATTGTAAACATGATATTTCATTGATTACATATTAGGATAAGATCTTTAATATGAAAAGATAGTAATTTTTTATTTTTAAAATAATTTAAATCCTAAATCATTATTCGTTTCCTTTTATGCTTAAAATTAAACTCTCAAATCTATATATCATTTTGTATACTTCTTGTGATCTCTTGATCTCTAACAAATTATCTGTCTTTCCAATTTTTTAGACATAAAATGTTTAAAGAAGGTAAAGTTTTTTATTGCGTTATAAGTTTTAAATTTTTTTATGAAAAAAACATCTTATTAATCGGGTATTTAGATAAAACCATTAATTTCATAAGATAATTTTTTTTTTTAATAATTTAAATCCTAATATCCCACGGTTTGTTATACGTAAAACCTCATAAAAATAATTTTTGTAATTAGATCATACTCATAATATTTTTGATTACTTTGCTATTGTTTTTAAGGATAATTTTTTATTAATTTATGTAATTTATTCCCCTAATAAATATTTTAATAAGAACATTAAAAATAATAGTTATTAGATGTAATAATTCGATGTAAAAAAATTTGTATGAAAAAAAAATTTCAATAGGATTGCCAATTTTGTTCACACCCATATCTTTCCATCTAATAAAAGTGGATAAATTGAACATGTGAGCAAAAATAAAATTTATATAAAATTAATCTTTGTAGTCTTATAAAATAAATTAAAATATTTACCAGAAAGTGAATAATTGTTGTGAAATTAATCTAAAAATTGTAGTTATACAAAATTAAAATCTATGTATTGGAATTTTTTCATCGTCCCCAATCGCCCAAACAATAGTATTTTGGAAAATTGAATCATTATTTTGTTGTTGCTGATAATGCGTGCGATATTGCTTCTTATTTGTAACAACTGAAAAGTATCTAATGGAGTAAACTTTTCCTTCAATCAATTTTGAACAAAATTGTAGAACAAAGTTGACTTTAATTGAGGCATGAACGTAATTTTATGACTTAATTAAGCTACCTAAATCACAAAAAAATTGTTTTAATCATAAAATTAATTGATAAAAACTAAAAGGTTCATTAAAAGATTTAATTAATGTAAACGATTTATAAAGATATAATACCTCCTCATCCAATAGGATCATCAGGCGAGAAACTCGTACTTTGATATTCCAAAGATTTTTGCTCGAATATAATTCTCTGATTAAATTAGATCTGCATGTAAAAACAAAATTCAGTAACATAACATAAACATATAATCATTAAGTATCCCAAATAAACACAATTTATGCAATAATCACAAATATACATTTAAACATGGGTTTTAAAAATTAGGCTAAGAATTACCCAACCATTGATGACATAATAAAACTATCACAAAATTAATGACACATAATTTGCTTGGTTTGGTTTTGTATTGATACGAAATTTTGTTGGTGTCATATGATGCGTCAATTTATAATGGTAAATATCACAAATTTTAATTTAATTATAATTAAGGAATAATCTTTATTCTTATCATAAACACTATCAAAATTTATCTTATAATAATAGGTATATAAATCCTATATCTAAAGATGATTATTTTAAAAGATAATTTTTAGTTTTTTTAAATAAATTAAATCCTAATAAATCAATATTCATTGTTTTTATTTACGTGGCAAAATTCTTAAATCTCATTCGTCACTTTTGTTTAGGTGGCAAACGAATTTTTTAATTCCAAAATAAAATAAAAATCTAATTTTTAATTGGTCGAAAATATACCTTTGCTTATGTGGCGCGCCGAATGCTCTTGAAAAATGCCTACTTTATTTATATATATTAGATTAGATTTTCAGAATTTTTAAGATAATAATTAATAATTAGATTTAATTAATCTATAAATCCAAAATTAAATAAATAAATCTGAAAATAAATTCATAAAACACTAAAATAAATTACGTAGTTTAGTTAAATAAATTTTGGAATATAATTATGTGATTAATTATAAAATTAGACATTAAAATCCAAATATAACTACATAAGACTTTAAAATTCAAAAGTGATAAAATATTCATATCTACTCTAATATTTTGGCGCCTAAATTTGAAAACTTAATTTGGGTCTTATATTCAAATAATATAACATTACTAAAATACCCTTTCTAAATTAAAATAATTATGAAAATAATATTCAAAATTGTGGGGTATTACAGAATCTGCGATGTATTTAGTTGTAAGGTGTTATGTACTTGTGCTGCAATTCTTGATTTCTTAGGAATTATATGTAAGTGTTGTTTGGCTATATTTTATTGATGAAATCCCTTTTCTTTTTGTCAAAAAATAAATAAATAACCATGATATAGTTGTATAATAGTGGGGTTCAATGGAAAAAAAAATATTCTTGTTTATGGTGTTGATTTGAAATCATATAAAATAATAATAATTGAGTTAGTTTTCTATTAAATATTTCTGTAATAATTTTACCAACTTATAATTTTTTTTTCCCTTCAAAAAATCTATTAAATATTACTAAAACAGGTCATGCTTACATCAATCATTTTGGACTAAGCTATCATTAAAAAATTCCCGCCAATACAATATATGATGTCAGCTTTAAGTTTTTTTTAAAAAAAAATTATTCTACTTAGCTTATTTTTTGTAAGTACATTGTATAGTATTTTTTTTAACTAAATTAATTCATTAATAAAAAGTCATACGACATGTACATTGTATAGTTTTATTGGGAATAACATGCATTATTAATGCAATATAATGTATATTATCTTTATATATTTTCAACACAACTAATCAAAAATAATACATCTTTTTTTTCTCAATTGTAGTTTTAATAATTTTTGTCTTATTATTTCATCTTTCTTACATGCATTGCATTTGTTTATTCTACATGAGTTACCTTATTTTTATATTATATCACAAATTAATTATGGAAAAAAGATTATTACTACCGTGCATGCACGAGCACTAATTTAGTCTAGTGTATATATATAATATACTAAAACAGACACCAGGAATGACATATGTCACTTCCTGGTGTTGTATTTCCCCTCCAAAACTCCCCCCTCCCTTTTTTCTATTTTATTTTTTATTTTTGTCAATTCCATCAACTACCTATTATAAATATATCTTCTATAACTAATACTAAAGTAGCAATCGCTGATGTCATCTTTTCTCAAAGTTGTACACGTGGTGCTACCTCATGAAAAATTTCCCCGCTCAAATGTTAAGCTCATCTATCTATATATCTAAACTATATTAGAGTTTTTTTTGAGGGAATTTCCCTCATAAACTCTTTTTTTTTTTCGTTTAGATTTATGCAAAATTATTAATGTGTCTAAATTTTTTTTTACTTTATTTATTTATTATTATGATGGACTTTTAGGTCACATTTTTCATGAGACTTCTATATTTAATTTCAATTACCATGATTAAAAATCGAGCATGGCTCTGATATTATCTAGTATTGAGTATAATAAACCCTTAATTACAATTTGTCACTGGCCCTTTTCTCCTCGTCCTATACAATCATATATAAATATCTAGATAAGTTTTAATAAATAGTGTCAAAGCTAATTAATAAATTCAGATTAGATTATACTCCATCAATGAACTTAGTTTTGTTTTTATTTTCTCTTGATCTCTTCCCACAGTCTATATGACTATATCCATACTCATACTTTTTTTATCTATAAATATATAATACTAAAATAATAACCGCTGACGTCATTTTTCCCCCAAACATACCTCTACACGTGTCAACTTATTATAAAAAAATTTCCCGCTCAAAAGTGTATTGCATGTTATAGAAAAAAACAAACTATCACGTGATAGTTTAAATACATTGTAAATAAATAAATAATTTAAATTTACAACAGTAAACTATTATTTCCTATAAAAGTGGGATATATATGAAAGGGTATAGTTGTTTTTGTACTTATCCCAAACTATACATTTTATATAAATCAATAATTTCAATTAACAAAATTAAACTATAGTTTACTATTTTCCCTAAAAATAGGGATATAGTTGTTTTTCTACTTATCATTTTCTTTTGACTTAAAAGAATAGAAGATCTATCATTCCCTCTTCTCAATTCCTTAACTGGATGTTCAAACTTCCATAAATCTCCAGAAATTTTTAAACCCATTTTCGATTCAATTTGATTGTTTGTTCGACGTTCATTTGAAGTCATTAATATATATATGAATCCAAAGCTCTGAATTTTCTCTCCAATTCCATTGATGAAGATCGTCTTTTTTTCTTATAGCTTACGGTCATCTTTTTTTGGTTCTACTCTTCTTTCTTCATTATATTGTTGTTCAGCAGTGTCACACTATTTAGATCTTGTTGTAATTGCAGAAAATTTAAAGATTATATTTCGTATTGATGATTAGTTTGCTTTTACATGATTAATTATATTGCTGGTGTTGCTTCTTAATACAAAGATTTTGATTTTTTTTCAAATCAGAATATTTCTTAATACAATTTTATTTTATTTATTTTTTCAAATCATCAAGCTTAATATTTTGGCATATTGCTGAATGTGTTGTTGATGGTACCTTTTTTTTTTCATTCAAAAAATTGATAAATTGAACTTTGTAGTATTTCTTATTCTGCATTTGATAAATTTGAGTGTTGTTTCATTTAATTTAAAGTTGGCCACTAGAGGTCAATTATATATATAGAAAGCATTGAATGTATTATTAGGACTATATCACTTAAGGCATTAGATAAAAAAACTAAATGGGGAAATATTAAAGGAAAATTAACATTAATTACACCGATCGACGCATGATTTTGTCATGTATTCCGAACTTAATACTATTTATTTTAAGTAATATATTAATTATAAAAAAAAAACAGTAATATATATATTAGTTAGTTATCTTACGCCCCGAGAAGATTCTTTGTATATGCGAGTTCTACACTACAATTCTATTTATTAAAACCGTACATTGCACGGGGTTAATCTAATTTGTGAATAAAATATTATCCTGACTTATCTTTTATCAGCATATAATATTTCCAACTTTAGTGAAATTCAGATTAAGAGAGCACGTACTACATATTTTTAGTTTCCTTAATATATAGCCTTTTTGATTTTTTATTTGATGTAACTTGACAAGATAACCTTAGCTTACAAACATTCAACAACAAACATAACAATGCATCAAAATACTATACGTGCAAATTAAAGTGGTTATTAGCACAAATCATGATTCATCGGTACTATAGAAAGCTCATTATACACACAGTGCCGCACTTATTGTGACTTACCTTGTTATCGGCTTTTAGTAAGTACGGAAGATCCCCTTTACCCCATTAAAAGGTTTTTTTTTTAGAACGTGGATTTGTCACGTAGTCCTTTTTATAAACATAACGATAAGAAGGTTTGAACCTATAACCTCTTATAACAAAGATGATTATTTAATCATCTAAATAAATTATCAACTATGTTAATAATATGTAAAAAAAATTATATAAGCGCCTACCACAAGGTTCGATTAAAAATAATATTAAAATAATAATTCAATTTTAATTTTATAATGAAATATTTCAGTTTTGACAAGCCTTTAAATTTTTTTATCAATTACACATATACAACAGTAGCAATTTAGGACAACACCCGCACTATTTACTAGTTCTTACATTCTGTCAAGTAGCACTATTAATTTCCATATACTCCTCAATAGTCAATAGCAAGCACCAAGGTAAGTTACATAATTTTGTAGACCCCTTAAAATAATCTACTCCATTATTTTTTTTATCTTCTTATTAAAAACCTCTCATGATTTAATTTCAACCGTTGTAACTAAAAGTGAACAAAGAAAGTATATAATAATACCAATATCTCTACATAATTTTCTTTTTTTCTATCCCAAAATTCACTTGCTATGGTAAGTAAGCATGTTAAAAAATAACGAAAAAAATAAAAAGAACGAAAGGAGTACTCCATGTGAGATAATAATTTAAGTAAAGACCTTGTTCACATCATCTTAATTTTGCTAAGCTGAAATTATAACTACTCCGTGCTAACTAAATTTATTATTTATTGATGGAAACTGAAATTTGCTACTCTTTACAATTGTTTAATTTAAAAAAATTATGCTAATTCTCTAGTGTTGTCCTCATTTGTTTGAAACTGATTTTCATCATTTATTTCCTCAATATTATTATTTACCCTGTATTATTTTTTCAAATAAAAAAAGTATTGAATTATACTCGTACTAATTTAGTCCATAAAATCATTACAACTTTATTATTAAATTTGATTGTTGTCGAGCATTTTGTTATGGATTTTTTATTTGAAGTTGTAAGAGAAAGCATAAACTTATTAGATAGACAACATGATAAGTTTGGCTAGAGTGAATTTGTTGAGAGTTCTTGTCAACAGAACAGGATTAATTAGTTGATTCAGTTTGTCGTTGGTTTTTATACATCAGAAAGTCAGGAGACTAGCAAAGGTAGTAGTAGTAGACATTAGACATTATTGTATGCTCCACCTACAAACTAGAAAGCACCTAATTTAACTAGACTTTGAAAGAGGGCATTACAGTGTAATTACTAATTAGCTTTTGTTCACAGAGTTGCAAAACTTGACTAATCATCTTTATATGATACCTTTTTTGATAAAATGTTTCTGTTGAATGTATATTATTACTTTGATAAAAGGTGAGAGGAATCACAAAAACCATGTGAAACTGTTGAAATACATTATAACCCACTTGTAAGTGTCTTACATTGGAGAAAAGGGAAAGATGATACATACCCCTTTATAAGTTAGAGAAATTACTTCTACATTGACATGAACTAACTATGGCTCAACTACAAACATTGACACGAACTTATGTACATAATAAAATTAACATGAACTGGCACAGTTAAGACACTCACCGACATGAACTTAATTAATAAAGCTAATGTCACTAGAATTGTCTTTGATTACAAATTTCATGCCATTGAGTGTCTTTAGTATGTTGTTTGTGTCAATGAGTGTCTTTAGCGTCCAAATTCATGTCAATGGTTGTAGTCGAGTCATAATTCATGTCAATGAGTGTAATTTTGCCTTTATATTGCTTATAAACTAGTCTAAACTTATTTTGGGAATAAAATTTAAAAACAAAATCAAACCAAATAGGGCTTTACCTTTAGTATATACTGATAAACTTTTTGAAGGAAACTCAACTATAAAAGAAGAATTTAACAATTACTATTTTGGGACTGTGGCTAATTTAAGCAAAGTGACAGGTGATCAAGTGAAATCGACTTAGTAAATAGTAAAACAGTGTATCTTTGGCCTACAGGCACCCTTCCAACCGAGCTTAGGCTATCATAAAATAACCAACTCAATGTTGCTACTTTTAATTGAGGACAACCCCGATTTGAGGGGTCTTAATTGAGCACTAAGATAAACAAATTTGTATTAGTGGTCAATCACCTTGATTGAACACCACATATAAAGCTTTAGCTTTTGCTTAATATTCTCATTAGGTCTCAAAGCCACATCAAATTGCAATGACTATTGATGGAATATTGGGTCCCTAACTTTTTTAAAAACTATTTATTTGATGGTATTTGTTGAGTTTTTATGATTATATTGTGGAATTTGATTCGACTCTTTTATAGCTAGGTTTAGATTCTTCAACTATCCATCATGTTCTTATGCGACTGTTAGATACTAGTATGAGTTTGTGATCAAACACGAGAGTTTTGACAAAAAATGAGCTCATTTGACCAATCTAGTAGAGACTTGACTTTATAAAACTATTATATCAATTGTTTGGTAAAAAGTTGATTCAACGAGTTAGTATGCTCATATTGCTCAACCCTCTAATTTCTAAAAAAAAATCTTAACTAATTGACAACTTTGTGTTATACCAACCTAATATATATACTACCTTGTTCTAGTAACGTAGTTTTTTGATAGAACATGTTAATCAAATAATAATGACCATTAACTAATATCAATATACTTTTCATATCTTGTTAAGTTGGAGAGTATAGAATAGAGCTTTACATTTTTTTTTTGTTTTTTTTTTTATTATTTTATTTGAATATAGAATAGAGTTTTACTTAATGTCAATCTAAATTTGCCAATTAAGGATGTAATTGACGTTGTCAATCTAATTGCAATATGTGATCCACATGTCTTTTACTTAGTATAATTTTGATGGCTTGCTTAATTATTGTATGGGCGTCACATATAATATTAACAGAAACAACCTTTTTTCGAATATAAATTGTTATGTTAGAGTGGAAACTAATTTGTTCAAAAAAAAAAAAAAAAAAAGCACTAACTGCAATCATTACCAACAACAACAATGAACAAACAAATAACCAATCAATCAAGAACAATCAATGAAGAAATAAGCAAAGTAAATGGAGACAATATAATCGTGGGAAAACATGAGAAATGAGAGAAAAAAGCCCACCTTGCACTATAAAATAGTTTTCCGTATTGATAGTGGATAAACTCAAGAAAACAAGCATCAATTGTATGAAATTTAAATACACCTCACAAAATGTGTCATAAACCGTCAAATAGTGTTTAATATTTTGTGAATAATGAGAGAATGACCACTAGAACATATATACTCCAAGCACTAAATGAATGATCAACGGCTAAGAAAAAGACATGTGGAAAAAATTGGGGAAGCAGGGCTTTGCGCGGATGCACCCCTTTGCCTTTCGTGGATGGGCAAGGGTCATCCTCTGAAATCAGCTTTGCGCGAACAAACTCCTTTACCTTGCGCATATGTTAAATGTTTGATTTGTATATATCATCATTCTAGTAAAAGGGGGGCTTGTTTCAATAACGTTAGCTTATTAGACTATAGAGATATGTAGACTATTTATGGCTTGTGTATAGAATTGTATTAGAGTAACTATCTATCTTTTATCCTTAGTTGGGCTGTAAAGGTTTATATATTCTAATGAAATCATTGATTCTAGATTTCTAGGAGAATTAACCACTCTCTGATTTGGTATCATAATTCTAAACAATCCTATCAAACCCTACTCTGTCATAGATCTAGCAATCCTGACCCAGACCCGATGACTCGACCCGAATGATCCAACCCATGACCCGAAAATGACCCAAATACAATGACCCGAAATTGACCCGATCCGACCCATACCTGACCCAAAAATATACTTGACCCGATCTTGACCCGACACCCGAATTGAACCGACTCAAAGTTAACCCGACCCGAAATTGACCCGAATTGTTTGACCCGAACAAACCCAATACTCGAAATGTCCCGAACTAAAATTACTTTATAATTGAACTAAAAATGTCTGGTGCCAAAAATAATTTAAATTGTTCATCTTCAACTGTAGCCACACTCATAAACCGAATTGATAGTTCTTATTATAACAATAATAAAATATAATATTATTGATTTGAGCTAGATCCACAAATTAAATGGAACAACCCGAACATGACCCGACCTGATTTTGACTCGACCCGAATATGACTCGAACATACTTGACCCGAAAATGACCCAACCCGAAATTAACCCGACCCGAACCCGACCCAATACTTGACCCGAGCCATACACAAAACCCGAAATAACCCATACTCGACCCGAATGTTAACTGACCCAAAATAACCCGATTCAAAATTGACCCGATCTGTACCCGACCCTAATGACCCATTTGCCAGTTCTATTCTCTCATGCCATTTTGCATTACACTTTGTATATAATATGCCATTTTGAGTTTTTGACTTATAGTAATATGTATCTTATAGCTAGCTCTTAAGATAGCTCTAGATAATGTAATATAATATCTTGGGATTTTCTCTGAACTTGAAATTTCTTACATACACACGAGTGCAAGGATGATAATATGAGCATTAATCACCAAAATGAGCAAAAATATCTTTGGGTGTACCTTGTAGTTGGGTGCATATAAGAATAATATATTTTTTTTTTGGTATTCCACTTGGTTCACCCTTTGGGCTAACTCGGATTCGAGGATCAGTTCTTGGTGGTTAGATTTCATTCCCCTCCCAATTATTGTTGCAAGGGATCGAACACGCGATCCTCCTTACTAAGTGTAGTCTCAATCACCACTACACCAACAACCAATTGGTATATAAGAATAATATCCCCTCTCAACTACTTTTTTGATTTTTATTCTTGTTTAAGGGATTACTTTTTGGCTTTTATTCCCGTTTAAGTGCTCTCCTTTTGACTTGTTACTTATACAAGAAACAACAAAGGAACAAAAAAAAAAAAAAAAAAAAAAAAAAAAAAAAAAAAAAAAGAAGTAAATAGAAGGTTGTGTTCTTTTCATTTGAGTTCAATTTATCTGAACTTATTTGCTCTTATCGATTGGAGCTTGTTCACTAAGCACTAGCTGTGTTGTTATTAACTGTTAACCTCATAGATAAAACATGTAAAACACCACAAATTGAAGACAGCTAGTATAAACTGTACTATATATAGGAAATAAAGTGTGTTTCTCTTTCATTCCATAATTATTCACCTAATATAACAACACCGTAGAATTATACATAATAATCACCCATCAAATCACATAATGCTGATCGATGTACAATCATGTCCATCTAATTAGTACAAATATATATGGCCTCACTGTATTAGGTGGGATATTAGGATAATCACTTTAGAAAAAGAACTATCAACTACCTTTCTATATATACTCAAATCTGTCATGCCCTATCTTTTTGCTAATTGTTGATAATCACATTTTTCTTTAAGAAAAACCATGAGTAGAGGTGAAAGTTATGGTGGTGGGCAAAGCTCCTTGGGCTACTTGTTTGGCTCGAAAGAAGGGCAACCGGCAAATAACCCTCCTCCATCACCATCTAAGGCAATAAACCCGCCTTATGGTACCGACATAGAAGAAGAGAATTCCTCTCCACAAAAGGTAGATAACACCAACAATAACTATCATAGAGCACAAGGCCCTAACTCAGGAAATTTCATTACTGTGAGTACTAAATTGATAGTTTTTCGAAAATTTTCCGATTAGCTATATTTTGTAGTTTGGTATGTACTAATAAATTCAAGCTTTTATTTTTCTTTTCATCTTTAGGATCGTCCATCAACCAAAGTGACATCTGTGCCGGGAGGAAGTTCATCACTCGGGTACTTGTTTGGAGATAAGTAGTGATGCCCTTGTGCTCCAAACTTCATGTTACCCTAAGCTATGTGAAATAGATCTATATATAATTGGGTTTTTTTTTTTTAAATGGTGTGTGATGTGCCTAAAAAAGGGTATTTTTAGCTATTATGTTGTTCACTTAGCTTGTTTGTGTGCAAAGAGTTTGATTGATGTACTTAAATATAATCTATTCCGGTTGCATCGTATGTATGTATGAATTCTACTAATTTAATTCTAGGGTTTTACTGTTTTTAAAATGTAAATTTTCCAAAATTAATCAAAGAATTTCTCATTTGTGTCAAAGAGATGAGAGTGATAATTGTATACTTTTCGATCATACAAAGTCAATGATATAATTGGATGATATATTTCAATAGCCTAGTGGTGAGATCTCATGGCTTGTGTTTGTTTGGCCTAGTTTGTTTTACTTGCCGAAAATCTGTGTTCATATTAGATCTAGGGATTTTAATTCTTGATCTTATCAATAGGATCTCATTTTCTGATTTCGCGTTCTTATGTATAACTCGATCTGATCAGGATGATATGTAAGGCCTTTTTTCTTCTTCTTATAGAGCACCTAAAGCACAATACTTTATTTATCTACTACCCTTAAGATGGATGTAACTAATTATGTGATTAGCTTATGTAATTAACTTCGATTACCTAATAATATCAAATGAATATGTCTTTAATAAGCTTCTACTTCATGCATCGCATATATGTATTATCTAGATTATTGTTGGCATCTCACTCTCCTAGACCTTGCTTTCCCTTTCTAATTTATGCACTTTAATCTTATTTCCTTTTTTCTCTTTCAATATATGCATTTAGCTATTGATGATCTTTGGAAACATACAATTATTATTGTAGGATCTCTCAATATACGCGCTTATGGGAATTGAAGTTACTCAATCGAGTAAGTATTGGAAGATCATAATCACAATATTAGGGTCTTTTCATCTCTTTAATGAATTTACATAAGAACGTACAAAATCAGAAATTTAAGCTATATATCATAGTCATTGATTAAAAGGGGAGGGCTAAAAGCATGAAGAACAAGGAGCAGTATCACGATTTATCTTTTTCATTCTTAACAATAATTAATTGAACATTGTTTGCACTTTGTTAGACATGCATGCATTTAGAACAATTTGTAGCCGTACGTAGCAAATTAAACAAATTAATAAAATGCATCACCACACCATGAAATAACTCAATAAGTGTACGTTTATAATTCTACGTATATATTAGGCTGTCTTATCTTCGTTCTGATCCCTCTATTGTTTTCCTAGCTGCTTAAATAAAATTTTATGTCTCTTTAAATTAAAGATTATAACCTTGCTTTGATTAATTGATGATTTTATATACGTCATATGTATAGGTGATAGGCTATTATTGTTTTTGTTGCAACAATATATAATTGAAGAGCGAGCTAAAATGTGATTGTTTAGAAGCATGGTCGTTGTTATACATATATTGTCGGTGTAGTGAAGGCCTTAACAGGGATAATGTTGTATAAACAGATTGTCATATATGTTGTTGCTATGACAAGCTAAGCCTGGTGCTCGCTTTGTTACGTTCTGCATGCCTGTACGTTAGGCTGAAAAATCTTGTACAGTTACTTGGTTGTGGCATCTTGAGACTAAAGGCCATTCACAATGCTTATGAATAACAATAATTATGTCAAGAAGACAGTTTGCATTTAACTTTAATCGATTGTGCTATATGAAAATGCTAGCTTGTGATTTATGAACTTGTGATAGTACAAAATTTTGCCTTATGTGTTTGATAATATATTAGATCGTCAGATTTGAATTGAAGTTGCCACTTAATTCTAAATGGTTGAATTGCATGGACTATATCTATTGTAGCTAGGTGACATGTTTTTGCATTTTTCTTGCATAGGACATAGTAGCTTTGGTATTGATGTAAAGTGTACGAGTCTTTGAAATCTTATAGTATTTTCGGAAGTTGGGTATTAGGGATGTAACAAAGTTGCATCCGGACTCAATAGTAGTCAAAGGAGGGAAAAAAAATGTACGTGTTCTCTTCACGACCATGATGAGTCCATAACCTGAATCCAGCTTATTAGAATTTATTGAATGTAGCTTTAATTTGAATCGAATTTCAATAGTCCTTATATGAACTAATTTGTGTTAAGCTAGTCTGAACTTACTTTGTTGTGAAATACTTTGTAAGTCGAAAAAAGTTAAACACAACAACACCTTACCTAAACAAATTTTTCGTCTATAATGTAAGTGTATGTCATTCACAATTCTTGTTTATAGTTTATCCTAGTTCCCTTGCATAGAAGGGCCAGAAAACCTTGTGTGTTAAACGTTGTATGCATGTCCCAGCTTTTGGGGGCACTTGAAATTACAAAGTTAGGTGATGTTCCTAAGGTTTTTAATTTGTATGTCCCATATATATCTTGCTTTTCCTGCTCTTAGTAGTGGAATTTTAATTGTTATCTAAAGACTAAAGACCCCAGTTTTTAGGGAACTACTTACGTCCAATCTAACTTAATTAGTATAATAGTATATCTTTATATTATATTATAAATTTATAATTGAAGCATTGTAGGGTAAAGTTGTTACATCACAAGGCTCCCTGGAGCTTTGCGCTTATTATGCGTAAGTCATTACGTCAAAGTCGTTAGGTTTAATAATTCTTTTTTTATTTATTTATTTATTTTTTTTATTATTATTACCATTTTGATAGAGTATAAAACCAATTCTAGTGATTCAATCATTTATTTAGATTTTCAATCGAATTGGTTATTTGACATTCATATCAAGAGCTGCAAGTCATTACGTCAAAGCCATCACGTTCACTAACTCATTTTTCAAAATTCATTATTTTTTGATAGAGTATAAAACCAAGCCTGGTGCTTAAATCATCAAATTAAATTTTTAATCAAATCATTCATTTGACCAAGGACGGATCTAGAAATTTAATATGGACAGGGTCGGAGATCCAACCAACTCAACCAAGTTTTTTCCTTTATATGCATGTGCAACTTAAATTTATTATTCTTTTTTTTTTTGATAGAATATAGGTTTAGCTCATGTTACATGCACATTTCAATATAATCTCAAAGGATTATTGGGTTAGGTTAATATATTGGCATATGTATAATATTAGAAAATAACAACTACTCTGTATTATACACTAATTTGTAAGATATCAGAGTTAAGGTCAAATTCGATCCCTCAACATTGGTACTCGTATTTGTATGCTTTAAACTCCTCAACTTTAGAGCGTAGCAAATTGGTCCCTTATGGGATTTATCAGGTGGAGAAAAGATGGGCTTTGTCTTCAAATTCATCATTGGTCAAAGGGTGGGCATACCATTTACAAAATATTTCGTTTATGTAGGTATAGCCTACGATAAAACTGGATTCCTCTAAATTTTGTTGGCCCAAATTCATCAACGGGCTACTTTACCATTCAGTTTGAATTAATGGCCTTATTGTATGTTATTACTTTATTGGCTTCCGCTCATTGCACAAATTAAATAGCTATTACATGTTTAAAATAGTTGTTAATATTTTTTATTAGAAAAAGTGTAATCATAATCTCATTAATTAATTTTGAAAAAAGTATTGTATTTTTTTTAAGTCTTGAAACTTAGAAGGAAATAAATAGAGAAAAAAAAAAATTATGTCAAAAATAGTTTAGGCGGGAAATTTTTTCATGAGAAGTTGACATGTGTCCCTTAATGATGTCAGCATGTTTTGTTTTAGTAATAGTTTTTTTTAATAAATTTTTATTTTTATTTTTTTGACACAATTGTTTTAGTAATAATTAATAGAATAGATGGCATAATACTACACTCGTACTAGTAAAACCGGAAAAAAAAAAAATCACTATAGAGTAACATAGTCGCAACATACTCCGATAATCCGATATAATCTTAACTTATAAAAGGTACGGGAGTAAAACTAGTTGGTATCAAATAGGGAAACTTTTTGAGTTGGTCATTACATCATATAACAGGAGACTCAACCCAAATATCTGGTGTGCATTGATATGATGAGCCATAATCTAAGTTGTGTAACTTCCCATCCGTTCAATCGTAAATACAAGTGTCTGGGCAATGAATTCCACATCCAGTCCACATCATTGTTACATGATCATCAGTGTTGTACATGCAATTGAGTATAAACCCCGAGACACGAGATACATCCACAGACAACGAAGAGTTTGCACTTTCTTAACTTGACCATTTTTAACATTAAGCTCAAGAATCTCAAATCTTTTGGTGTAACGTCGTTGCCTGATGTTATCTACTAATATCACCTGACGAACAACCAATAACTTACCTAGTGATTCAACCAAGTAATAATTCCATGTTTCATCGTTACATTTGGATTCCAATTTTGACACCATTTGATGATAAGGATTACCTTGTGCCGTGCCAAATTTCAGTCTTTCCAAGGAAATAAAACTCGCCTTGATAAAATGTTATATCGCGGCAAAGATAACTAAAAAAACTATCTGGATAGACCACAAGGTTTCCTCCACTTAGTGTAGGATCCATCACTGTAGTCCATCTCTTGTCGCGGCTCCTCCAATACATCAAAAATGTTGCACCTCATTTTAAACAATTACGTGCCAAAGTTAGGAACACAACAAAATCAGAGGCAATCAACGGATTTGCTGACAAGATGAATTTCTCAAACGAGTATTTGAGATTAGCAAAGTTAGAGAGCTTAAGTTTAGGGGTCTCTATTACAGCACCAGAATACGGGTTAAAGACAACAGGCCACTGGCAACATGCTTGGAAATAGAAGAATCTACTACATTGAGACACTAGATTCAGAGATATATCCACTTGTTTACTTAAATGGATTGGATAGTCCTAGAATTCATTGGTTTATGTCAACCATTTATGGTATTGGGACTACTAGGAATGCCAGGATTTATGAAGGCGAGTATGGTGACGCTCGAATGCTCCAGGGCCATATTGATATAATGATATGGAATTATAGCAATGTCTATAGTTATTGAAGGTTCAATGGGCACTCAAGAGGGGGGGGTGAATTGAGTGTTAAGTAATCGTTGGCTAATTTTGCTTCTTTTCGGATTATGTGTGAGGAACCAGTTGTGCTGGTTCCCGTACGCAGCGGAATATAAATAAGCAATAAAGAAGACAACAAATTTAACGAAACAAAGCAATAAAGAACACAACAAATTTAACGAGGTTCAGCCAACTCAGGCCTACGTCCTCCTATCCTAAGTTCTTTATTAATCTACTCCGAAAAACAAAGACAAAGAACACTCTGCTGTTCCCTACTCCGGGAACCAGCAAACCCCACACTCTACTCCGAGTGTGCTCTCGACTTACACTCGTAAGCCCAATGTGTTTGAACTCACAAACACTCACCCAGCCTTTAACCCCTTTGTTAAAGACTCAATACAAGAATCAAGAACTCTCCTTTGATCTCACTTCTACGAAGCTAATTAAGAGAAAAAGTTTAAGTACTAGAATGCTCTTGTATATGACTTGATGAATGGGATTAGTGCTTAAGTATATGCTCTCAAATAATTGCTCTTTTTGATTTCTGGAGAGGCACACGAAATATGTGAAATAAGATGAGTTTATATAAGCTTAGATTCCTAAAACCTAGTTTCCTTAAATCACACAATCTTAGAGAATAAGATATAATGTAATTTTAGGAAAGTTTTTATCTTATTTGATTTAATCACAAAGATAGAATCAATTAAGATAAATACTCCTAGTTTTTAGGTAACCAAGAATATTTCATCTTATTTCCAGCTGCACAAAATATTTTCAAGATAATCTTTTCGAAAAAATCTTTTTGTAAAATCTTTTTCCAAAACGGCAGCTCGAATACAGTGAACCTGGTTCCCCAACCTGGTTCCCTGAATTGAAACATGTTATGAAACCTGTTCCAACTTTGTACCAGATTTCATATCATACTTCAATATACTTTTAAGCACTTATATACCCAAACATGCAAGCATACTACGGAGCATATTACATGAAAACCTAGATAACATATTAAAGCATAAATCGTCTTTTCTTCATGTAATCTTCAAGACTTGAATCTTCCTTGAATACTTCTATTATGAGCAAACAATCTTTCTTCGAAATATCTTCGAAAGGCTTCTATGCTCCAAGTCTTGGAATCAACTCAACTACTGCACATGTAACATGGTTAATGCACAATAAAGAGTATGTGACTGCTTTACCACGTAGCAACCATGGAAACAGTACATACTGGTTTCCTACCAGTACATAACACTTTTATCATATAACTGTTCCCTGTATAAAGACAAGTTAGTTCAATAAGAAAACTCATGTAAGTAATAACTTGTCTGGGGAAACAGTGTTCTATGTTAGCTGGTTCCCCCAACTGTATCGAACACTTTCAAAGACCTGTTTCCCTTAGCTGTTTGTCATCATTCAAAACTATCAATCAAAACCTAAGGGACTCAACAAATTCCCCCTTTTTGATGATGACAAACTCTTGAAGTTCCTGAACCTGTGAACATGCTCAAAAGGAAAACCGTCAAAAACTTCAAGGACTCAAGACTCTTTGGAACAAGTCAGTTAGGCCAACTGGTTCCCTAAACATAAAATAGAAAATACGAAATAAAAAGACTCAAACTGACTCAATCTAAACTAGCTAAACCTTAGGCTTCAACTTCAGACTACTTCCCCCTTTTGGCATCATTAAAAAGTATCCACAAGTAAAAGCAATGTGCACAAGTTAATGTGCTTATCCATACAATGGCATCAACCACCATTCAAGCATTATGCTGCAAAAAGAGATTAGCCAAACAGTTCATACCATAGCAGAGTTAGTAGTTCATACAAGCCAACAAAGTTCAACCAAAGAAGCCCAAATCCATCCAAAAAGAAAGTTCATGGAATGGAGAGAAGTAGACAGACCAACAAAATCAGTTATTTTAGAATAAATATGAGGGTGAGGAAACAAGAACAGAAACAGCATCACTCCTCATCATCATTCTCGTTCCCTTCCTCCTCCTCGAACTTTGCAACATCTTCTGTATTATCATCTGATTCCTCTTCATCCTTGTCACCATGCTCTGCTTAAACCAAAATCATTATATTGCTAAGCATATTCTTGTGATTCCCCAATCTGTTTCAAAACCACTTCCTGACCTGCTGGTTCCTCTATTTTTTTTTTTTTTTTTTTTTTTTTTTTTTTTTTTTTTATAAAACATGAGAGATATGTACTGATTCAGAATGTTCTCCTTGTTGCATAACAAGTGCAAAACTGTTCTCCTTGTTGCATAACGAGTGCAAAACTAGCATCACATCAATCAAGCAAAGAGGTTCTTGCTGGTACCCTTTTTCTCTTGGTTCCTGGAACAGCGTCAATGGACTGTTCCTCCTGCACCTTCTCAGTGAACTTCTTTAATTGAGTTATTCTACTTCGTACCATGGTCTTAGCAGTGGGTGTCTCCTCATAATAACCAACAACCTCTATTTCATCCTTTTCACTTTGACTTTTCTGAATTTCCTCCAACTTCGGGCTTAAGGGCATTTATGCTTCCTTCTGATGTTCCCCCTGAGACTGAGCTGGTTCCTTGAGTGAACAGTAACCAAATGAACAATGATGAATTTAAAGCATACGAGAGAGAGAAAGAGAATTTCGAGTGATGATGATTGATGATCTGCACAAAGGGTTAGTGTATATTTTAACAATGAAGCACAAAGAGAGAAGAAGGAAAGAAAAGAGTTAGTTGAGCCAATAAATAGCAACTGTAAAGGATATTTTTAAAATTGAAATCAAAAATTTGGTAATTATCTTTTACCATAATTATCTCAACCAACTATAAATAAGGCATATGATATGTTTGCCTTTTATATGGGATTAAATAACTGAAATAAGATAAATTCCTTCCAAAAGGAAATATCTTATAGTAATCTTCCGAAAATAAAAGATATTATCGGATGACATATCAGAGCTGGTCTGCTGTTTCCCTTTGCTGGTACCTGTATAGAACCATGTCACGCTGTTTCTGGCAATTCAGCCTGATTTCACCTGTTTCTTACAACAATGATTCTCAATCCTTTTGAGATTTTGAACCATCTACACAACACTTGAAAGATATCAACATAAGTATGTACACACACTATACAAGAGAATACCATTCTAACCAATCATTGAAGGAAGTAATTGAAGCCAATACCTAAAATCTAACTAGACCTAAAAGGACTCTTAACCTACAAAAAGACTCTCTACACAAAGGCTTTGTGAAGATATCAGCAATTTGATCTTCACTTTTACAAAACAACATCTCCACCAATCCTTTTTCCACATTGTCTCTTAAAAAATGGTGTCTTATTTCAATGTGTTTTGTCTTGGAGTGTTGCACAGGATTCTTTGAAATATTGATTGCACTAGTGTTATCACAAAAAATAGGAACACTTTTATAAATAACACCAAAATCTTTCAGCTGGTTCCTTATCCACAGTAGCTGGGAACAGCATGAAGCTGCAGCTATATATTCAGACTCTGCCGTGGATAGGGCCACTGAATTTTGCTTTTTAGAACCCCATGAAATTAGACAAGAGCCAAGAAAGTGTGCCATACCTGATGTGCTCTTTCTATCAACTAAGAAACCAGCATAATCTGCATCTGTGTATCCAATAAGATCAATGGTACTGCCTTTGGGGTACCACAATCCCAGATTTGCTGTTCCTACAAGATACCTAAGTATCCTTCTAACAGCCTTCAAGTGAGATTCCTTTGGATTGCTTTGAAACCTAGCACACAAACCAACAGAAAACACAATGTCAGGTCTACTAGCTGTTAGGTAAAGTAGAGAACCTATCATTCCTCTATAAAGAGAAGCTTCAACATCTTTTCCCTTAAGATCAGCATCTAATTTTGTAGATGGGGGAACAGGTGTATCATAAGCTTTGCTGTTCTCCATGCCGAATTTTTTCAGCAACTCTTTTAAGTACTTTTGTTGATGGATCATTATTCCATCATCCATTTGCTTAATCTGCAGCCCTAGGAAGAATCCTAGTTCTCCCATCATGCTCATTTCAAATTCACTCTGCATAAGATTAGCAAATTCATCACATAAAACCTGATTAGTAGCACCAAATAAAATATCATCAACATAAATTTGTACTACAATCAAGTGTTTCCCCCTGGTTCTTATGAACAAGGTCTTGTCTACTGTTCCCCTCTTGTAATCATTTGCCATCAAGAAATTGGACAATCTTTCATACCAAGCCCTCGGAGCTTGTTTCAACCCATATAATGCTTTGTCCAACTTGTACACATGTTGGGGGAACAGTGCATCTTCAAAACCAGGTGGCTGCTCCACATATACTTCTTCCTTTAAATATCCATTGAGGAAGGCAGTCTTAACATCCATCTGAAACAGCTTAAAATTCATGTGAGCAGCATAAGCAATTAAAATCCTAATAGCCTCTAGCCTAGCTACTGGTGCAAACGTCTCATCATAATCAATTCCTTCTTGTTGATTGTACCCTTGCACCACTAGCCTTGCTTTGTTTCTGACTATAGTACCAAGGTCATCTAACTTGTTTCTAAAGACCCATCTAGTGCCAATGACTGATCTTTCCTTGGGACGGGGAACCAGGTGCCAAACCTGGTTCCTCTGAAACTGACTTAACTCATCTTGCATAGCTAGTACCCAATCAGGATCAGTCAATGCCATTTTATAGTCAGTAGGCTCTACATTAGACAGGAAAGAATAGAAAGCACAAAAGTTTTGAAAAACATTTGTTCTCGTTTGAATCCCCTTATTTATATCACTAATTATTTGATCAGTGGGATGAGAAGATTGATATCTATAACTTTTAAAATTAAGACTGTTTTGTGCTTTCTCATTAAGTTGGGAACCAGCATGTTCATGGATCTCTCCTTCTTCTGAGGAGCCAGGAGGATTCACATTCATGCTGTTTCCTCTATCATTACTTACCTCAGGTTCAGGGGTGGTACCTTCTTCTGTTTCCCCTGAACTCATTACCTGTCTATTATTTGAGGAACCATCAGGACTTGGTTCCCCTTCAGAGTCCTCATTATCTTCATTTTCTTCTCTAGGCACTTCATCATTATCATCTGGTGGAGTATTTGGTAGGCCTAGATCTGCTTGCACTTCATCCGTGGGACCAGTATACTGGTTCCCCGTGAAATCCATCAATCCAATCACTTCATCAGGTTGTACCTGCGCAATCTCAGAAGACATGTTAAATTCATCAAAAATGACATGGACACTCTCCTCAACACGAAGAGTCCTTTTATTAAAGACTCTATATGCTTTGCTGTGAGAAGAGTATCCAAGGAAGATTCCCTCATCACTTCTAGGATCAAATTTATCAAGCTGGTCCTTCCCATTATTATGCACATAACATTTACATCCAAAAATGCGAAAATATGTAATGTTGGGCTTTCGACCTTTAAGCAGTTCATAGGGAGTCTTATTTAACTTTGGTCTAATGAGACCTCTATTCAATATATAGCAAGCAGTGTCAACAGCTTCTCCCCAAAAACTCTTTGGGAGACCACTCTCAATGAGCATCGTCCTCGCCATCTCCTCAAGAGTTCTATTCTTCCTTTCTACAACACCATTTTGTTGAGGTGTTCTAGGGGCTGAGAAGTTGTGATTAACTCCATGTTCCCTACAATAATCAATAAAGTTAGCATTTTCAAATTCAGTACCATGGTCTGATCTTACCGAGACCAGCTTGTGGGTGAGCTGGTTCTCCACTTGTTTCACCAATGTTACCCATTCTTCAAACGTTTCATCCTTTGTGTGTAACATCATTACCCAAGTGTACCTGGAATAATCATCAACCATAACACAGACATATCTATGACCTCTTCGACTTTGTACTCTCATGGGACCACACAAATCAATGTGTACAAGTTCGAAGGGTCTGCTGGTACTCAAAACAGTTTTAGACTTAAAAGAATTTTTGACCTGTTTCCCCCTTACACATTCAGAACAAACTTTATCAGCTTCATACTTAATGTTAGGAAGGCCTACAACTAAGTCACGTGTTCTAAGTTTGTTTAGAAGTGTTAGGCTAGCATGTCCAAACCTCTTATGCCAAATCCATTGATTATTGTCAGAAACAGCTCTCAAACAGATGGACTTGTCTTGAGGGATTTTATCTAAGAAGGTAATGTAAACATCATGCTTCCTGGTTCCCTCACATACAAGTTCTCCTGTTTGTGAGTTAACTATGTGACATAGGTTGGCTTGAAACTCAACTATATTACCTTTGTCACATAATTGAGAAATACTCAAGAGATTATGTTGCAAGCCTTCAACATAATAAACATCATCTATTGCGTTAGAAAGTGTCTTACCAACCTTACCTAAACCAGTGATGGTTCCCTTGCTGTTATCCCCAAAGGTGACACTTCCTCCATCAAAGGCCACTAGTGAAAGGAATTGATCTTTATCCCCGGACATGTGTCTTGAGCAACCACTGTCCAAATACCAATAGGTGTCTCCCTTCACTCTAGCCTGCAAGAGCAAATCAAACATTAGTTTTAGGAACCCAAACATACTTGGGTCCCTTTTCAACAACATTAACATCTTGTTGATCCTTTCTTCTCCACACATATTTTACACCCTTGCTGTTCTTATTAGCACTAATTTTCTTAGCTGGACATTCATGTATCTTATGTCCATTTTTACCACAATGAAAACACACATGCATTTCTTTAGTCATGACATACTTGCCTCGTTGATATTCTTTGATCCAGGTGGTTTCTCTGGGAGACCAGTTAGTCCTGGTTCTCTGTCTAGTATAACCAAGACCAACTTTTCCTCTGTTTCCTCTTGATGAAGTCAGGTAATTTAAGGATTCTTGAGCATTCAATAATTTGTCCACATGTCTATGACTATCATTAAGTTCTTTTTCTCTGGTTTCAAGTGTTTTAGTTAACAATTCGTTTTTCTCTTTAAGAAAATCAAAGTTACTTTTTAAAGCTTCGAATTGTAGATTAAGTTTTGAAACCATAGAGTCAATAGACATGTCAACAATCACTGGTTGCTTGTCCTTTTTCAGTTGATTGATTTCCGCATGCAAATCACAAATATTACTTTCATACTTATCAATCGTATTACTGACATCTACACTGGTACCTGTAGGGGAAACAGTGAACTGTGCAGCTTTAAGTGAAGCAATTTCCTTGTGAGAGTTTTCCAGGTTGTAAGCCAATGTTTCAAAGGCCTTCAACAAGGAAGTTCTAGTACACGAATTTGCTTTACTTATAGCTACTGAAAAATCAAGAGTATCACTAGTGGTTGATAAGTCTCTAGGGAACCAGGAGGTCAGATCCTCTTCTCCATCAATTGGTTCAAACGATCTTTCCTTTTCTAGTTCCACTTTACACTTGTCCAATTCAACCTCTAGTTCTGCTACTTGATTTTTTAGTTCATAACAGACTCCTTCTAGATGATCACAACTAGCAATAGCAATATTACATTCACCACGTTTTTCTTTTAATTCTCTTTTGCAAGTTATGTATGTTTCACTTAGTTTATAGCATTCATCTAGTAAGGAATCAATACAAGCAAGCATATTTTCTCTATCATATTCATGCATATCTTCTCTAATTTGCTCTAAGCTTACCTTGCGTTCATGTAATACATCCTTCTTTGCCATAAAGCATTTGTTGAATGTACTGGTTCCCCCTCTGGTTCCTGGACCAGTGCTGTTTTCCTTGATGTTTGTAAAGGCAGTTAGGCAAACATCTGAGTTGGATGATCCTTCTTCTTCATCTGACCCTGAGTCAGAGTCTCCCCACATGGAAGCTATCATGGCATTCTTGTATGCTTGTTTATCTCCGGATTTAGACTGTTTGTCATTCCACTTAGGACAATCTCGAGTAAGATGTCCTTTTTCTCCACACTTGAAACATCCTGTAGAAGAAGAATTAGAGTTAGATTTTTTATAGTTTTTAAAATGCTTACCTTTGAAATTCTTTCTTTGATCTCGAAGAGATCTCTCAAATCTTTTTGCAATCATGCTAATTTCATCTTCATCATCTTCTACTGTTCCCTTAAGCGCCATGCCTCTTGCTGGTTCCTTCTCAGACTTAGAGTCAATCAGCATCTCATGAGTCATAAGGGAACCAATCAGCTGTTCCAGAGACAAGGTAGACAGATCCTTTGCTTCGTATACTGCTGTTACCTTGGCTGTCCATGCATCTGTTAAACTACGCAATAATTTTCTCACAAGATCCTCGTCAGATAAATTTTTACCAAGAGATCTAAGATCATTTACAATAGTCATAAACCTACGAAAGCAGTCATTGATTTTTTCATTTTTATTCATGGCAAACAATTCATATTTAGACATGATTAAATCAATTTTAGACCGTTTTACCTCGCTGGTTCCCTCAAACGCAAGTTCAAGGGTGTCCCATATCTCCTTAGCACTACTACAGCCAGAAATACGATTTGTTTCGGTCTCACCTATTGCTTGTTGTAGTATTGACATTGCCTTAGCATTCTTCTCCAGCAACTTGTAATCAGCAGTGACCAATTCGCTATCTTTCTTGGGAACCTGGTTCCCCTCAACATCTGTCTTGAGAATGATATTAGGACCATTTTTAACTACGAGCCAGCATTCATAATCAATACCCATGATAACATTCTGGATCCTGTTCTTCCACCAAGCATAATTATTTCCATTAAACTTGGGTGACTTGTTGTCATAACCGATTGCACTTAATTCTTGAGTACTCATTCTTAACTCCTCTAGATGTTACTCTTTCGAGAAGCTTAGGCTCTGATACCAATTGAAGGTTCAATGGGCACTCAAGAGGGGGGGGTGAATTGAGTGTTAAGTAATCGTTGGCTAATTTTGCTTCTTTTCGGATTATGTGTGAGGAACCAGTTGTGCTGGTTCCCGTACGCAGCGGAATATAAATAAGCAATAAAGAAGACAACAAATTTAACGAAACAAAGCAATAAAGAACACAACAAATTTAACGAGGTTCAGCCAACTCAGGCCTACGTCCTCCTATCCTAAGTTCTTTATTAATCTACTCCGAAAAACAAAGACAAAGAACACTCTGCTGTTCCCTACTCCGGGAACCAGCAAACCCCACACTCTACTCCGAGTGTGCTCTCGACTTACACTCGTAAGCCCAATGTGTTTGAACTCACAAACACTCACCCAGCCTTTAACCCCTTTGTTAAAGACTCAATACAAGAATCAAGAACTCTCCTTTGATCTCACTTCTACGAAGCTAATTAAGAGAAAAAGTTTAAGTACTAGAATGCTCTTGTATATGACTTGATGAATGGGATTAGTGCTTAAGTATATGCTCTCAAATAATTGCTCTTTTTGATTTCTGGAGAGGCACACGAAATATGTGAAATAAGATGAGTTTATATAAGCTTAGATTCCTAAAACCTAGTTTCCTTAAATCACACAATCTTAGAGAATAAGATATAATGTAATTTTAGGAAAGTTTTTATCTTATTTGATTTAATCACAAAGATAGAATCAATTAAGATAAATACTCCTAGTTTTTAGGTAACCAAGAATATTTCATCTTATTTCCAGCTGCACAAAATATTTTCAAGATAATCTTTTCGAAAAAATCTTTTTGTAAAATCTTTTTCCAAAACGGCAGCTCGAATACAGTGAACCTGGTTCCCCAACCTGGTTCCCTGAATTGAAACATGTTATGAAACCTGTTCCAACTTTGTACCAGATTTCATATCATACTTCAATATACTTTTAAGCACTTATATACCCAAACATGCAAGCATACTACGGAGCATATTACATGAAAACCTAGATAACATATTAAAGCATAAATCGTCTTTTCTTCATGTAATCTTCAAGACTTGAATCTTCCTTGAATACTTCTATTATGAGCAAACAATCTTTCTTCGAAATATCTTCGAAAGGCTTCTATGCTCCAAGTCTTGGAATCAACTCAACTACTGCACATGTAACATGGTTAATGCACAATAAAGAGTATGTGACTGCTTTACCACGTAGCAACCATGGAAACAGTACATACTGGTTCCCTACCAGTACATAACACTTTTATCATATAACTGTTCCCTGTATAAAGACAAGTTAGTTCAATAAGAAAACTCATGTAAGTAATAACTTGTCTGGGGAAACAGTGTTCTATGTTAGCTGGTTCCCCCAACTGTATCGAACACTTTCAAGGACCTGTTTCCCTTAGCTGTTTGTCATCATTCAAAACTATCAATCAAAACCTAAGGGACTCAACAGTTATTCAGAATATGTGCAACAGTTTTTTTAACAACACACTTAATCTGTTAGAACATGGACTGATAATGATCCATTCATGCGCATGACAACCCACCGAAAGTGATGAAAGAAATTGCATTGAATGAACGTATACACTTGCAAATTTAATTAGGGAACAACATTTAGAAAAATTATGTGTAGTACTTGTGAATATTGCAATACAAACAAAAGAGGATTAAAAAAAAGGGGTAATGTAGAAGTGTTTTCCTCCACTTAACATAAACCCGTGAGAAACTTAGGTGGCCGCTAATAATAATAATATAGGATGATCTCACGTAGAGACGAATTTGTGGCTCACGGGTTCTATACTTTGTGCAATATGCTCTCTGACAAAACTTTCCTCATCCTTTGGGTCCCATCACCCACCATGTTCATGCCATCAAGCCCATGATCAAAACCTAGAGCCACTGTAGGTATCGAATGAGTCATGTAGATGCGATTTGATTCGAGTTAATATTGATTAGCTTGGTTCTATATTTATTTAAATGAGATTTAATAGATTGGTAATAGTTCATGTTCATAATCGTTATTTTGATTTTCTATTTATGTCAATTTTATGCTCATATTGAGTTTTAGGTGGGGTTCAATAATTATGGATCAAATAGTATGGATTGATTGCGCTAACAATGGTCTTGAGAAGGTTATTGTTATTTGTTATTATGGTAGTACCACAATATATTTATAGCAAATAGGAATATGAAAACAAAATTTCATGGCACTTATGTGTTCTATTTGTTAAGAAAATAATGCAAATTTTCTATTTAATCAAATTTGAGGGAGAAATAAATTACATAAACAAAATGTCTATTTATACCAAAGTGCAAAAAACACAACCCCTCTTTTCTCTTAGTTATTTTTCTTCTCTCAGATTTTCTCTTGAAAATTATTACATACAAATGAAGGAAATGCTCAATTTATAGTTTTCCTAAAACAACCTAAGCCATTTAAAATTTAGCCTGCAATATTTATTACCATTAGTTATTTTTCCCTATATTTGGAAACACCTTTAATTTTCAATGGTAATGCATGGTTATTTAATAACCATTTATTTTTTTTCTTTATGTTTCTTAATTATCTGCCAACAATCTCCCACTTGAAGACTGATTTCAATCTGTCTTCACACCAAGGAGTAGAACCTCAACTAGTCTTCTGTCATTTTAAGACCAATTGATGTTGAGCACAATTTCAACTTGTCAATCGTCACTGTTTTCGTTAACATGTCTGCTGGATTCTTACTGCCAAGAATCTTTTTAAGAGTTAACACTTCATCTTCTAGAAGAGACCTGATAAAGTGATAACGAATACCGATGTGCTTTGTTCTTGAGTGAAACGCCGAATTCTTTGCTAAATGTATAGCACTCTGACTATCGCTATACAAAATATTATTCACTTGTTTGATCCCCAGCTCATCTAACAAACCTTGAAGCCATATCATCTCTTTACTAGCTTCGGTCACTGCCACATACTCAGCTTCTGTAGTGGATAAAGCAACAATCTTTTGTAGTTGGGACATCCAACTTACGGCTGTATTTCCAACTGTAAATACATAACCCGTTGTGCTCTTTCTATTATCGACTTTACCGCCAAAGTCTGCATCAACGTAACCTTGTATTTTCAATTCACCTTTACCAAAGTACAAACACTTATTAATTGTACCTCGTAAATACCTCAAAATCCATTTAACAGCTTCCCAATGGACTTTTCCTGGATTGGACATAAACCTGCTTACAACTCCCACTGCATGTCCAATATCTGGTCTTGTACAAACCATTGCATACATCAAACTTCCAATAGCCGAGGCATAAGGAACCTTGGCCATATATTCTTTATCTTCATCTTTCTGAGGGGACTGATCCTTTGATAGACGAAAATGACTCGCCAACGGTGTACTAACAGGCTTAGCATCACCCATATTAAATCTCTGAAGAACACGTTTGATGTACTCTGATTGTGATAACTGCAAAGTGCCTCTCTGCTTATCTCTTATGATTTGCATTCCTAAAATCTTCTTTGCTGGACCCAAGTCCTTCATGTCAAATTCCTTTGACAATTGATGCTTCAACTTTATAATATCATTCATATCAAAACCTGCTATTAACATATCATCAACATAAAGTAATAGGATGATATAACTGGATTGATATCTCTTGAAGTAGCAACAGTGGTCAGCGTTGCACTTCTGGAAATCTTCCTTGTGCATGAAGTTATCAAACTTTTTGTACCATTGTCTTGGGGCTTGTTTTAGCCCGTATAAACTTTTCTTAAGTTTGCATACCATCTGCTCTTTCCCACTTTTTATAAAACCTTCTGGCTGGTGCATGTATATTTCTTCATCAAGATCTCCATGAAGAAATGCAGTCTTCACATCTAACTGCTCGAGATAAAGATCTTCAATTGCAACAATACTCAACACTGTTCTAATGGTATTGAGTTTCACAACAGGAGCGAATATCTCATTATAATCAACTCCTTCTTTCTGTTGAAAACCTTTGACAACTAGTCGAGCCTTATACCTCTTGGAATCATCGTGCTCCTTTTTTGCTCGATATATCCATTTGTTATGAAGGGCCTTCTTACCTATGGGTAACTTAGTTAGTTCCCATGTCTGGTTTGAAATCAGGGATTGCATTTCATCTTTCATTGCAAGCCCCCACTTGCTAGCATCTCTGGTCTGGGATGCTTCATAATAATCTTCTGGTTCCCCATCATCAGTTAATAACAAATAATTCATATATTTTCTATTAGGCACATGTGGTCGAGTACTCCTTCTTAGTGTAGGAGTTGGAAAAGAAGGTTGTTGTATGTCATTTGATTGCGATGTACTGCCCTGTACAGTCTGTTCTTCTTGTTGCGGAGTACTTATGATAGTGTACTCTTGCATCGTACTGTCTGGGACATAATCTTCATCAATGAATGTAGATTCTTTTTGATTTGTTTCATAACTCTCAATTTTATGCCTATCTTTGTACATGACTCTCTCATTGAAAATTACATCTCTTGAACGAATAATCTTTTTGCTTTCATCATCCCAAATGCGGTATCCGAACTCATCTTTGCCATAACCGATAAAAGTGCAAACTTTTGATTTAGGATCAAGCTTATTTCTGCCTTGATCACTAATGTGCACATAAGCTACACAACCAAATACCTTTAAGTGCGACAATTTGATCTCTTTGCCGCTCCATACCTCCTCTGGTAATTTGTACTCCAATGGGGTTGATGGTCCTCGATTGATCAAGTAAGCTGCTGTATTGACTGCTTCTGCCCAGAATTGTTTTGGTAGACCTGACTGTATACGAATGCTTCTGGCTCTTTCTGTCAATGTTCGGTTCATCCGCTCAGCTATGCCATTATGCTGAGGCGTACCTGGCACAGTTCTTTCCATCTTAATACCATGCTCGTAGCAAAACTTCTTGAATTTGGTGTCCTCATATTCTCCGCCATTGTCGGACCTGAATCTTTTGATCTTCAGACCTGATTCATTTTCAACCCTAGCTTTCCATATCCTGAAAACTTCACACTTCGGACTTGTATTTTAGAAAGTAAACCCATACTTTCCTAGAGTGATCATCAATAAAAGTCACAAAGTACTGTTTTCCACCTATAGACTGGGTGGTTGTTGGTCCCCACACATCAGAATGAACAAGCTCCAATTTTTCTTTCATTAGAGTTCTTCCAATATGCTGAAAGCTTACCCTCTTCTGCTTTCCAAGTATGCATTCTTCACACATGTCTAAATTCACAGATTTTATACTAGGGAGTTTTCCAATTGAATGCATGATCTTCATTCCTTTCTCACTCATGTGACCAAGTCTTTGGTGCCATAACTTGGAATTTTCATTCTCTGTTGCAACTGCAATCGAATAACACGCTCCAACTGTCAAATAGAGAGTACCATTCTTTTTACCATGAGCAACTATCATTGCTCCCTTTGAAATCTTCCAATTATCACCTTGAAAGATTATAGTGTAACCTTCACGAGCCAACTGCCCAACTGAGATCAAGTTCTTTCTTAGGTCGGGAACATGTTTGACATCCTTCAGCTCCCAAGCTGACCTATTTAACTTAATTTTGACATTACCTTGACCAACAATATCACAAGGTTGGTCATCACCAAGGTATACCTGTCCAAGGTTTCTATGGACATACTTCTCAAAAAAGTTTTTATTAGAAGTAGCATGGAACGATGCTCCAGAGTCTAATACCCAAGACTCTTCTTTGCTCTCCAATGAGCATATCAATGCATCATCACCTTCTCCGGTAGAAGTGACATTTGCCTCTGCCTTCACTTCTTTGCCTTTTGGTGTTCCCTTGCACTGACTTTTATAGTGCCCAATCTTTCCACAATTCCAACACTCCACAGTCTTTGAGTTTTGGAAATTATTTGGATTCCTGGATTTTGACCTCCTATCTCTGGATTGTCCTCGATAGTTTGATCTTCCGCGTTCATTCCTTCTGATTAAATTTCTTCCTCTTGACTCTGTATGCAATACTGAAGAGGATGAAGATTCACCTGATTCTCTTCGTCAAATCTCCTCACTAAGAACCAGATCACGAACGTCATCAAACTTCAACTTGTTATTTCCCGATGAGCTACTCACAGCTGTGACTGTAGCATTCCAACTATCTGGCAGGGAAGATAAAAGTATTAACGCTAATACTTCATCATCAAATTTGATTTCAACAGAACTCAATTGGGTTGTGACAGAATTGAGTTCATTAAGGTGTTGAGCTACCGATCCACCTTCCGACATCCTCAAACTAAACAACCGCCTCATCAAATGAACTTTATTGGAGGCTGATGGCTTCTCATACATATTAAAGAGAGCTTTCATGAGACCTGCCGTTGTGGTTTCCTTTGCAATGTTAAACGCCACATTGCGTGATAACGTCAATCGAATAACTCCGAGTGCTTGTCTATCTAAAAGCTTCCATTCTGCTTCTTGCATGCCATCTGGCTTTTTCTCTTCCAGAGGTTGATAGAGTTTTTTCTGGTATAAATAATCTTCAATCTGCATTTTCCAAAATCCGAAATCTTACCATCGAATTTTTCAAGTTTAACTTCTCCTTTGTCTGCAGCCATTTCTCCCACTCAAATTTGACTTTTTCTTTTAGGATCATTTTTATTTTTATCGTAATGTGGACTAATTGTCAACCAAACTCTTGATACCAATTGTTAAGAAAATAATGCAAATTTTCTATTTAATCAAATTTGAGGGAGAAATAAATTACATAAAAAAAATGTCTATTTATACCAAAGTGCAAAAAACACAACCCCTCTTTTCTCTGAGTTATTTTTCTTCTCTCAGATTTTCTCTTGAAAATTATTACATACAAATGAAGGAAATGCTCAATTTATAGTTTTCCTAAAACAACCTAAGCCATTTAAAATTTAGCCTGCAATATTTATTACCATTAGTTATTTTTCCCTATATTTGGAAACACCTTTAATTTTCAATGGTAATGCATGGTTATTTAATAACCATTTATTTTTTTTCTTTATGTTTCTTAATTATCTGCCAACACTATTCACCTGATTTTTACTCATCTAAACTTAACTTATCTTATCAGAACTTACCTGAACTTATTAAAACCTATTTTAGTTGTACTTTGAACTTAAGTAACCCTTATCAAAAACTATTTTTCCCTGAATAGAAATTAACTGAATTTATCTAAACTTAATATAAGTGAAATAAGTGAAAATTAGGTGAAATTGGGCTGTATTATGTTACATTTGTTGTCATTTCTTATCACCTACCAAATATAATTTAGAAACCCGAACATCTTACTTTAGAAAAGAAAAGAAAAAAAAAAGTTATAGGGTACATGACCTTACACATTCTTGTTCTTAAATATTGGCCAGAAAGTTTGCTCTATTTGCTCAATGCTATTAATATAGGTTAGTGCAACAACCATTTGATTGGACCTCCACTAAAAAGCTTTGAGGGGAATAATAATTAATTGACAATAAGTTTGGAGCTATTCTTGTAAATGGCAGTACTAATTTTTTTTTTAAAAAGGCTGTTGTGTAACTAAGAATGTACGACTAAACTAACCAATTAATTTAATTAGTGGTAGTTTTTGTTTTGGAAGCAACAAGTAGTAGTGGGTCTTGAGTGTGCTCTTCTGTTTTCATAGTGGACGCTGTTTATTTGATAATTTATCTTATCCTTTTACTACGGAGTATATTGCATTGGTAAATCCTTATGCACGTTATGCTACATTAATTTGTCCATATGTATGGTTGTTTACTTTATAGTGTTTATACTTATCGTGTTTCAAACTACCTAACATGACTTTTTGATACGTTTATGAGAATGAGATCAGATAAGGTAAACTAAAGTGTAATTGAAAATATAAAACCTTAAAATTCCAATCCAATGAGAATTTGGTTTATGACATTTTGTGTTATCAATGAAAGTTAAGCGGTTAAGATGGATAGCTTAAGTCGTTAGAGCTACCCTCCCGCTTTCAGGTGATCCTGGAATCGATTATCATTACTCACCCTTGTAGCTCTCTAAACACCAAAAAAAAGTTAAGCGGCCAAGATATAGTTGTGTGCACAACTCTAGAACCAGTAAACGAACGTCATCAAGAGTTAATGTTGTGTGCACATAACTTTGGCCAGGCAAGAATAATTGCGTCACAAATTTGAATTTGTTGCTACCCACCTACCCTTCTTTGATAGGTTACTGAATGGAGTTTATTCAATTTAATTTATACATCTCATCTCGATTTGACGGTATATTTATACCAAGCTCGACTCGAGTAGCTCATGAATGTGCTAGACTATACTCCGTATCACAAGTCACGACAACCAACACATGACCCATTATCCATACGACCATACTCCATACTCCATAGCACATTCTATAGGATAAAATTAAAACAAACTACTAGCTGGCTAGCTGCTAAAATCCAAGAATAATATAAGGTCAGTCCATAACCATTATGAGAACAGTAATAACTTCCGTGAACTTTGTTAATTAATTAACCTTATATTATTACATTTTGGGACCCAAAAAACAAAACTTTTTCTTCCACTTTCTCTCTAATATATAAATTCACACACAAATTCATCATTCATACAATCCAAAACTAAACCACATTATTCCCAAAAAAAATGCATCTAAAAGGAATTTCGTTAACAACTTATAAGGTAACAAGAAACATAGTTAAACTACATCCCTTTATATGTTCTTTTGTATAAAACGTTGTTTACATTTTAATTAATTATTTTCTTCTCTATCTAAATAAATTTTTGTTTCAGGTACAAAAAATGGGTGTAGTATTATTTTGTTTAGTTTTCTTAGTAGGAATAATCATGGATTCGAAAGGCGTCGAAGGAAGAAAAACAAGGGCAGTGTTAGAAAATTTTGAGTATGTTGCAATGAACTGCAGAAGTCATAGTGCCTCTATTACTGATTTTGGTGGTGTAGGTGATGGAAACACCTCTAATACTCAAGCTTTTAAGACAGCCGTTGATCATCTTAGCCAGTTTCAATCGGACGGTGGAGGTTTGCTGTTTGTTCCTGCTGGAAAATGGTTAACTGGAAGCTTTAATCTTACTAATCATTTTACACTTTTTCTTCACAAGGATGCTGTTCTTTTAGCTTCTCAGGTTTGTTCTTTATCCTTTTATTTTTAACCTCCTAATTATTTACTATTGTTTGATATTGTAATTATAATGAAATATTATTGAGTGGTTTTTGTTAGTAAATATAATAATAATGACATACTATTGGATTGGCTATTAGAGTTATTGCTTAAAACACATTGGGTGACCAAAATCCGACTTGTACTCGATATTTGTTGAACCTAACCCGATCCAAACCAACCTGATAATTTCAGTCACTAGTAAGATCCTTACCAAATGGCTGAACCCTTAAATATGGCCTGAACCATTTAAATCACATCCAAATGACACGTTTACTACCTCTAAACAACGTGTAGTATGCTAGATCAACCCGTAAATATAGAAAAATAAAGATGGTGATAGTTCATTTTATCATATGCTAAAACACAAATTACTCCTACTATAACAGGACATGAGCGAGTGGCCATTGATCGCGCCCTTGCCATCATATGGTCATGGAAGGGATGGTGGTGGAAGATATGCCAGCCTAATCACTGGTAGCAACCTCACAGATGTGATAATAACAGGTACACTACTCAGAAATTATAATCAGCATGCACTTTCATATTGTAACCAAAGTTTGTCTAATCATAGTATATTAGTATTTATAGACATTAAACAATACTTGTATATTAATATGGAGTTACTATGTTTTTATTAACAGGGGAAAATGGCACAATTGATGGTCAAGGTGAAATGTGGTGGCAGAAATTCCATCATAAGCAGCTTAAGAATACAAGGCCTTACTTAATAGAGCTTCTGTATTCTGACGGTATTCAAATATCGAACGTCACACTCATTAATTCACCTTCATGGAACATTCATCCCGTTTATAGCAGGTAAACTTACTTTCATCATCTTTTTAAGCATCATTTACAGCATTTTTTTTTTTTTTTTGAAACATCATTTACTGCATTTTTTATATAATCTAATGATAATTTTTCATAATGACAGCAATATAATAATTCAAGGCATAACAATCAGTGCTCCAGTTAACTCTCCTAACACTGATGGGATTAACCCAGGTATGTTTAGGTTCTTTTGATTAAATTTTCTAGTTTTGTATACTAATCGAGATTGGTTAACGATAACTTATCGAAAAATGTTCTGTGATTCTCTGAGAGGTGCAATAAAACTCCAATCCCTAGTGAAGAAGGCAGTTGTGACAGTACATGTGGTTATGGTGATACGTTGGATTGTTGTAGTGGTACCTTAAATGGTTGCGATTGTTAATGTGTTGAAATGTACAAATTTTTGTACCTCGCGGTGTATTAACTATATTAAGGGGCCTTTGTCTAATTCTCTATACATGATATGGAGAAAGAAAAGTTGTTAATCTAATTACATGTGTTTTGCCCTGCCCTTTTAATGCAGACTCCTGCACAAACACTAGAATTGAAGACTGCTACATTGTCTCTGGGGATGATTGTGTTGCTGTCAAGAGTGGGTGGGATGAGTATGGAATTTCCTTCGGAATGCCCACGAAGCAGCTCATAATCCGTCGTTTAACATGCATTTCTCCAACAAGTGCTGTGATTGCTTTAGGTAGCGAAATGTCAGGTGGAATACAAGATGTCAGGGCAGAGAACATATTGGCCATAAACTCGGAGTCAGGGGTGAGAATCAAGACAGGAGCAGGACGAGGAGGTTTTGTGAAGGATATATATGTGAAAGGGTTTACAATGCATACCATGAAATGGGCGTTTTGGATGACAGGGAATTACGGGTCACATCCTGATGACAAGTATGATCCGAATGCTCTTCCTACCATAAAAAACATTAACTACAGAGATATGGTAGCTGATCATGTGAAAATGGCAGCTAGGTTAGAAGGGATTTCGGGTGATCCTTTTACTGAAATTTGTATATCGAATGTGACCATAACGCTGGCTGCTAAACCAAAGAAAGTTCAGTGGACTTGCACTGATGTTGGTGGGATCTCAAGCGATGTCACACCTAAACCTTGTGATGCATTGGCTGATCAAGGAGCTGATCATAAAACAGAATGTGAGTATCCTAAAGATCCTTTGCCAATCGACGATGTCAAACTCCAAACATGTTCTTACGAGAGAAAGAGGTATCTTTGATGGATGAGAAGCCAGTCCCAAAGAAGATATGAATGAAAGTTTACATTACTATTCTTCTGTCTGAAATGTATTATTGCTTTTGCCATAGAGAATGAAGGATTTTACAATGTGATATCATATACAGTTTCAATTAGATCTTTGGAGTGTGTTTCAATCCCCCCTACCAAAGAAAAAGGGAGCTACCTTAAGAGAAACATACATATCAGTGTATTTATGGAAATGAAATTAGGATTTGAGAAGCTGATAAAAAAAAATTTAAAAAAAACTTCAATACCTACTATGAATGTGTCTAAAGAAAATTAGGAAAAAAAAAAAAAAAACTTAAACCTTCTCTACTACCCTGTATCTTATGGTACCGAGATATACTAGATTCCTTGCCTAGAGAATAATTTTACTCGCTCTATCAGAAATTGATGGTCACGGAAGAGTTGTCACATTTCTTAAAATATTTTAGTTTATGTATGAATTTTATAACACGCCGTTACTTAAAGGATTAATGACATGTACCAGACATACTATATATTCTAGTTACCAAGGATGAGAAATTGCAATAATAGAAGGTAGTTCTGATTGAATACAGGGCTGAATGCAGAGAATGTATTCAACTTCAGTAAATATACAGAGTCAAGAAGTTCTGAGCAAGTTATACAAAATAAACTAAAATAAAGTATTTAAGAGGTCATATAATTGTCCATAATCTAAAATTCTAGCTATAGAGGAACTCCAATTTCCTTATTTTCCTATTTTATCAACTCTTTTACAAGGAACCGAAGCTAAATACATAGTCCAAATTGCCTAACATTTTGGAATGAAAGAACTGGGTGCTGACTCTTGACAAACAGCTTCATTTACCTAAAAAGGCGGTCTCCTCCAAGAATAAGCAGGGTATGCAGGAGTAAAAACTGCAGAAGACTACCTTTTGTAGCAGAAGCAAAGCAATTTGTCCTGTCATATTCACTTAATGAGCGGGATCTGGGTTGAACTTCACTGATTCCTTCCAGATGAGCTCTTTCACATTCTCTTCTGTCAAGGATGATTGCTCGAAATCAAAGCGGAAAGGTGCCGAGCAGATGGGCTCATCATTGATGTCATGGAGGGAGGCTAAGTATGGGTGACACAGTGCCTCATCCACTGCAAACAGATTAGCACATAAAGAAGATTAATCAAAGATGAACCAAGCGAGTGTTTTCCATTTTAAAGGGGAATACTTGTAAATGTAAATACAAAATGGTTTTCTTCAATACCAGTAACGCGTTTGTTGGGATCAAAGACGAGCATCTTCTCCAACAGATCAGTGGCTGCTGGGGACATATTAGGAAACCTTGCCGAGAATTGCTGTTTTGGATACTGTGGAAGCTGTTTCACATACCTCCTAGCATGATTGCTCCGCAGAAAGCCCAGGCTCGAATCATCTGGTGACCCTATCAACTTTTGGATCCAAAATGACATAATGTTTCAGTCTGATTACTGAGAAACAGAAATAGTACACATAATCTTAATTCTGCAACATGCTAACTTTAAATGTACTAAAGATACAATGTTTGTCTACTAAAGTAAGGCATCAAATAATGGTACAATTTACATGTCTTATGAAGAATGTTACGATCATGGTAAATCATAAATAATGTCAGCACAATGTGTGACATGAAAGCACCAAAGCACTTAGAAAGTTGGCAGATACACTAATGTACTTAGATCCATGAAATTAATAATATTTGCATGATCATTTCTAGGCCATGTAAATAAGAGGTTGGCTATTATATTTAATACAAGTAGAAATTACCAGCTGACAAGACATCAAGTATCAAGCTAACCTCAGAGGATGCCTTCCTCAAGCTTAACCAAGTACTTCAAAGTCTGAGCTTCGAACATACTTCCTCATGAACTGAACTTCAGAGGAATAAAATGTAACTAGAAGATAAGAGAGGGAGGGCAGAACTTTACCTCAGTAATAAGCCTCAGTTGGTGAACATAATCTTTGCCTGGGAACAAGGGTTCTCTTGTCATGATTTCACCAAATATACAACCAACAGACCAGACATCAATCGCAGCTGTGTATTCTGAACAATTAAGGAGCAATTCAGGTGCTCGATACCAGCGAGTTACAACATACTCGGTCATAAAATCTGTCTCAGTGGTGGTCCTAGCCAGCCCAAAGTCTCCAATCTTTAGGTCACAGTTTGCATTTAGAAGTAAATTACTGGGCTTGAGATCGCGATGCAAGACCTTTGCAGAGTGTACATATTTTAAACCACGTAATAGCTGGTATAAGAAGTACTGCAATTCACAAAAAAAATAACAGTCTCTTTAACAACTTATATTGAGCAAAGCTAACAGCAAGTTCAATGGGTAAATTACATGTTTATTACAGTGCAAATATAGATTTATTAAAACTTCAGAGATATCCTAAACCATGAACTAGTTTAAAAAATTATCCAAGTAGAGTGAGATTTGATCAGTTTACCTTGAGAATCTTATAGTATTCTAGTTTAACAGAAACAAATGTGCCACAATAAGTTGCGTTTGGTAGAGAAATGAAATCATTTTTCAGAAAAACAGTTATTCTCATTTTCTACCGCTTGGTTTGTATAGGAGTGAAAATAATTTTTTGGAAAAACATTCACTCAAGGGTGGAAAAGAGTTCTCTTTTCAAAGGAAGCAATGTCATTTTTCCTCCATATTCTTTCAATTTCCTTCTCATGCATTTCCTTTTTTCACCTTCTTTAGTAAGGCTTATTCAAAGCAAACTGATTTGAAACTCAATTTCCATTAACATGAATTCTTTTCCCTTTGAACCAAAACACATGGGGATTCCAGAGAACTTGATCTCAATTGCAGTAATATCATGACAAACCTGGCAATGATCATCAGTCAAAGCTTGGCTAGAGCGAATTATCTGATGAAGATCAGTGTCCATTAGTTCATAAACAATGTAAACATCATTGAATGCTTCTTTCTTTGGTGGTCGGATGATATCCTTAATGGCAATAATCTGCATCAAGCCAAGAAAGTTAAATTCTGATAAAATTTAGAGACTACTGATACTCCGTACCAACATTTACATTGGGACAAATAGGAGAAATGCATCATGAAAGTTTTTGGTATTCACCACCAACCTTACATGAAGAAGTGTACTATTGCAGCAAAAAACTAAATGCAATAATTAGAGATTGTACTTATGAAAAGCGAAATCTTTACAGCTAGAAGGCTAACACATAATGAAACTGCAAAAGCAAGCTCACATTTTCATGGTCCATATGGCGAAGTAGTTTGATCTCTCTCAGAGTTCTTTTTGCATCTACTATGTTGTCAAATGCATTACCAATCTTCTTGATAGCAACCTCATGGTGTGTCTCTGAGTTCACAGCAGCACTGGAAAGAAAGAATTGTGTTATTTCTCTGACAGACGTGACAGTTGTAAACCCATATGGCATTAGTCATTTCCCTACATCATGTAAGTCAAACTAACACGAACTCTTTCCTATGTACTTTGAGACGGATCACCCTTGATGAAAAAGTCTATAGAAAAGCTAAATACGCACAGAAAGCAACCAAAAGGGCAGGGGAAAAAAGACAGTTATCTATGAAATTTCCTTTGGCAAATTTTCTCTTTTAAGTTGAAAATTAGCCTTATTTGAGCAATCAGGAAAGTTCTAGTCTTAGAACTACAATACTTGTATAATTCAAACTCAAGTAGTGTTAGCAGCATCCATCCTTCACAACTAATTTAGATTAAAGATAACAATACACTTATCAACAATAATCACAGATTCACAGCTTCTATCTCGAGTCATGGGCTAACAAGAGATACTTTAACAAAGTTCATCCTCCAATTGAAGATAACAATGCATTCATCAACAATCATAGATTCACAGCGTCTCATGGGTTAACAATAGCTACTATAGTAGTGTTCATTAGTAATAACAACCACCAATCACAATCACAGCATCTATTTTCAATCATGGACTGACAAGAAATGATACAGTATTTGCTCATTAACAATCATAAACAACACTTTTCTGTTTTGATCTCCTAAAACAAATAAATTAGTAGATGAATGAATAATAAATTCTTATGATTTTTGTTTTGGTTTCATCAAAGAAAAAATAGCTCTTCTGAAACATGCAAGTACAACAACTTTTCAGCCTCATTCATACATGCTTCAAAAATTATTAGCAAGACACAATAAATAGTCAAAGTTTCAAGCAAGACATCAAAAGAGACAAAGTACAGTTTAAATACAAACCCCCTTTCATCTAGCTCTAATAAGTCAATCAACCCAAAATTTTTAATTTCAACCAAATACCAATCAAATTTTCCAAATACCAAAAACCAATTACATCAATTAACCCATTTTACAAAACTCGAACCATCTTACACATTAGAGAACATGTAAGTCTTATCACCTATTTTGAACGAGACAGTCTCACAGTAACTTATTGTTAATGACTTTTATTCTTTATACAAATACAAATACAAATACAGATACAGAGTAAGTTATAACGTCTCATGATAAATAAAAAATATAGTGACACACCATCTTTAGACTATTGCTTGTATGCTCTTTTAAATTACACTGTCAACATGACTTGACTAACATCAAAACCATCATGTGCTACAATCACTTGTTAGTTGTTACAAGAAAAACACACCAAAAATCAAACAAGAACAGAAATCCACATAATAAATGAGCATTAATTAACAAAAAACAAAGAAAATTGAAATGAAAACATACCATACGAGGCCAGAAGCACCACGACCAATGGGACGAATAGGAGGAACATACTTAGAAGAAACCTCAAATAAACTGCCGTGGACATTGTACTGAACATAACGACCACCGTGCGTCATTACACCTTTTATTTTAGATTCTTGGTTTCCTTCTGTTGAGTGCAATGCTTCGAAACAATCCATCTCTTTCTCTCTCCTCTTTCTCTCTCTTCTGTACAATAATACTATACTAGTGATTTTTTTGGAGTGGGAGAAATATGAGTTTTGCAACCAAACAATGGCAAAAGAAAGACTCAATTTTTTTGACCTCCCAACCAATTAATTATTTTAGGGGTGGAAAGGAAAGGAAAACAAAAGAAAAGTCTCTTTTTTCAAATTCCGTGAATTGCAAACGGGCTTCTTCTTCTTCATGGGTTTCTGTTCCACGCGTCACCTTTCTATGATGTTGACAACCTTTTTTTTTCCTTTTTTTTTTGCTCTTTATGGATCTTCCTTTGCATTTTGCCCTTTCATTTGACCATTAATAATTTTTTATTTTAAATTTGTAAGGAGTAAAATGATGAACTTGTTTATATACTTTCTCCGTCCTTTTTTACTAGATTCGTTTTGACTTTTACACTGTTTATCACCCCACCTTTGACCGTCTTTTGTTAACTACATGTAAGGAAAAACATGTTCATGTGAAAATTGTTAGAATCGTCTAACTATCACAATATATAACTTTTAAAATTTTTACTTATAGAGAATTAAAGTTATTGATGGTTAAAATTGTGAATTGACAAGCGTGATAAAAGAAATAGGTCAAGTAAAATAGAACCGGGGAAGTAAATATTAATTACACTAATTTATGCATGAATTTGTCTTGCATTAGCAAAATTATATTTCCTTCCATTTTTTTAACTTGCAACAGTTTGACTTTACACTATTCACATGTCTCACTTTGACTAGTTTTAGTGGTTTATAGATTACGAATAGAAAAATACAGTCATGTGGAATCTTGTTAGACTCGTTTCGATTTATACTTTCATAATATCAAATTTTATAATTTTTACACATTGATAATTAAAAATATTAACGATTGAAAAAGTGTATCGACAAATGTGAAAAGAGAATGTTACAAGTTTTAAAAAAAAAACAAAAGAAGTATAAATTTAGAAATATATTAAAAGTGTATATGCCTCAAAAGATTATATACATATAGAAATTTAATCAAATGAAAGGAGTAATAAATTTATAAATCATCATTGTGTATACCAAAACTTCAAGTGAATAAAATATTGTAAATATTACCCTCTTAAATAAAACACTTTGAATTGATCAAAACTAGGTTGGAGTATTGACAGCTTACGAAAAGTTATTTCAAAAATACTCCGTACATTTTTATTTAACCCGCTAAATTAGATCATGACAAATTGTAAACAACCCATTGTGGTCTTGTGGAAGTAATGTGTAATTTTTTCTCATACTAGTGTCATATTAAATACGACCCAAAGTCCGCATCATTCAAAGTTATTTTCCCTAGTTTCTGTACAAATAATACACGGTCCTTTGAAAGTTATTTTCAATTCCCTAGTTTGATAGTTTCTTTACAAAAAAATCATTGTCATATATTTAGCATTACATTATACAATTCAATTTGTTTTTACCTTTGACTTGTAGAATATATATTGGATCAATTACATGGAAAAACAAAATCATGTCTTCGTTGAAGTTTCAATTAAATTGTGGAATATGTACTACACTACTACTTATTCAATACTTAATCTTGTATAGTTGTATATGTCAACCATATGTAACTTTTGACCAAATTTTTATGCCCATATTACCTTGTGTGCATTTCTAAATTCCACCAACTTTTTTTTTATTGTATGGTTTAATTATTTAATATTATATCATACTTTATTTTTTATTTTGTTACATAAAAAAGTAAAAAAGAAAAATTGGTGGATAATGTTTCAACACTTGCATGATCAAAATTGAATAAGAGTTTAATCAAGTATGTTTTCTAGAGGATTTGGTAGTTGTGGGAGTTCACGAGACATGAGCTCTTACTCACAAGCATGACATTGTTGTAAGGTTCTTTCTCTATCCAAATGTCACTTTTTTTGATGCAAAAATTAATTAAAAGGACAAAATATTGCCAACCAAATATAGTTCTTCCATATATATCTCCAAATTTGCTAATAAAAATTTCCCCATTCGATAACATGAGAAGCCATATTCTCCAACTTCACTTTATCTAAGAGCATATCCCTAAATTAATATCCATGGATTTGATTAGACGGCGATCAACATAACATGCATTAATGCAATAATAGTATAAATAGAGTATAGACTTAAAGGATCGGGTTATATTTGAGTTAAATGCTCCAATAGTTTGATATATATGGGTGTATATATTAAGGATTTTGACCAACAAATATTGTAACAAGAAATTTGAAGATTGGCAACAGGCTTAATTAGCTTATAGTAATTGAATTAAAGGATTTTGTATTGCATAATGGAATAATAAAACTAATAAACAACATATAAACAACAAAAGGTTGAAGTTCTAGTCTAGCTATCAATTTAACCAATACAAAATAAAAATGTCCAAAACTTTAAACGATCAACTAACATTATTTTTCAATCAAACATAAACATCTCTTGTTTATTATTTGTGATAGCTATTGTGCATGACCACTTATGAGTTATAAGATTTAAAAACGAAGCCTACGAATTATTGGTGCTCAAGTTTGATCATTCTTATATATTTGGCTCAAGATCGAAGAAGTTTGATGGCATAGCCTCAATGTCGTGAGTTTGATCATATATGTTTGAGCTCGAAATGTCATTTGCTAGAATCATATATATACGCGTTTGAGATGCTAAATTTCAAGATCTTTAATATGGAGTAGTTTATAAAATTTAGTGATATTAAAATACATCAAAGATCGATGAGTTTTTACAAACCTTTTAAGAACATTTATAAATTAAATATTATCGACACTTATTAATTGTTTGACCACATTATAAAGCCAATTGCTATTAATATACAAACACCCCCTTTACCAAAATCTATACACTATTGCCAACTTATGTGCATATCTATCCGAGATGCACAATAAAGGTGCTTGGCATGGATTGAGCTTTCTTATTTTGTGCCTTCAAGTTAGTCTTCGACGTGATTCGTGTATATCATTCACGTTTGTGAATGAAATGATTTATGAATAATCATGCACACTTAGATCAGAGATATATCAAGCATTTTCTGTGACGTGCCCCAATAATTGATCCGACTACCATAGACATTTTACATACTCTATTGAACTTATAAGCTAGCTTAGAATTGAATTCAATCTTCAACTCAACATGAGCTAGAATAATCTTTAACAGAGTACAATGTTTCTCCAACGATTGAATCTCTTATCAGCTCGTCTCGTTGAGTATTACAGTACAATATGAAGAGCATTACATACTTAATTTGGCTAATGAAGTCCGAATAAAGGCTTATCGATCTAGAAGCTTCATTCTGATCCCAATGTACCGTCTAACTGCGATATTCGTTCTAGTGCTTTTTAAGGATTTAAAAAAACATGTAATCCTTTGAAAATGGTTCAGACCAGAAGCCAGAAATTTCTATGAGTTTTGGAATTGAGAATATAGCCTGAATTTTGTCCCTTCTTTTGCACTGCCACACAAGTGCATGGACTATTTTCTATTAGATATTCAACCATGTCTACTGATTTTGGTGCACCTCCTCGTAATACTGTTGAGCCAGTACTAAAAGATCTTCTTGGTCTGTCATATAAACCAAAGATAATATGTTACAAAATGATATGATCATTGATCAATTACATTATTTGCATAAGAGATCTAATTATATGTATATAGTATTACACCAAATAGTATTTCAATTTCCCCTTATACATCATATCATCATACAACACCCCTTGCATGAAATTGAAATGAATAAATAGATTTTTAAAAAAGTTAATTAAAAATCAGAAGATGATATATGCTTTTATCAACTAAATTCATTGATCTTCAATTAATCAATATTAATTATATAAGTTAATTATAGATTTCTATGAATTCTTTCATACGTCCAAACAATACAATAGGCAGCAGAGATTTAATTTAACAATTGTATAAACACAATCACCAAAAGAAAACAATGGTTTTAACACAAATTTTTAAATTATATATTATGATGATCATATAAACATGCAACTAAAATAAAGAAGAATAATTAAAAAAAAAAATCATACCCTAAAAGAACAGACACAAGGTGACGACGTTGGCCAACAACAAGTAAATCAACCATCAATTCCTTACACCTTAGCAAAATAACAGCCCCCTTATTATCCAAACTCCCTTGTTCCACCTTCTCAACCCAAACCCTCGAATTCGGGAACGTCCCTTTACATGCCCTCTTCATAACCTCTAGGAAATCTTTGCCACCACTGCCGCCACCACCCTCCCCGACATCAGCCGTGGGATCAAAGTTAGATATCCCTGCCAAGCCGGGGTCAGAATGACGTCTAAAAAAGGATTTTATCAACAGGTGGGATTTTTTGGTAGGTTGTGTTACGTGCATGAGAATTAAGTCATCATTATCCTGCATTGCATGGGAAAGAACGTATTGTAGGGCGGCCACCGACTCGGCGGTAGCGTCCGCCACCACCATCACCCTCCGTTTACAAGAGGGTGATGCGTTCGATTTCCATGCCATGCAGTTGTGTGGTGGTGTTAGTAGGGGAGGACGCCGCCTCTCCCCATTGTGTAAAGGGCTCGAGAAGGTGGAGGTGGAGGCGGAGGCGGAGGCGGTGGTGTAATTTGAGGGTGTTAATTGATAAGATTTAGGTTTTACATGGTTAATTTTTTTTTGGAAGTCATTTGATTGGAAACCTAAAGATGTATTTGCCTTTTTTTGGAGACATTTTTTTTTCCTTATTCATAGGTTAAATTATTGGAGTATTGTGTTTATTTTTAAATTTGGGCTTTGTGACTTGAGGTTAGATTTCTTGAATCCAGCTACAATACATGACCAGGTCATATTTCCTAACTATAGAGGTTTATGTACTTTAATTATGGAATTATAGATAAGGTGATTGGTTTCGAGCAATGTATTATTCATATATGTTTGACTCAAAAAAAAAAAAAATTAAGTGTAAATTATTTGGCGAGAAGAATGTGACAAAACTCTAAACACAACTAAAACTATGATCAATCTTAATATTTTAATTTTTAAAACAATTCATCTAGATACAATCTTACATCAACCTTTTTTTTTTCCTAATATTATGGTGAGTACTCATGATCAAAATTTAGGCTCCTTAAATAAGAGATTCCAATAAACAAGTTCTTAGGAAATGAACATAGGAAGTGTTATTTAACTCTCCTTTTATATATACTCCTTCCTTCCCTAAATATAGTTTTCATTTGACTTTTTACGATCTCCAAGACGTGACTCAAAACGTCTATATCTCTATTTTCATACGCGTAAAAATTATAAAAACTTGATTAATAAAATATATAATGTGACGAATCCAGCAAGATCCACATGAACATATAATCTCTTATAAATTAACGGGAACATATTTAGGGACGGAGGGATCTCAGTATTTACTTTGTATTTATTATGTATCTCTTTTTATAAGTTTTTTAAGTAGTGGGAAAAAGAGAGAGAAATGTAAAAATACAACGTGCCTATGTAATTGTAAACATAAATTAAGGAATTAAGTAAAGAGAATGGAACCTAGCCATCAAAATGCCCAACCACCGCCAATTCCACCGGAGGTCACGAATCAAGTGGACAGATCTAATAAGAAACCGAAACGCAAAATTCCACATTTAATTTTCGATAAATCCGAAAATGGAGATAACCCTAATATGGAGATTGATTTGAACTCGATACAGCCAGTCAATCTAAGCAAGGAAGCTGCTATAGGGTCTGGAAGTCAAAACAACCTCATAGGTCTTTTAGGGATTTAGTGAGGGATACTCAATTGGAGGCTATGGCGACAAATAACATCCTGTCCTATGATGAAGACGACGATGATGTCCCACCTGATGACTTTGAGGGGAATGATAGATGTCCGGTTATTCTTCTTACTAAGGAGGAAAAGAGAGCTACTCGGTGACCATGGAGGAATACCCTCATAATCCGTCCGAATGTTCGATGGAAGTCTGGGATGTATGAAGAGGCTTAAGAAGAAGTGGCAATTGAAAGGAGATATGTCTCTTACTGATATTGGTTGCAAGTATTTCATTGCTAGGTTTAGCAACCAAGATGATTATAATTTTGCTGGGCCATGGTTAATTGATGAAAAATACCGTACCATAAGGAAATGGACGCCTAATTTTATCCCAGAGGAAGCCTCGATCTAGGTTTTGACAGCTTGGGTTAGAATCCCAAATTTGTCAGTAGAGTATTTTGACAAGGAGTTCTTAAAAAAAAATTGGTGCAAAAATTAGGAAGGTCATTCGAGTAGACAAGTCCACTGCATATGCGGAACGTGGGCAATTTACTAGATTGACTGTCGAAATTGATCTTTTGAAACCACTTCTGTCAAAATTTTGGCTTAAAGGGAAAATCTGGAGAATACAATACGAAGGGATCAAATTGATCTATTACAAATGTGGAAAATTGGGGCATGTTGAGGACCAATGTGCTTCAAAACATGCGAATGAAGATATGATTGTTGACCAAGTAAACAAAATTGTTACTAATCAACATGACCATGGCTTGAATAAAGAGATTGATAAGGCTTTGAAACTGGAAGAGGAGAATGACTTTGGATCATGGATGCTTGTGAAGAAACCAGTGAGAAAGAGGTATACCAAACCGGATAAAGCACCTCCGGGAGCCGGAAAAGATGGTCAGACCACCACAGTCATAGAACAAAATGGAGCGCCAATTCAAAATTCAAAACAGAATATGGTGGGGAAATCAGGATCAAGATTTGAGGCGTTAAACAAGGAAACTGAAAATCCCATATGGCAAAAAAAAAAAAGTCAACTCCTTAGAAGATATGCATACAAAAGATATGGTAAATATCCCAACACAATCTTTGATTGAAGATAGTGATAGAATAATGACTATCAATTTAGGAGAGGAATCTCAAAATATTCCTAAAGATTTTGTTCAACAGCCTGGAGTTAAAAAAAAAATAGCAATGATAATTTTCCAAAAAAATAAAAAAGGCAATATTAATGGGAAAAACAATTCCCAAAAATTGACTAACCAAAAAATAAGCCCTCTAAAGCCTATTGAGAACGAAATACCTACGAAGCCCTCTTCATCAAGCCAAAAACAAAGCCAGTTCCCAGAGAAGGAGAATATTATTTTCACAGCAACAGCTTTTACAAAAGGCACATACCAGGCCAAAAGCCTAATACTCAAGAAGCTATCCAAATTGTAGTAGAAGAAACAGAGGATTTAATTGAAGTAGACTCCCATGGAGATATATCCGCAGAATGTGATTTCTCTTCGAATCCCTCCGAAGAAAACGATTTTTGTAGGGCAGCCAATGGAGCTTCCTTACCTGACCATAGCCGACCCCCTGACCCATGTCAATGGAACTTTTTTTTTTTTTAGCAATCTGAACTCCTCTATAGTTAAGATGAATGAACAACTTGCGAATTTAACATCTAATTCACTGCCGATATCTTGCATGATTTGGAACGTGCAAGGAGCAGGAAGCAGAGATTTTATTTTTGCCTTGAAGGAAAATAATTAGAATCAATAAACCGAATGTCATTGCACTCGTAGTAACTCATATGGGTGGTGCCCAAGCAGAAAGAATTACTAATGTAATTGGCTACAATGGTCATACGACAGTAGATGCACAAGGTTTCTCGGGTGGTATATGGATTTATTGGAAACGAGACCTTGTTACTGTAGAACCCATTTACAAGCGTAACCAATTCATAAAAATGGAGATTAAATGTGTAGCTGGCATACCGTGGTATTTCACGGCTGTATATGCAAGCCCTGACCCCTCCAAGAGACAAGAATTATGGAGAGAGTTAAAAGAGTTTGCCTCTACTAATAATGTTCCCTAGATGGTGGCAGGGGATTTTAACGAGACAAGATTTCAATGGGAACGTAGCTCAAGTTGTGCTGAAACTTCAAGAAGGTCTGCCGGTTTAAAGAATGGGTAGAGGATATTGGGTTGCTAGAGATAGAATTCAGTGGTGCTTCTCACACTTGGGCAAGAAGCACGTTTGTTCAAACATGGAGAAGTGCCCGCTTAGATAGAGCCAAAAAGATCGACTTTGAGAAGGCGTATGATCGGCTTTGATGGGATTTTATTAGATATACCTTAATGGAAATTCGGTATCCTATCCTTTTAGTTGATGTTATAATGGAGTGTATCACAACCTCCTCCATGAAGGTATTATGGAATGGTGAACCAACACAGGCCTTTTCTTCTAAACGTGGGATACGACAAGGTGACCCATTGTCACCTTATTTGTTCGTTTTGTGTATGGAACGCCGCAACCAGATTATTGAAGAATCGATTATTTTGGATCGATGGAAGCCAATAAGGGTTAGCAGAGATGGTCCTAAGCTCTCAAACCTGGCATTCGCGGATGATATTATACTTTTTGCCGAAGCCACTATCGAACAAAATGGCTATGTGAAACAATGTTTATCTCGCTTCTGTACAGCATCAGGGCAGAGAGTTAGTTTCTCCAAATCAAGGGTTTACTTCTCTGGAAATACTAGAGAATCCAAAAAAAGTGGCATCACCAATTTTCTGGAAATTGAAGAAACGACTGATTTGGGCAGCTATTTGGGAATGCCGACCCTTACCAGTCGTGTTACAAAGGACACTTTTGGCTATTTGTGTGAAAAAATTGATAGACGATTGGCAGGCTGGAAATCTAAACACCTTTCTCTGGCAGGTAGAATTACTTTGGCGAAGTCAACTATATCGACTATGGCCTCCTATGCTATGAAAACTGCTAGGATTCCACGTTTTTATATGCGATGACATTGATAAAAGAACAAGGAGGTTTCTTTGGGGAGGGGATGGTAAAAAGCGCAAGATTCACCTTATTTCATGGGAAAATCTCCAAAAACCAAGAGATATGGGAGGGCTAGGCATTCAAGCATCAAGACAAGCTAATTTAGCTTTCTTGGCAAAACTTGGATGGAGAATTCTTACCGAGCCTAATGCCTTATGGGCTTGAGTTCTAAGGAGCAAATATTGTAAAGGTCGATGTGATGTTGATACGTTTGAAGCTAAGGCTAATATGTCTAATGTTTGGAGAAGAATTACCGAGAATGCCACGTTTATCTCTAAGGGAGCTAGAGTTGCTGTGAGTGATGGTTCAACCACTCTATTCTGGGATCACAGGTGGGTAAGCTCGAAAACTCTAAGAGAGCTTGGAACCTCAGCCATCCCCCTGAACATAGCAGGCGCAACAATAGCAGAGTTGTGGGATGAAGTGCAGGGGTGGAAATGGGTTAGCTTTGCTGATATCCTGCCACAAGATATCTTGAGGCTCACTCCTTGATCAAGAACCCAGAAATAGGTGATTTATTATACTGGAATAATGGTACAAAGGGGCGTTTCAGCATTAAATTTGCATTGCAGATCATTAGACAGGAGGATGAAACTCGTGAGGATGGGTCGTGGGAGCTGGTGTAGAGACTTCAAGTCCAGCAACGGATTAAAGTTTTCTTATGGTTGGTTTTGCACGACAAAGTAATGAGCAATGCTAATAGATTTAAAAGGTCCTTGACTGAAGATCCATGCTGCAAACTTTGCTCGAACATTGAGGAAAGCACAAGTCATATCCTTAGAGATTACAAGGCTGCGAGGGAAGTTTGGCTACAGGTGGGTGGCCCTGCCAATTCCCCTGACTTCCGTAATGGTTCCCTAAAACAATGGATATGACTTTTGCAAGTTCGTAACATTAAGGTGTAAGTTCATAATGACATGTCTCCCGAAATCTAGCCGACTTATTTTGCGATTGTTGTGTGGTGGTTATGGAGATGGAGAAATGTCGTAGCCTTTGGTAACACAAGTGATATGCCAATTGATGTGAAGCAATTCTTGCTTGATCGGTTTCAGGAGGTATGGCAAGTAATGGGGGATGGGATAGTAGATAGCTCGCATACACTTGCTGTTAGAAGGGAGACCTTTATTAAGTGGAATGCTCCACCTGTTGGGTGGTATGCCTTAAATGCAGATGGGGCTGCTAAAGGAGCCCCTGGCCTAGCTGGAGAAGGAGGCTTAATTCGTGACAGCACGGGTAAAATTAGCTATGCCTACTCGCTGAAGTTGGGTCATTGTGTAGCCTTTCAAAGCCGAGGTTCTTGCAGTAGAATATGGTTTAGAGTTGGCTCGTAGAATGGGAATAAAGAAGCTCCAAGTGCAGTTGGATAATAAAGCAATTACTCAAATTTTCAATAGTGCAGATAGCTATAATGGTGAGTGTGTTCATGACATTCTACATTGCAAAAATCTGATTGATGAGAAGCTAGATTGGAAAGTTGAAATAAAGCATGTGTTTTGTGAAGCAAATCAAGCTGCAGATTGGCTAGCCAATCAAGAAGTCCATCAGAACAACAAATTTGAGTTGATTTAAGTCCCAGTTGATTCAAGTCACCCCTCTATATTTGAGGCGTATATTACATAATGATGTTGTTGGCGTGGCTTTGCCACAGTTTATCCCCCTAGGTTTTATGTCTTTGTAATGTTTTTATTTCCGAGGCTCATTTTGCACCAAAAATAAAAAAAATTACGTATCTCTTTTCACGTACAATAAATTTTTCATTGAAATATATAGCTTTGCAAATATTCTTTTAACTTTTATCACATTAACTTTTCCAATTGAAGTAATACGTACAACGCAAAATTGATTTCTATGTTTCACATTAACTAGCTAGCAATGATTAAAAGATACTACTTTCTTTGTTCTTTTTAATTATTTGTAAACTCCATTTACTTTGACTAGCTTTTAAGATTTAAAATTATGTTAAAACATTATCATCTGATATTTTGTACTTAAAATCATCTCAATGTATTTTTTTTATTTTTTATTTTTGCTTTTTTTATTTTAGAAATCATCTCAATGTATGTTTCATACTATCAACTCTTTATAATTTTTACTAATATTGATTGATAATTAGAGATCGATATTAATCGCGCGTTGCACTAGTGCATTGGAACACGAGATTAAAAAAAAAAAAACACATCAACTTAAAAAGTACATTGTTTAAACGCGAGATATTTATCACAAAAAATTAAAAAATATATTCATAATTTATAAAATTTAAAGGTTGTGCAAAATCAAATGCTACGCTTAATCTTAAAAATAAAATTAAAAAAAATACAAAAAAAAGACACCGGGATGACACATGTCATTCCCTGGTGCTGTTTTTTCCCTCCAAAATCCCCCTTCCTTTCTCTCTTTTTTTTGTTTTTTGTTTTTTTTCCTTTTTCCTCTTTTAGCCAATGCCACATATTATAATTTATGTACAGTATATATATTCCCCAGATCTTATAATTGTGGTAATTTTGATTCACATACTAACTATGTCTGTAATAAAATATTTTAATATCTTTATATCTTATAAATATTACAGATAGGCGGTCGCACACCTAACAAAAATAATAAAAACCTAACTAAACCTCCTTATATATAGTAGGGTAAGTCAGGGTCGATCCACAGAGAAGGTTGGACTAAAATGGTTTCTATGAATTACAATAGCCGAATCAAGATAAAATAATGAGTTGAATAATATATACTATGAACTAACAAAATAAATCTAATAATAATAAAGACTCTAGAATTAAGTATCACCGCTAATATAATCAATACAAGATAAATTCCTACCCCAACCAATTAATTATATATTCACAAGGAAAAGTAATCCCTAGATAATACCAATGGTCTCTCTCGAGTTATCATTGGCTTCTCTAACCCACAATCAAGCCTATTCTCATGGAATCATGCAAATTAGAGACATTAAGCACATTACTCTAACTTCCTGATTATCCATTCAACTACTCTCGCGATGAATATCAAACCCTTAATTGATCTATTCAAATCTGTTAAAACCCAACTCTCGCTGCGATTAAAACAATGGAATAATAATAATACTAATTATCTCTATCTAGTATTGGCATAAGCGCAATCAATTAAGCATGAACAATATAAATAATTAATTGAGAATTTAAAAGAATAAATCAAGTATTAACCATATTAGGGTTCAACCTAAATCTAGAACAACAATCTACTCTAACATATTTAAAAAAACAAGAACAATAAATAACAAAGAAAACATGAATAAATAAAGAGAAGAGAAAAATACCGGATCTTGAATACAAAGGAAAATATAAAAACTAGAGAGAAAACTAGGTCTAAAAGTCTCCTCCCTAAAATAAAATAATTAAGGAGTATTTATAATAAATCTAGAGCTATAAGGTAAATAGGAAATAAAGAAATCCTAAATTGACTAAAAGTACTAAATAAGGCGTGGGCGTGCTTTTCAAATCAATAATAAGCCCTTCGTTGAAGCACGGGCGTGCCCCTATGAGGCACGGGTGTGCCTCTATAGCAGAAACTTTGGGTTAATTCTTTCGCGATGAGGCACGGACGTGCCTTCTCTGCTGCGCGTATCACTCATCTTAAATCAGTCATAACTTCATATCCAGAGCTCCGTTTGAGGCGTGTAATATATTGTTGGAAAGTTCTTCAAGTCTACTTTCCAATGAAATTTGAATCACTCCATTATCATTTTTATATCAAAAGTTATGAGCATAATAGTGAACATGTGTCATATTTGTCAAGTATTTCATCAACGTTTTGCTTCATTTTCACTCAAGTTCGTCTCGAATACATGATTTGATATTCTTAAGCAATATGTTTTCATACTCCATGATTATTATACTCAAGATTAGCCAACCATACTCCATTTGCATATAAATCACCTGAAATTCATCAAAACACACAAACGAAGAGTAGTATAGCACAACTTAAGCAAATAATGCAAATATGCACCAAAGATCTCTAATTTTGTAATCAAATGAGCTTAGATACCCACCTAAAACATGTGCAAAATAGAACCTATCAATTACTATGTATGGCATACTTTCATATATAGCATAATACATCATATATTATTCTTACAAATTATTAAATGAAATATATTTTAAATAAGATAGTTTTGTTACAATATTAACAAACTGATGAATCTATTAAACTACATTCGTATCACGTACTACACAAATTATTATTATTATTTTTTTTTGAAAGATATTATTATTATTATTATTATTATTATTATTATTATTATTATTATTGTTGTTGTTATTGTTGTAGCAGTATTATTTTTCATTGAGAAATTTTAAAATATTTTTTCTTAATAGGAATCCTCCTACTAATACCATATATCTTGGACAAAAATAACATTATTCTATTTTTTTAATTTCCAAGTATTTATGTATTAGGTATTTATGTTTTCCATTATCACACAGTGTATTAAATGCACAATATCATTGAAATTTTTAGACACTCGTATAGTCATATCACTCATATGGCCTAGATGTAGTTTTAATATACTCATGGTTTAATCGACTCTATCTTTCCAAATAAGAAGAAAATAAATACATAGTATGTTGTAACATAGTTTGTATTTTATCCATGTTATTTTTATAAAAGATAAACTGATTTTAATTTAATGAGGTGAAATTACCATATATGGCGCGGGACCTAACCTAGTAGCAGACCGAAAGATGTGCTTCCGTCTTCCAACATTTCATCCCGCTTGAAAGAACAAGAATTTTAACTTTAAAAAAAAAAAAAAAAGTGATTGCAATTATCAGTGCAACGTTAAGCCCAAGTGATTACAAATTACATTATCCAGCCCACAAAGTAACAATGTATGGGCTTTAACTTTGTTATTATTAATAAGGGAAAATAATGTAAATAAATATATTTAGGGTTATAAATATCTATAAATTTTTAAATGAACATGGTTCACATTAATTTATTATGAACCACTAATATTAGTGACACTATATCGTTTTATAAGTAAAAAAAATCAGTATGTAAAAATAAATGTTATTCTGTTAAAATAAAAGTTATTGTGTAATAAAAGTCATACGAGGTAATTTTTTTTAATGAAAGTTTTAATAAAATGGTCAATATGAATAATATAGGTCACTATGAAGTCACTATGTTCAACATAATGTCGACTGAAATATGCGAAATTCAGATTCACAATAATATTAAAAGTCACTCAAGTTTTAGTAAAGATCACTATATTAAAATTAAGGTCACTATATTTAACAATATGTCAGTTGAGTGCGTATGGACCTTGGTTCACAATAATATTATTGTGAACCAGGTACACACAAGCTTTAGGCATAAATATCCGCATACTACTTTTAATAATTATAAAAAAAAAAAACAATTAACGATGATGAATGCAAATAAGTAATATTTTTTTAAATAATAATAATGTCCAAATAATATAAATTTATCTCAAAATTTTTAAAAATCAACTTGTTTTGTGTGCGGTGGGTCACATTGTATGGCCACTTGTAAAAGAACAAAGTAATCCTTATAATATTGACCGAGTAATCCTTGTAATACTGGCTGAGTAACCCATTTAACTAAGTAACCCCTACAACACTGACGAAGTAACCCTTGCAACACTGACTAAGTACTCCCTGTAACACTAACGAAATAACCCCCATAATAGCTGGCCATACAGTGTGACTAGCCACATATAAGAATTTGTGTTTAAAAAGTAGGGGGAAAAAACAAATCAAGACACATGTACGTGCCGTAGAATTCAATATTCATCATTTGTTACCCACATTTAAGGCTTTAAAATGGTGACCCATTTAAATTTTCATCCCTAACCCCTAGTGGTGGATTTAGAAATTTTGGGTTTGCACATGTTACATAAAAAAATTAAAAAATTACAATTGAAGTAGATGAGTTTTGAAAACGATATATTACACTATTAATTTCATCATCTGAACAAAAAATAATGTCGTATAGAAGAATTGAACCCGTGACCTTTGATAGAGATAATTTAAAAATAATTTAATTTCTATCTTTTTTAGTGGTAAGGCACACTCTAGGACACAAGCTAACTCCGTCTATGATTTTATATTTTGTAAGGAGTACTTTACTAAATTTGATATGAGTAGACCTAAACTGAATGATTTTTTTTATCAAATTCAAAATACAACCCAGGATAAATTGACCAACCCATACGGCCAAATCCAATACTTGAAAATTACGATAGGAGAGTATATAGGATTAATGATTATCCCTAAAAAAAATCAGTTAAATAAACTAGATATATATACGGGTAAATATTTGAAAAGAAAAAAGAAATGATGAAAAGTCTAGAAAGCGCGGAAACACATTCCAAAACCCTCCATCTACTACGTGTCTACGTACATTCAAGAATTGCCGCCATAAAACCAAAGAATTATCCCGAAAATCCCCCTTTTTTTCTCCCCTATATAAAAACCTCTACTCTTCCTTTCTCTCTCTTCATCGGAAAACAAAATTTATCTGCATTTCTGCTAATCCATTCACTAATCATCAACTCCTCAATTTCTCGATTATCTACTAAGAACTCATCAATGGCGGACGTTGAGATGTCAGGCGAAAGAGAGACCTTCGCATTTCAAGCAGAGATCAACCAGCTTCTCAGTGTAATCATCAACACTTTTTACAGTAACAAGGAGATTTTTCTTCGTGAACTCATCAGCAACTCTTTTGATGTAAGTTTCTCTCTCCTCAAATTCTTCAAAATTATAATGAATTTGTAATGTTAATTGATCGATTTTGATTTTTTTTTTTGACTGATTTTTTTTGTTCTGTTAGATTATGTAAATAATCTTGTGTAATTTAGTTTGTAAATTACTTTTGTATCCTTACTCATTAACCCTAGAATACTTGTGTATATATGTTGATCATTAATCAATGAGAAAGGCACGACAAATATTCACATATTCTCTCATGGTATCACGAGCTTAGGTTTTTCGATCCGAAACCCTAATTCTCTTCTTCTCTTCTTGTTCGGATTACCTCCATGGCCGAAACTCAGAAAATTCATCCTGCTACCCTAGTCACCAATATCAAGACTTGTATTCCTATCATTCTTGATTATGATGGCACCCAATACAACACGTGGTCTAATTTGTTCGAACTTCATTGCCGTACGAACTTGGTCCTCGACCATATCATTCCACCTGTTGCTGATGGGAACGAACAGGCTTCTGCTTCTTCTGAGAACGCTCAATGGCAACGACTTGATGACATCGTTCGTCAATGGATTTACAATACCATCTCCACTGACCTTCTTAATTCCATAATCGATCCCGATGACAAGGCTATTGATGCTTGGAATCGTTTGAAGAATTTTTTCCTCAATAACAAGTCTACACGAGCATTACACCTTGATGCGCAATTCACCAACACCAAGCTCGAGCATTTCGATGGTGTGAAACCCTATTGTACTCGCCTCAAAACCCTTGCTGACAGTTAGAGGAACGTTGGAGACAAGGTCTCGGACAATAGGATGGTGCTTCAACTCTTGAAAGGGCTTTCGGAGGACTACAAGCCTTTTAGGACTTCTGTACAGCATCGCAATCCTTTGCCTTCTTTTGACACTTTGAGGTCGATGCTTGAACTTGAGGAACAAGGCAATGCTGCTGACGTTGTTGTCGATTCTCATGAGGAGGCTCATGTCTCACAATCACCATCCACGTTTCAACGCACAACCGGGGAATAAGCTCAGAACTCTAGCAATTTTCGGGGTTCAAGCAATCGAAATGGTGGTCGCAAGCAAAATAAAGGCAAAGGGGGTTGCGGAAAGGGGAAGTCTACCGCCGGGAACGGTGGGAACAACCAGCCGCAACAGCACCAGCAACCAGGCGGTGCGTCGCAGCAGCAACAGGGCCAGAGTTGGATGTCCCCCCCTCAATCGCAATTCTGGGGCTATTGGAATCAGCCTCCTTGGCACACCCCACCCTGCCCGTATCCAAGTCAGGGCCCAGGCCCACTCCCTTGGTCTCCAAGGCCAAATCCGCAGCCTGCTTCACAGGGTGTCCTTGGGCCACGTCCACAACAAGCTTATGTTCTGGCAGGTCCACCTTCTTCTTCTTCGGGTTACACACCGACCAACATCGAGCAGGCTATGCATACTATGACTCTAGCCGACCCGAACTATTACTTGGATACAGGAGCAACGTCACATATGTCGAACTCTCAAGGTAATTTATCATCATATATTCCTTTGAGCAAACATACTAATAATTCTATTATTGTTGGTGATGGTAGCAAAATTCCAATTAATGGTTACGGTCATGACTCTTTACACCAAAACATACTACACCTCAATAATGTCCTACATGTGCCCAAACTTGTTAAGAATCTCATTTCTGTTAGAAAGTTCACTAGTGACAATAATGTATCAATTGAGTTTGATCCGTTTGGGTTTTCTATGAAGGATTTGCAGACGGGGAGCACAATAGTGAGATGTAATAGCCATGGCGATCTCTATCCCTTCTTCACCGATCGTCATCTCATTTCAACTTCACATCCGTCAGCTTTTGCAGTTGTGTCTCCTAGTATGTGGCATTCCCGGTTAGGTCATCCGGGAAGTGTAATTTTAAGTTCCTTGCGTAATAGTAATCTCATAAATTGTAATAAGGCTTCACGGCATGTTTGTCATTCTTGTCCGTTGGGAAAATTAATAAAACTGCCTTTTCATGATTCTATGTCGCATACTACTATGCCTTTTGATATTGTTCACAGTGATTTATGGACTTCTCCCGTAGTTAGCTCTCTTGGTCACAAATATTATGTTCTATTCCTTGATAATTACACGAATTTTCTGTGGACCTTTCCTATCCCATCTAAATCCCAAGTCTACAACTTGTTTCTTCGTGTACGAACATACATTAAGACTCAATTTGAAAGAGAAGTAAAATCATTCCAATGTGACAATGGAACGGAATTTACCAATACTCCTTTTCAAAAATTCGCTGACCAACATGGCATGACTTTCCGCTTCTCTTGTCCATACTCCTCTCCTCAAAATGGCAAAGCTGAAAGAAAAATAAAAACGATCAACAATGTCGTTCGTACCCTTCTTAGTCATGCCTCTATGCCACCCACCTTTTGGCATCATGCCTTAGACATAGCTACATTCCTCCACAACATCCTTCCTACAAAAATTCTTGGCTACAAATCTCCGACTCAAATCCTATATCAAAGGCATCCCGACTACTCTCATCTACGGGTGTTTGGTTGTCTATGTTACCCCCTCTTACCTTCTTCTAAAATACACAAGCTTCAATCTCGTTATACTCCCTGTGTATTTCTTGGCTATCCATCTAGTCATCGGGGTTACAAGTGTTATGATATATCGAGTCGTAAGATTATAATAGCTCGGCATGTTTGGTTTGATGAGTCGGTTTTTCCTTTTTCTAACATTCACACGCCTACTCCTCACACATACGATTTTTAGATGATGTCTCAAATCCTCTAATTAATCCCGTAGTTAGAGACCATATGCTAGGCGCCCATTCCTCACCAAAAGCAGCCAACCGGACTGCTCCGCAGCCTGGCTGCGGTGAACCCTCCTAGACCGCACCCTCCTTGCAGAGTGGATTGCCCTCCTTGCAATCCACGCCCCTTAGCTCTTCCTCAGCACCTCACAGCCCGAATCATCCCCTGTCTACTGCTCCTACTAGTGCCAGGCAGCGTGGTCGTGCACCACCAACTGCTATCCCCGCCAGGTCACCAGCAGGAACTAGTATGCAAGGCATTTCACTCGGTGATGCTGCTGGCCAGCACGCTGGTGAGGGCACTGATGAGCAGCCTTCTCGTCCTCTCTCTTCCCCAAATCCCCCACATCCATCATTTCACTCCATGGCTACTCGTAGCAAACATGGAATTGTTAAGCCAAACCCAAAATACCAACACAGTTCCCTTCTTACTTCTACCTCCATATCACCACTTCCAAAAAAATCTCGTACATGCTCTACGTGACCATAATTGGAAAGTTGCTATGCAGGAAGAATATGATGCTCTCATTGCTAATGGTACTTGGGATTTGATTCCAAGGCTGTCTAATGTCAATGTTATCCGCTCTTTGTGGATTTTTCGGCATAAGACTAATTCTGATGGCACGTTTGAGAGACATAAGGCTCGTCTTGTTGGTGATGGTAAATCCCAAAGGGAAGGTATTGATTGTGATGAAAATTTCAGTCCGGTTGTTAAACCGGCAACCATTCGGGTGGTTCTTAGAATTGCTTTGTCTCGCTCTTGGCTGATACATCAATTGGACGTTAAAAATGCATTCTTACATGGTAACTTGAATGAAACAGTTTACATGTATCAACCATTAGGTTTCAAGGATCCCGCTCGCCCCAATCATGTCTTCTTACTCCGAAAGTCTCTATATGGATTCAAACAGGCACCTAGGGCTTGGTATCAACGATTTGCTGTTTTTGTTACTGCTATTGGTTTTTCTAACAGCAAATCTGACACCTCTTTGTTCATTTATCACCATGGTAAAGACATTGCATATTTATTGTTATATGTGGATGATATTGTCCTAACAACTTCATCAGAGTCTCTTCGAAACCAAATCATCTCTCGGCTCAGTTCTGAATTTGCCATGAAAGATTTGGGCGACCTGAGTTATTTCTTAGGTATTGCGGTGACTCGTGACAAGGATGGCTTATTTCTATCTCAGAAAAAGTATGCCAAGGAAATCCTAGAGACTGCAGGCATGGCTAACTGCAATTCATCTCCCACTCCGGTTGATTCTAAAGGGAAAATGCATGCAGACTCCGGTGAGTTATATACAGATCCGACCATGTATCGTCGGCTGTGTGGTGCTCTACAATACCTCACTTTCACTCGGCCTGAGATTTCATATGCGGTTCAACAAGTGTGCCTGTTTATGCATTCTCCGAGAGTTGCTCATATGGATGCTCTAAAACGCATTTTGCGTTATATCCAAGGTACGACTGATTTTGGTTTGCGCTTGTATAAATCATCTGTCACCTCTATCTTGTCTTACACGGACGCTGACTGGGCCGGGTGCCCCGACACTCGTCGTTCCACGTCTGGTTACTGTATTTTTCTTGGTGATAATTTGATTTCTTGGTCCTCAAAACGTCAACCTACTTTGTCAAAGTCCAGTGCTGAAGCAGAATACAGAGGGGTTGCTAATGTTGTTTCTGAGTCCTGCTGGATTCGGAACTTATTACTAGAGCTACATTGTCCGGTCTCTAAAGCTACATTAATTTATTGTGACAATGTAAGCGCTATCTATCTCTCGGGCAATCCGGTACAACATCAGCGCACAAAACACATTGAACTGGATATTCACTTTGTTCGTGAGAAGGTACAACGCGGTGAGGTCCGTGTACTTCATGTTCCGTCAAGGTATCAGATTGCAGACATTTTCACTAAAGGGCTGCCAAGAATTTTGTTTACTGATTTCAGGGACAGTCTCAGCGTTTGCAGTCCTCCCGTTTCGACTGCGGGGGTGTGTTAGATTATGTAAATAATCTTGTGTAATTTAGTTTGTAAATTACTTTTGTATCCTTACTCATTAACCCTGGAATACTTGTGTATATATGTTGATCATTAATCAATGACAAAGGCACGGCAAATATTTACTTATTCTCTCATGTTCGTCGGATAAAATTCGACATGAGAGTTTAACTGATAAGACCAAACTTGATACTCAACCAGAATTTTTCATCAGAATTGTACCAGACAAAATCAATAAAACTCTCACTATTATTGATACTGGCGTCGGAATGACCAAAGCAGGAGCGGAGTACTCTGCTTCATCTCAAATTCTCATTTCAATTCTTTTTCGGCGTCATTAGAATTTTTCGTTATTCGATTACTGAATTGTATTTATTGAATGATGTTTGAATTTATTGTAATTTTACTAAAATGTTTAGATTTTAGGGTTTTTACTTGACTGATTTGGTTTCGTAATGATTTCGATAAATCATAACTACTGTATATATTTTAATCTATCAATTGATTTATGTAATGGAATTTCTGTGTGATTATCTCAATGTCTGAATTAATTTCGGCAGTTGTCAGCCATAAATGTTGATTTGATGAACTTTGCTACATATAAAGTCTTAAAATTACAAATACATAGTATTATTTTCAAAATTCTTGATGAAATCACGTGTCGATTGGTGTTATTATTGGCTATTTATGCTATGATCGCATATACTCGTACTCCATATCATTTTCCTTGATAACATTGAAGTGGTTCGTTTGAATTTGTTTAATTTGCAGTGTTAGAAACTAAAATTGTTAGCCTTCTACGCACAACTTTATTACGAAATACTTTTTCCTTTGCCAAAATTTTGTGTGATGATTAATTTTGGATGTTTTAGAGCTGGAGAATAATTTGGGAACAATTGCGAGGTCCGGAACCAAGGAGTTCATGGAGGCTCTACAAGCAGGTGCTGGTGTGAGCATGATTGGGCAATTCGGTGTCGGGTTTTACTCGGCGTATTTGGTTGCTGAGAGAGTGGTGGTGACAACCAAGTATAATGATGATGAACAATATATTTGGGAGTCTCAAGCTGGTGGCTCTTTCACTGTTACTAGGGACTACAATGGAGAGCCTTTAGGAGGGGTACTAAGATCACCCTCTCTCTCAAGGATGATCAGGTAAAATCTTCATACTATTCTTTTGAAATTACTAAATTGCTCAATTGTTTGTACATGCAGTATGCTTTTCCTATGGTTTTGGCTAGTATAGCTTGTAAAAATTACTGATGATGTTGGAGTGTTGGACCATCCAATCATATATTTATGGATGTAAAAATTATGAGATAACAAAAAGTGGAGATGCGGGGTATCGATCCCCGTACCTCTCGCATGCTAAGCGAGCGCTCTACCATCTGAGCTACATCCCCATGAGTGTTATAGAACCTGACTTTTTTGGCTGTAATCAAAGAACAATAGCAAAGTCCCATGGGTTATCTCTGCTAAATGCCAAAATATTGGATTGTTTTAGGATTGTTATACGCCGTACCCGTGTCCCTTATTTTAGGATTGCCGTTTTCCCGTGTCCGTGTCCGTTTCCGTGCATCCTAGGCGTGGAGAGGTCAAAAGGTAAAACTTAATTGGAGATGCGGGGTATCGATCCCCGTACCTCTCGCATGCTAAGCGAGCGCTCTACCATCTGAGCTACATCCCCATGAATGCTATTGAGCTTAATAACTATACCTGAATTTGGATTATTGATACCTGAAATTGGGATAGTATTTGACTATTTGTGTGGCTTGTAAATTGAAACCAGTATGTTATTGTCATTACTGCCATTTTTAGAACTAGCAACAGGAAGTCAGGATTGCCCAGTTCTTGTATTTAGATGTGAGTGCACTCAATTTATGGCCTAAAGAAAATAATTAAAAGCAACATTAATTCTTTTATGTGCATGAAATAACATTGGTTAAGAAAATAAAAAGGCCAAAGAATAGGTGAATTGGAGATGCGGGGTATCGATCCCCGTACCTCTCGCATGCTAAGCGAGCGCTCTACCATCTGAGCTACATCCCCATGGATGATGGTGCACTTTTATTTAGACAATTTATTTCAAAAATATTGGATTGTAAATGAAAATGCAATTTTTTTTAAGCTACATTGTGTTGTTGTCATTCCATATTTTGGTAAGATGTAGCCGAATGTTGCTGCATATATAAATATGTTTCAATTATTTTGCAACTGGACTTGTTGGAAGAAAGGAGGATAAAGGACCTTGTGAAGAAGCATTCTGAATTCATAAGCTACCCTATCTACCTCTGGGTAGAAAAGACTACGAGGAGGAAGAAAAGGAAGAAGAGGGACAAGTTGAAGATGTGGATGAAGACAAGGAAAAGAAAGGCAAGAAGAAAAAGATTTAAGAGGTGACACATGAGTGGCAGCATATCAACAAACAGAAGCCAATTTGGCTCAGGAAGCCAGAAGATGTGAACAAAGAGGAATACGAGCTCATTCTACAAGAGCATTACTAATGACTGGGAGGACCCTCTTCACTGCAATAGTAAATGAGAGGTATATAGATATTCTTTGCATAGTCTGTAAGTAAATTTATTGTAATCTTATTTAATTATTAGGAAAGAAATCAGGAGGCTAAACATAAATATTATTAGGCAAGAAATCAAACTAAACATAAATATTTAAATTATTGTGATATGGCCTTTTTTACAAACTTTTTCTATAGTATTTATGACATAGTTGTTTGATACCTTTATGTGATTTTTTTTTCTTCTATTTATTGATATAAGGTTAAGGTCCTACTATCGTTTGGTACGTAATGAAAATGACTCGATTAAACTCGGCCCCTAATGAATCACAAGTCCTCTAATCCACCATTAGCGAGACAAAACCTTTGAAATTGATGTTTATAATGGAGCTTAATTCCACAAAGTCAAAGTCAAAGTCAAAGTCAAAGTCACCACATCTAACCACTACTATACGTACACCAATACTACTTGATAATTTTATATCATACTTATAACTAAGAAAATACAAGTTTATTTTCGTGATAAACGAGTTTCACGGTGAAAATGGGTAAAACCGCTACTTGTTTATTGCGTGATAGCGGCTTTACTCCGTGATAAACGATTAACTGGGGTAGCTTCTAACCTATGCATGGCTTAAAATCTCACTTATAATAAATTACATATTGGTGTACTTCATACTAATTTGCACCTTTCATATAGTCAAACTTGTACAAATTAATTCAACATGAATAGAAACTATTACATATGTTTACTTATTTAGTTGAAAAAAAAAACTAAAAAAGTATTTATCCAGTCTTCTTCGGAGTATGTAGAACTTCATAAAATCATTGAATAAACTATCTAAACAATGTTCAATTCTTTCCCACAATTAGAGAACTCCCTTATAAATGCATGTTTGAAGAAGTGATTATCACTAAATAAAATTAATAACACTCGTAATGATGATGAAATAAGAATTATTACACGTGCTTTACCCCAAAAATATAATAAAATAATTACCATTGATAATAAAGTTTGTATCTAGGAACGGCTAAGAGAAGACCCCATTAGCGGTAAGCCACCCTCAACTAATTATTACTTTAATTATAATATTGGTAAAATTTTAAAAAATCGTTATGGAATAATATAGTCGTATTCAACTACAACGGCTAAGTTGGATGTTGTGGAGCCCACTTATCAAAATCTACCGACCACTCCTTCTAAGCTAAGTGTTGGCCCATGCGAGGTCGGCAATATGATGGGATGTTAACATGTTTTATCGATTATAATTGATGTTGTGGACTCTATTTATTTAGAATCTACAAATGTAAATAATATTTAAAATAAGATAGCCGAATTTAGTTAATTAATGATGAATAGAATAAAAGTGATGTTTAATTATCTTATGTTAAAATAACAATGTAGGGGAGGATTATGCATCCCAAACATATTCTAATCATAAGTAGCTTTCATTATAGAATGGTTTAATTATACTACCTCCGTTTTTTTTTTATCTGAGGAACATTTGTGAGACATAAAATGTTCTAAAGTTACAGATAAAAAAAAACAAAGGTAGTATTATGTTGATATTATGAAAGTATTTATATCAAGACGATTTCTCAAAAAAAAAAATATATATCAAGACGAATGTAAAAAGATCACATTACAATCATATTAATAAAGTCCTCATTTCCTTCCTCTTCCATTGCAAGAGAGGCTTCAATCAAGTCTTTCTCAAAAGTCAAAACTATCCCATTCATTCCATTCCTTTCTTTTGTTTAAACTCCATAAATTTACCACCTCCGTTTTTTTTAGTTAACACGTTTTGACTTTAGCACTATTCACACACTCACCTTTGACCGTGTTTTGTACTTTATGCGTAATGAAAAATAGTCATGTATGATCTTTTAGATTCGTCACTACATATTTTTCAAAATATCAAATTTTTCATAATTTTTGCTTATCGGTAATTAAAGATATGAATGGTTCAAATTGTACATTGGCAAACATGACTAAAGAAGTGTGTCAACTAAAAAGAAATGGAGGAAGTACATCTCACCACCGTGACTTATCCTCCGTCAAGTCTCTTTACCCAGCTCATGTTTGCATATCCTTTGTCCAAGTGAACATCTTCCCATGGAAGTTGATATCATGTAGATCATTTATATCTTTCCATTAATAAAAACAGTTCGCTCCTCTAAAATTCGTTTTATGTTTACCATCTTTTTTCGTGAATAGAGTACTTGACTTTAAAATCCCCTAGAATAATATTTGGTATTCCTAAACTTGATTTAGTCCAATTGTTAAAACTTTCCCAAATCTTGTCCCTGATAAACACGTTGGGCTCCCAATACAACAAAATAAATCTCCAGTTTCCAAAAAACGAGTCAGAAACATGAAGATCTACAGCGAAATTAAAACAAGAAAAGACAATCATAAAACGATTTGTAATGTTGCCCAATATTGAAAGCTCAGACCTCTTAAATCTATTGTAAACAAAACTTTTGGGTTCCATGATCACTCATCTTCCTGGCTTCTCAACCTTGCAAGCTTGTTGGTGACAACAACATCAAGCTGTGCAGCACGCTCGACAATATCTTTTCTCTTTTTGGTTGAGATATTGTGAGCAATCTCAGCGCAGTAAGTCCTGAAATATACAATGTATACCAGTCAGCAATTACATGAAAGAGAGAACAAGGTGTGAAAGCAAAAGGTATCAAAGAATATAAAGGGCAATCTGTTACCTGTTGTGCATCATTAGAAGTTCAAGGTCGCCGACGTTATGCACAACAAACTTCTTGAAGCCATTGGGGAGGAAGTGACGTGTCTTCTTGTCAGACCCATATCCAATATTTGGCATAAGAGTCACTCCCTTGAACTTTCTTCTCACTCGCGAATCAATACCTTTTGGCCTACGCCAGTTGGTCTGCAAATGTACAACCATTCAGATTAATGAGACATTTGATGAAACAACTTCAGAGTAAAATGGCACAAGAAAGGGGTTTTTTTGATACATTTGTATGGCCTCAGAAGAAACAGCGCCATACAAGGAAATACCCTACCCTAGACCAGTAACAGGGCATATAAACAAGGCATATGACCCATGTGGCTAGCATTTTCACAAAACATTCTCAATCCTGTCAGCAGGCATATCAAAGTAAAACACGTGCTAGAAACTAATCATGGTTATTAAGCATTTAGTGAGTGTGCTTCCAGTATAGATTGTGCATTTGTGCTATAGATTACTTTTGCAAAACAATTGGGTGGGAAATTCAAACTAATGGACACAAGTCTGTCTTGAGCACCAAAAAGTGACATATTAAAATACAGCCCTGAGTTACTAAATTACAGATAATACAAATTCAATCACAAAAGATAAAAAAAGACCTAACAAGGCTATATCAACTTCACATTGAAATTAGTTTTAAGTTTTAATATAAAGTTCTAACCAATCATAGTCAAAAAATGCATTACACGCCCTGAATTTTTGTATAAAAACATCACAATTCACAAGTCAAAACATGCATAGCCTACTAAAAGTTTCAGATTAGATAGACTGGTAGACATGGATAATCAAGCACCAACCCACATACAGGAAAAACTACCAAAATTTGGACTTCAGCATTAGGCCAGGTCATAATTGAATACCAAGGTGCAAGCTTCACACATTAATATCAGAACAAGGATGCCATACTTTTGTGTTTAGGCCCATCTACTTATTTACTAGCCCGTGATACGAATTTAGCTACAAATATTACAGAGTATATATTACTTGTACTATATTAGGATACAAGAGATCAGCTACAAGTCTATAACACAAAAAAGAAATTAATAAACAGGATGCCTCTAATTCAATCCCCAAATCTTGCCACCATCATTATATACCACTCATAGGTCATAATTAATCCATGATATACCATATGCCACTTATTATAATTCATCATTGATACATCATACGCCACTATACCCAAACTAACACATCACAATATAGATCACCAATACACTAATCTACACCGAACAAATTGTATCCTGTAATCTTCCTAGCTTATGAATAATTAAGCAACCAGCCAAACAAATTGTATTTTATAATCTTCCTAGCCTCTTAATTAATCAACCAACTCATATGAACTTCATCTCAACAATCATACCACTCGGCATAATAACTACCATTTTCACATAGAAATTGACTAAAAACAACATTAAAATCCAAAAAAAAAAAAAAAAAAAAAAAAAAAACTTTGTTGCAAATGTTATACCTTCACACAGATTTTTCGGTCGGATTGGGGTCTCTTGAACTGCTTGACCCTCTTCTTCACTATCTTCTTATCAAGTTTGGGAACCGCCATTGCTTATATCTACAAAATTAACAAAAAATATACTAACAAATAAATATTGACACACGTATATATATCAACTTTTCACAATTTTAATCCATGTATTATTTCATATAGTTGTTGCACTATACATTCAATTACTGCCTACAAAAATACACTATGCATTCAACAGAGTATAAGGTTATTCTGACAACTTATTAGTAGCAGCAAACGAAAATGGATTAATCTAAATTTATAACACGCTCATGGCATAGCATGAACCAACAATGAAGCTTGAAGACTTGAAATAAAAATGCAACCTTATTATATAATCAATAATTTGCAAGATAATTAAGCCATAATTTTAAACTGAAAGCAGCTTTAAATCTTGTTAAAACAGCAAATGAAATTCGTAAATTGCAAAAATATAACAATAATTAGGTCAATTACTCAAATAAAAGGGGTATACTATAAATCGCATAAATTTTACAAAAATTAACTTTAAATCTGGTTGAAACAGCAAATAAAGTTCGTAAATTGCAAAAATATAACAACAATTAGGTCAATCACTCAAATAAAAGGGTTATACTATAAATCGCATAAATTTTAACAAATATTAACTTTAAATCTGGTTGAAACAGCAAATAAAGTTCGTAAATTGCAAAAAATATAACAACAATCAGGTCAAACACTCAATAAAAGGGTTACTCTACTCTATAAATGCCATTATTTTAACAAAAATTCTACAGTTTAATCATCAATTCTAATATTCAATGCAACACAGAAAATTCGAAAAAAAAAAACGAATTGTTCTTCATATTAACAGGAATTTCAAAGCTTTAATCCAAATAAAAACAACAAATACAGCAACGACTACAAAAATTAAGCATAATTGAAGAATCAAACATGAAATTGAGAAGAAAGAAGAGAGGGAAACCTGTGATGGAAGCAGAGGAGAGAGAAAAGTGGACCGCCGCAGAGTGACAAGTGAAGACGACGAAGAAGGAGGTGCGAAGTGATTATAAGACTAAAACCCTAATTTTTTTAGCAGTGGGCTAATGTATGGAGCCTGAACTATAAACCTAGAACATTTTTAGTTATGGGCTTTTTATCATAGTTTATAGAATTACAACAATGCAAATTTTTAATTTTTTTTGTGGAGGTGAGCAAAATTGAATAAGATTGTCGAGCTTAGTTAATTAATGATGAATGAATGAAATAAAAGTAACGTTCAATTAATTAAAGATGAATATAAAAAAATAAAATAAACATACTTTCGTCTAAGAAATGAAACATAGGCTAGGATTAAGCATCTCGAAATATATTTGAATCATAAGTAGCTTTGACTATAGAACGATAAGATTATGTTATGTAGATATTGTGAAAGTAAATATATCAAGACGAATGCAAAAGGTTCACATTAGTTATATTTTTTTTATTACTTATAAATTATAATATGTGGCTAAAGAGTAGTATAGTATTTTTGTGCGAACGAGCTACAAGAGCAATACAAACTACAATTGGGATTAAGTGGGTGAATCTGTGGCATATTGTATACAAGTCTTCGATCTTAAAAACTCTAGGCCAAAACCTTATTGGTGTCAAAGAGTAAAATGTGAATAGTGTAAAAATTACAAATGTTGCAATATTAACGGAGCAAAGAAATTATTGAATTTTAAACGATTCAATAATAATAGGAGTAGAATTCAAATTGGCAAAAGGTTTGATTTTTATATATATTAAATGAAGAGTACTCACCATAATTTTCTCTAGCTTGCTAGTTCATTATATCCTTAAAAAACCTTTGAATTATAAAAAGTTAATTTTAGTACACGGTTAGTGGTTGTATTGTTGTAAGTGTTTAGAAAATATGTATTTGTGCTAAAGTAGTAAATTACTGAGATGAGAGGTATATATTTATAAAGACCATGTCAAAATTAGGAATTTAGATGATCCCCGCAAGTCTTCGTGCTTATTAGTGCACGCTTGAAGCTTTGAAGTTAGTTGCATGGTGAAGCAATGGGCATTGCCTACTTGCCTAGCATAAGCAAGGGGTGCAGGTGTCAAGGACGGCTAACTACTGCTAATCCACACATCACATATTTATATTTCCCAAACTATATGTAATTCTAGTTACAACCTCTGCATTGGTATCAACAAGCTTTTATAATTTTGTAGGCCTCACATAACATTTCGAGTGTTTTATGTTAATATTGCTAGGACGATTTGCAATTCCATGTTAGATATTTAGAGTGTTGATGGTTGCGCGCTCGAGCATTATAGGCGCGACCGCACAGAGATCGCGCCTTAAAACCGCGCACCTCTTTGGAAAATCTGACGAATTTCGGAGGCGCGCACGCGTCTTGTACGCGCCTAAACCGTGGACCATTCTGGAAAAATCTGAAGAATTTGGGCAAAGAAGGAGGCGCGACCTCGCGGGCAGGTGTCGCGCCCGCGCTGCTGTGGTGGCGCGCTCGCGCCCGTGCCTCTTGCCGGTTTTGCGGTTATTGCGTCGGTTGATTCCATGTTGTGATATATCTCCTAATAAGTGTTCTACTTGCATGTTGAACAAGATCACTAGAACTCCATTTAAGAGAGTTGAGAGAAGTTCTAACATTTTAGAACTAATCCATAGTGACTTGTGTGATTTTCATAGTACTCCTTCTTTGGGAAACAAAAGATACATGGTCACATTTATTGATGATTATTCTAGGTTTTGTTATTTGTATCTTTTACATTCCAAAGATGAAGCTTTAACCAAGTTTGATGTTTGTAAAAGAGAAGTAGAATTGCAAGTAGATTCATTTATTAAAAGAATGAGAACTGATAAGGGAGGGGAATACTTTGATCTAGCTTATTTCCAATCTTTGGGTATAATTCATGAGACTACAGCTGGTTATGCACCACAATCAAATGGTGTAGCTGAAAGGAAAAACAGAACCCTTGAAGAAATGGTTAATTCCATGTTATCTTACTTTGGTTAAAGTGAAGGGTTCTGGGGTGAAGCAATGTTGACAGCATGTCACATTCTTAACCGGGTTCCCACCAAGGGAAAAGAATCTACTCCTTATGAACTTTGGTACAAAAGAAAGCCAAACTTGAAGTATCTCAAGGTTTGGGGTTGTAGGGCAGTCGTGAGAGTGCCCGACAACAAGAAAAGAAAGCTCGGTGAAAGGGGCTTGGAATGCATTTTTATAGGTTATGCTGAGCATAGAAAAACCTATAGGTTCTATGTAATAGAACAAAATGACTACATATCCATTCATTCGGTTATAGAGTCAAGAGATGCAATTTTTGATGAAACCCGATTTTCATCAATGAGTAGACCGAAAGATCTACAAATAAGTGCCAATGATAGGGAGAGAGTAGAGTTGGATGTACAACATGAACCTCCTCATGAAGAAACATTCGATGAAGATAAGGTTGAAACTCCTCAAGTTAGGAGGAGTACTAGGGATAGGAGACCTAAGAACTATGGTGATGATTTTATAATCTACCTAGTTGAAGGTTCTCGGGATATCCTTAGTTATACTACTCCATAATGTTTCAATGTGGATAGTGACCCAAAGACTTATAGTGAAGCAATATCTTCCCAAGATAGTGCATTTAGGAAGGAAGCTATAAATGATGAGATGGACTCCATCATGGGAAATAACACTTGGGTCTTAGAGGATTTACCTCCCAGTTGCAAACCTCTTGGTTGCAAGTGGATCTTCACTAGGAAAAGGAGACCAGATGGCTCCATATTGAAATTTAAAGCCAAATTGGTTATCCAAGGCTTTAGGCAAAAGCATGGTGTTGATTATTTGGACACTTATGCACCGGTTGCAAGAATTACCTCGATAAGGTTATTAATTGCAATGGCTTCGGTATATAATCTAGTGATCCATCAAATGGATGTCAAAACGACATTCCTTTATGGAGATCTAGAGGAAGAAGTGTATATGAAACAACCCGAAGGGTTTATTTTGGAAGGACAAGAAAATAAGGTGTGTAAATTGGTTAAGTCATTGTATGGACTTAAACAAGCTCCTAATCAGTGGCATCGGAAGTTTGATGACACTATTCTGTCCTTTGAATTCAAAGTGAATCAAGCCAATAAGTGTATTTATAGCAAATTTGATGACAAAGGTCATGGTGTCATCATTTGTCTATATGTTAATGATATGCTTATCTTTGGTACAAGTCTACAACAAGTAGAATTGATCAAGGAATTCTTATCCTCATCTTTTCAAATGAAGGATTTGGGGGAGGCGGATGTCATTTTAGGCATCAAGATCATTCGGGACAATGGAAGGCTTATCTTAAGTCAATCTCATTACATTGAGAAAATGATCAAACGGTTTAATATGTTTGATAAGTGTCCCGTGAGCACCCCCATGGAACCCAATGTTAAATTGGTTAAGAATTCAGGGAAAACGGTTTCCCAATTGGAATATTCAAGGATAATTGGATCCTTGATGTATGCCATGACAAGTACAAGACCAGATATTGCATTGGCTGTGGAAAAACTTAGTAGATTTACTAGTAACCCGGGTGCACAACATTGGCATGCAATTAGAAGGGTCTTGAGGTACCTTAAGGGTACGTTAGACTATGTTCTATCTTATAGTGGTTTTCCTTCGGTTTTAGAAGGATTTTCGGATGCAAGTTGGATTACTTACAAAGAGGATGACTCTTCTGTAAGTGGTTGGGTATTCATGTTTGGGGGAGGTGCCATATCCTGGTCTTCCAAGAAACAAACTTGCATTGCTGATTTGATTACGGAATCTTACTATTTGATTTCTGTTTTAAAGTTCTTAAATCAAAACTTGGTTGGTGAAGGGAACAAGTACTTCCCGCTTAAGAAGTCGAGTGAACGGCACTCCGGTCAGGAGGGCGGAGCCCCATAAAGGGTGAAGAGCGAAGCAAAGGTCTATCCTGTAGACTGCTTTCTTAGTTCTCAAAGCTGCTTTCTCTTCCAGTAAAGAGTTTCAATACCAATATCCGCTCCCGCACCCATTACTTTTACACCTTTTAACCATTAAGCGTAAAACCTCGAAATACGAATGAAATAAAAAAGGCGATGATGATGATTTTATTGTTCTTGCTTCAGCTAGTAAGGAAGCTGAGTGGTTGAGGAATCTCATGTTAGAGTTGCCTTTGTTGTCTAAGCCAATGCCACCGATGGCAATTCATTGTGATTCAAATTCAGCTTTGATAAAGGCTTATAGTCAAGTGTATAATGGTAAGTCTCGACATATTTCATTTAGGCATAGCCTGGTGAAAGAGCTTATCAGTGATGGGGTCATAAGTCTTGTGTTCCTACAAAATTGAATATGGCGGATTGCTTTACTAAAGCAATGCCAAGGCATTCCATTATTTTTGCTTTGAATGGAATGGGTATATGTCCAAAAACACAAATTTGTGAAACCTAATCTAACGCTTGAAGAAACATCAAGTCTTAGATTCAATGTGGTTGAATTGCAATTTTGTTGTTTGTTAGAAATATTTGATGACCCATATTGCTATGGTACTTGTGATGTGTAAGGTAGCGTCAATTCAAAGTTCTCAAAGATTTAGAGTTGAGAAGCTCTAAATGAAAGTGTCTTGTCACAAGGGCACATTTACGTATATGAGAACCTACCTATATAAGTTCGAAGTTTAGCCGCTTCAAGAATTCTAGATGGACATATAGACTTTGATGAACTTATGAAAGATACGGACACTTGGCTGTTTAAAGGTGTCAAGTGATGATTAATTCGATTTGTCTTATGTGTACCTCACCTTCGAATGGTTGGATATATCCGCGTGATTAAATCCATATGGAAATCATGGGATATGATCATCGTCAAGTGTGTTGTACTAGGTGTCAATTCAATCCGAAGGGACATTGACATTGATGCATGACATGTGGCTAAATTGATAGAATTGGAGAATGTTTAAAGGAACACTCTAAATGGGGGAGGATTGATAGATATTTAGAGTGTTGATGGTTGCGCGCTCGCGACCATGAAGAAGCGCTTGCGCATTATAGGCGCGACCACGCAGAGATCGCGCCTTTAAAACCGCGCACGTCTCTGGAAAATCTGTCGAATTTCGGAGGCGCGCCCGCGTCTTAAACGCGCCTAAACCGTGGACCATTTTGGAAAAATCTGAAGAATTTGGGCAAAGAAGGAGGCGCGCCCGCGCTGCTGTGGTGGCGCGCCCGCGCTTCTTGTCGGTTTTGCGGTTATTGCGTCGGTTGAGTCTATTTTATATAGAACTTGCTTTTTACAAAAAAAAGATACAGAACATTATACCTTCATTCTCTCCCTAAGTATTCTCCATAATTTCTCTCAAACTTCTTGCAAACTTTTGTGAGAAATCCTCTTGATTTTTAGCCTTTTTTGTGAATCATTCATCTATTTTTCGATTCTTTGTGCTAAGAACGAAAAGGGTTGTTAATTGTATCTCAAAGAGAATTTCCGGATTAACCCAAGCACCATGTGGGGGAAATTAATCTCTTTAGGAAAGTGTTCACACGCCTTTGACAGTGTATCAAGATCGTAGTCTCAAGGGGCATTGCAATTCTCATGTTCATGCGGTGTTGTTTCAGCTTGGAGTTGAGGCAAGTTTGATTATCTTCACAATTAGTGTAGTCTTAGTAATTTTTCTGTAAATTACTTAGATATATTAATACTTGATTGTAACACCTTTGTTGTGTTTGATTTAATTACATAACATTGTTATTGTAATCATATTATCTAGGTTTTGTTCCCACACTTACTTAAGTATTTTGCTTGATTGTATTCACTGTAAAACCTAACAATACCTAACATTCCATAGATTCATCACTCAAACCTCTTGCTCATTCTTCCAATTTCCAATTTTTGTTCTCCATTGCCCATCATCCTCAAATGCAAAAGGTTCACATTAGTTATATTCTTTTTATTACTTATAAATTATAGGATATTTTGGATTTTAACACCTTACAAAAGGCTGAAAATGTTTTTTAACACCCCCCAAAAAAAAACTTTTATTTTAACACCTCCCAAAAATATAAAAGTTGGAAGTTAACACCAAAATCCATCTTCCGTTAACAGAACTGTTAGTGGGGCCCACCCCAACGGATATATTTTTAAAAGATCTGTATATAAGAACCATTCTTCCACGATTCTTGCACGATATATAAGAACCATTCTTGCACGATTCTCCCCCAATGAACGAAATTGTTGTTCTTATTGAATAGCAGCAGCGCATTGCATTGTTGCACGATACTTGAAACAATTCTTTCACGATTCTTCCACGATTTTTGAGAAGAGGAACAGATTGAAGCTGCTGAAACAGGTGAGTGCGGTCAATTGTTCGGTTGTTTGGTAATTATGGTTTAAATTCTCTTCAATTATTATTTGCAATTGTTTCGTACTCAGATTAATGGTTGGATTATGTTATGTACGCATCTAAATGCCCAATTGCGAAATTAGGGTTCGTCAGAAATTGAATTTGGGGCTTTTCGTATTATGAAATTAAAAATGAATTTTGTTGCTGTCAATGTTAATTCGTCAGTGTACAAATCTGACGAATGTGACTGTCGATCTAAAATTGATGCAGATTATGTCGTTTGTTAGCTCTTCCCCTCCTGAGGCCAGAAAATGTAAGTGTGGTGTGCCAATGGCCAAGCTCACTAGCTGGACAAGGGAGAATCCAGGCAGGAAGTTCATATCATGTAAGTTTTATGACCCAATAACAGAAACAAGGGGTTGCAAAGCTTTCGAATGGGTTGATCAACCTGATGGAACAGATTGGCAAACAGGGGTTATCAACAACCTGTTGTTGGATAAGAAGCTGCTAAAGGGTGAAGTTAATGAATTGAAAAGGGAAGTTGATGAAATCAGTGGCCAAAGGAGGTGCCTACTTAATGAAGTTGATAATTTGAAGATGAGATGCAAGGCCTTGAACGCTGACAGGAAGAGAATGAACAGGGAGTGCAATGAAGGGAAGGTGTCTTCAATCAGCTGTTTTGGTTGGGTGGGCATGGCCATTTGTATAGGTTTGTCAATGGGTGTAATTTTCCTAATGGCTAGGGGTGTGTAATAGTAAGCTGTATTAAGTAGTTATAATTTCTTGTAATGACTTGAAGTGTTATAAATATGTCTTTTAATCAACCTATTTATGCCTTGTCTAAGTTCCTATTTATGCCTTGTCTTTTAATCAACCTATTTAAACATGTGAAACATTAAAACATGGGAAATATGTGAAACACTAAGATAGTTCAAGTACAGGTTGACAAAAGAACCTTACTTCAACATGTTTCAATGGCAATCAAAGCCATGCAACCATTACAATTCAATATCTAATTGTTCAAATTTGTTAAGGGAAGCCACTAAAAAACTAGCAAGTTACATAACCAGTCATGAGTACATAATAAAAGTTTGAAATTGTTCAACAGACATAATGTTTGATATCCAGCATGAGTACATCACTGAGTAAGGTTGTTGAGGGATTGCAGCCTGGCCCTTGTTACAACACCTGTGGCTGTTGTAGGCTGACTTGAGGAAGACCTTGTCTTTCTTTTTGGTTGGCTTGAGGCAGGCTGACTTGAGGAAGGCTGAGCTGAGGATGGCTGACTAGAGGATGGCTGAGCTGAGGAATGCTTAGCTGAGGAAGACTGTGGCTGTGGGCGCTTGCTGAATGGCAGACAACCTTCTTGCTCTTGAGGAAACTTTTTGTTTCCTATGCTGTTTGGTCCAGCCCCAATTGCACTCTATGACATGCATATAAAAATAAAAAGTCAATGGAAAAGACACATACATATATAAAACAAAGGGGGAGTTGGTGTAATGCTTGTGTTACCTTTTTAGCAGCCCTAATCTCTTTCTTCTTCCTCTCCTCCACCATCCAAGGAGTGTTCAGTGGGGGTCTGCCTGCTGACTTTATCAGCTCTGTAGCTGGTGCAGCAGGTACTTTGCAAGTCTTGGCATAATGCCTATATCCCCCACAGTTGCTGCATTGCTTCTTCCTCTTGGTACTTGCCTGACCACCTGAAGAAGAACATTCTCCTGGCTCAAGCTTCCTTTTTTTGCTCTTTGGTCTCCCAGGTTGCACCTTAACAGAAGGGGGTAGTGGTTCCCTCATTCTGACTGTCTCCCAGTGCTTTGGGCCAGGCATTGGTTGGACAGCTGGTTCATAAGCAGACCTGTATGTGTCCATGGTATAGTATGGGTCAACAACAGCCTCTATGTCACCCCTCATATCCAATATGCAGGCATAAGCATGAACACATGGAATGCCAGTGAGTTCCCAATGGTAACATGTGCAGGTCTCCTTGTCCAAATCAACCAACACCTGGTCATCCTTCAGCTGCACCTCAAATGTATTCCCTCTGGATGGCTGCACCACACAGGACCTAGCCACAAAGTCTATCCTCCCCAGAACATGCCTCACATATGGCACTAAGTTGTGTGTAATTGTTTTTGAATCCTCCCACTTTTCATTATTCCTGTTCATAATATACCTCCTCATCCATTCCATTTGGGTGAGGATAGGTTTATCTCTGGCAGGCCTAATGACTGCATTGAAAGTCTCACACATGTTGTTCAACAACATGTTGGACTTGCAGTTTGGTGTGAATGCATGTCTAGACCAATGGTGGGGAGGAATGTTGATTAAATACTCATATGCCTCTTCATCGAGGAATTTGATAGACTCCATGGCAATTTCATGCTCAAACTGACATATAAAAGCATACCAGAAATCACACCAAGCATATACAAGCTAACCAATATAAAAACACACCAACAGTCATATAAAAGCATAGGCTAGCTTCAACAATCAATAAACTTACAATGGTGGTGGCCCTAGCTGCTCTCCAAAACAGCTCCTTAAAGGTTGATCCAGTGAAGTTGAGCTTGAAGTTAGCCCAAATATGCCTCACACAAAACCTTTGCTCAGCTTTGGGAATAACATCAGCCATTGCTTTAATCAAACCCTACCAAATGCAGACAAAAGTATAATCATCAGTCAATCACATACATACACATGAAAACTTAGAAATTGAACCTAAATAGTTAAGAGGGAAACAGAAGCATTACCTTTTGCCTGTCAGACATGATGGTCAGCCCAGCTCCTTGATCATGTGTGAACATTGACATAAGGGATTCCAAGAACCAACCCCAAGTTTCCTGGTTTTCAATCTCCACTGTGGCCCAAGCTAGAGGAAACAAGTTGTTATTCCCATCCTTAGCAACTGCCACCAGAATTTGCCCAGGAAAGGCACCCTTGAGGTGACAACCATCCAACCCTATTAAAGGCCTACAACCCTTTGCAAATCCATCTCTCAATGGCCTTAAACAGATGAACATCCTCATGAACAATGGTGGCTCTGGCCTGTCAATACCATCAACAACAACATTGCACCCTGAACCAGGGTTGTACTTCATCACAGCTTTCCCATAATCCCACACCCTAGCATACTGCTCCCTAGCTGAACCAAATATCAGTAGTTTTGCCCTACACCTAGCTAGCCATGCCTTATAGTAACTCACATCAACTCCTAAATCATTCAAAATCCTAGCCCTAATCTCCTTAATTCTCCAACCAGGGTTACTCCTAAACTCTTCTAAATACCTCTCTGCTATGTATTCAGCAGTAAGCATCTTGTTCTTCTTTACTCTGAAGCAGGAATGGTCTAAATTCAAGGTTTTGATTTGCCAAGTTTGCTGCTTAACAAGTTTTGATGCAAACACCTTGAACTGACACTTTACCCCCCCCCACACATGTACAAGCAGGCATTCTACAAGTGTAGCTATTGAACTCACAGCCACATCTATATCTACACTGAACTGTAATCCTTTTACTGTCATTATGCAAGTAGTAGAACTCATACCTGTTTTGAATGGCATGAAGTCTTAAGGCCCTCCTCAAGACTGAAGCATTACTGAATTTCTGATTTAACTTCAACTTGATTGGGTTGTCAAAGTCCACATCAGCATTAAACCAAGGAGCATAGTCCTGTTCCTCATCAGATCCACACAAACTCCTTGAATCATCTGAATCAGCATCACTTTCTGGATTCACCTTCGGTTTTCCAACATCCAAATCATTTCTCAACTCTACTCTCTTATCTTTGCCAACCCTGTCATCTACTGCACTCTCCAAACCTTTCCTAAGGCTCTTGTTCACTTTGGCCAAGATCTCCTTTGACCCTTCAATATACCATTCCTCATCCCCTTCATCAAATTCTTCTTCACCAGGTTCCCAATCTTGTCCCTCATCACTCAAATCTGAACTTGAATAACCAGATCCTTCACATCCATCATCCTTTTCTTCATCAAACCTCAACACTTTAGCATTAGCTGAGGCTTTCCTAGGTGGACTCTCCTCCCTTTGTTCAGTTTCTGTCTTCTTAAACCTAGGGCTCCTCCTAATAGTCGATGTATTTGAACTTTCTACCTTCTTATCCTTTTTTTTTGTCTTTGCAGGATTGGGTTGGGCCTCTTGTATGGGCTGACTAGGAGCTTCTGTTGTTACAAAAACCTCAACATACCCCTCTTCATTTACTGTCTCCAAAAGGCCCTTAACCTCTTCACTGTTAACTAGTTCCCTTTTCCCAGTGTTAAAGGTTTTCCCCTTCTGCCTATACCAACAGCTGTAATGCATAGGCACATCCATATCACCATTAACAAAACCATGAATTGCAGCTGTTCTAATCAAATGCACATCCAACTTAGATACTTGAACCTTCCTCTTCCAGTAACACCAACCACCACACCAACACAGCAGCTGCCTGTTTTTGGTTACTCTTTTAGGGACAAAAGCACCTCCCACTCTAAGGCAGATGTCAACCAAACTATCCTTGTCACCCATTATCTACCCACCAGTGAAAAACATATAAAACATATTAAAAGCCATGTAACTATACATGCACAATACGAATAAACAAATCCATCACAGCCACACAAACAAACACATAAAAAAATTGAAAATAAACATATACAAGCCAATGTAGGTGCTCAGTAACATAAATTAATCAACAAACCACACTTGCTAGTTTAATTAACAATAAACCACCTTAATTAATCTCTACTTTCAATTACGAAATCCAATTAACCTAAGTCGCATAGTCAGTTACAGAAATTGATTTATCAAGGCTTTCCTACTGTGGTCCCAAAATTTACCCTAATTACCCAATTATTGCAAGGTTTACAGCAATGAAGCACCAGTAATTGACGAAATTGCTATCAAAGGAGAGCAATTTTACCTTATTTTCTGTGAATTTCAAGCGGCTTTCGCACTTTTGTAGTTGAAGAAGATGATGAAGAAACCCTCCTGAGCTTATCTTCTCCAACGTTGACACCACCCTACACTCCACTTCTCAGCCAAGATCTCCTTTGGTTCAAAAGCGAAATCAATGAAGGTTCAGAAAGAATTCAATGCAGAAGGTTGCTGCGAATTCAATGAAGAAAGAAGTTTCGTGTTTTGCTGGGTGAAAATTGAAGTTCAAGCCAATTTGTGGGACCCACGTTAAATTTCCGTGACGGAAATCGTTAACTGGTGTTAACTTCCAACTTTTATATTTTTGGGAGGTGTTAAAATAAAAGTTTTTTTTTGGGGGGTGTTAAAAAACATTTTCAGCCTTTTGTAAGGTGTTAAAATCCAAAATATCCTAAATTATAATATGTGGCTAAAGAGTAGTATAGTATTTTTGTGCGAACGAGCTACAAGAGCAATACAAACTACGGTGGGTGAATCTGTGGCATATTGTATACAAGTCTTCAATCTTAAAAACACTAGGCCAAAACCTTATTGGTGTCAAAGAGTAAAATGTGAATAGTGTAAAAATTACAAATGTTGCAATATTAAGGGAGCAAAGAAATTATTGAATTTTAAATGATTCAATAATAATAGGAGTAGAATTCAAATTGACAGAAGGTTTGATTTATATATATATATTAAACGAAGAGTCCTCACCATAATTTTCTCCGGCTTGCTAGTTCATTAAATCCTTAAAAAACCTTTGAATTATAAAAAGTTAATTTTGATACATGGTTAGTGGTTGTATTGTTGTAAGTGTATAGAAAATATGTATTCGTGCTGAAGTAGTAAATTACTGAGATAAGAGGTGAATTTATAAAGAGCATGTCAAAATTAGGAATTTAGATGATCTCCGCAAGTCTTCATGCTTATTAGTGCACGCTTGAAGCTTTGAAGTTAGTTGCATGGTGAAGCAATGGCCAAGGCCTAGCACAAGCAAGGGGTGCCAGGTTTCAAGGACTGCTAACTAGTGTTAATCCACATATCACATATTTATATTTCCCAAACTATATGTAATTCTAGTTACAACCTCTGCATTGGTATCAACAAGCTTTTATAATTATGTAGGCCTCACATAACATTTCGAGTGTTTTGTGTTAATATTGTTAGGACGATATGCAATTCCATAGATTCTTCACTCAAACCTCTCGTTCATTCTTCCAATTTCCAATTTTCATTCTCCATTGCCCGTCATCCTCGAATATAATTGGTTTTTGGGGTTTGTTTTATTTTTTTTTTCTATTTAGGTTGGACATGGATGATTAAGTTTCGGAATTTGATTTTCTTGATTCAAAGGATTTTGGGTAGTTTCATGAAATTAACTTTTACTAAAATGGCTAATTCAACAAAATCTGATTTTAATGAAGTCTCATCATTCCTCATCATTTCCTTCCTCTTCCAATGCAAGAGAGGCATCCACCAGGTCTTTCTCAAAACTATCCCATTCCCCATTCCATTCCTTTCTTTTGTTTAAACTCCATTTTTGTACACTATCCTTCGTTGCCACTCCAAGTCTCAATTTTGTAATTCCACTTTTATATTGTCTTTCCTGGGTTCAGATTTAAATAACTGGAGCGTAACCAGAAATTTGATTAGGATGGTGATCCATGGTAGCATGAGGTAACAACTTTGCCCAGCTTGTGTTTGCATATCCTTCGTCGATCATCCCCTTCTCAACCATTAGTCCAAGTGTACATCATCATCCCCCGGAAGTTGATATCATATAAAGCATTTATACCTTTGCATTCATCAAAATAGTTCGCTCCTCTAATATTCATTATATATTTACCAGCTTTTTTTCACGATAAGAGTACTTGATTAAAATCCCCTAGAATAATAGTTGGTATTTCCTAAACTTGATTTAGTCCAATTTTTAAAACTATCCAAAATCTCGTCCCTGTTAAACACATTGGGCTCCCAATACAACAAAATAAATCTCCAGTTTCCAAAAAACGAGTCAGAAACATGAACTACAGCGAAATTAAAATAAGAAAATACATTCATAAAATGATTTCTAAGTTCTTGCCTAATATTTAAAGCCCAGACCTCTTGATCTATTGTAAACAAAACTTTTGGGTTCCATGATCACTCATCTTCCTGGCTTCTCAACCTTGCAAGCTTGTTGGTGACAACAACGTCAAGTTGTGCAGCACGCTCGACAATGTCTTTTCTCTTTTTGGTTGAGATATTGGGAGCAATCTCAGCACAGTAAGTCTTGAAATAGGCAACGTATACCAGTCAACAAATACATGAAAGAGAGAACAAGGTAACATTGTGAAAGCAAAAGGGATCAAAGAATATAATGGGAAATCTGTTACCTGTTGTGCATCATCAGAAGTTCAAGGTCACCGACGTTATGCACAACAAACTTCTTAAAGCCATTGGGGAGGAAGTGACGTGTCTTCTTGTCAGACCCATATCCCATGTTTGGCATAAGAGTAACTCCCTTGAACTTTCTCCTCACTCGCGAATCAATACCCTTTGGCCTACGCCAGTTAGTCTGCAAGGTACATTCAGATTTACTAAGAGACAAAATTGATAACACAACTCCATAGTCAAACGGCAAAAGCTAGGGTTTTTTTTATACAGTAGCAATATTATTGGCCTCAGAGGAAACAGGCAAACAACCCCTACAAGAAAAAATATTATCAACCTAACAAGGCTCTATCAACTTCACATTACAATTAGTTTTATGTTTTAACATCAAGTTCATACCAAACATAGTAAAAAAAAACTACAATACACGCCTTAAATTTTTGTATAAAAACATCACAAGTCAAAAACATGCACAACCTACTAAAAAATTCAATCCATTAGTTAGACAGGTAGACATGGATAATAAAACACCAACCCACTTTACAGGAAAAATAAGAAAATTTGGACTTGAACATTAGGCCAAGTCATAAATGAATACTGAGGTACAAGCTTAATACATGAATATAAGAACAACGATGCCATCTTATTTACTAGCCCGTGATACAGATTCAACTGCGAGTATTACAGAGTATATATTATCATACCATATTAGGATACAAGAGACCAGTTACAAGTCTACAACACAAAATAAATCAAACAGGGTGCCTCTGATTCAATCCGTCGTCTTGCCATTCATCATTATATACCACTCATAGGTCATAATTCATTAGTTATATACCATGTACCACTCATAGGTCATAACTCATCAGTAATATACCTTACGCCACTATAACTAACTAAAACTTCCCAAATTAGATCATCAATACACTAATCTATGCCAAACACATTGTATCTTGTAATCTTCCTAGCCTATGAATAATTAAGAAACCAACCAAACAAATTATATCTTGTAATCTTCCTAGCCTATTAATTAATCAACCAACTCATATGAACTTCGTCTCAACAATTATACCACTCGGCATAAAAACTACCATTTTCACATAGAAATTGACTAAAAACAACATTAAAATCCCAAAAAAATAAATTTGTTGCAAATATTATACCTTCACACAGATCTTTCGGTCAGATTGGGGTCTCTTGAACTGCTTGAACCTCTTCTTCACTATCTTCTTATCAAGCTTGGGAACCGCCATTGCTTATTTCTACAAAATTAACCAAAAATATACAAACAAATTAGTATTGATACGAGTGTATACATCAACATTTCATAAATTTAATCCAGGTATATTTTCATATAATAGTTGCACTATACATTCAATTACTGCCTACATTATATACATTCAATTAACAACAACCGTTATACTTAACATTCAACAAGAGTATAACTGTATATGATTATTCTGAAAACTTATTGGTAGCAACAAACGAAGGTGGATTACTCGAAATCTATAACACGCTCATAGCATACCATAAACCAACAATGAAGCTCGAAGACTTGAAATAAAAATGCAACCTTATTATATAGTCATTAATTTGCAAGATTGTACTAATTACAATCAATTATTCCAGATTGTCTAAACATAGACCACAAAATATTTTTAGATAAATTAAGCCATAATTTTAAACTGAAAGTAGCTTTAATTTTGTTGAAACAACAACTGATATTCGCAAATTGAAAAAATATAATAACAATTAGGTCAATCTCTCAAATAAAAGGGTAGTCTATAAATCGCATTAATTTTTTTAAAAAAAAATAGCTTTAAATCTGGTTGAAACAGCAAATAAAGTTCGTAAATTGCAAAATATAACAATCGGGTCAAACACTCAATAAAAGGGTTATTCTACAAATCTCATAAATTTTAACAAAAATTCTACAACTTAATCTTCAATTCTAATATTCAAGGCAACACAGAAAATTCGAATAAAAAAGAAGGGATTTTTCTTTATTTAAACAGGAATTTAAAAGAATGAAAACCAAATTTAATCAACAAATACAACAACGACTACAAAAACTAAGCATAAACGAAGAATCTGACATGAAATTGAGAAGAAAGAAGAGAGAGAAACCTGAGATTGAAGTAGAGGAGAGAGAAAAGTGGCGCAGAGTGATAAGTGAAGAAGACGAAAAAGGGAAGTGATTATAAGACTAAAACCATAATTTTTTAGCAGTGGGCTAATGTATGGGCCTGAACTAACCTAGAATATTTTTAGTTATGGGCTTTTTATCATAGTTTAGAATTATTATACAAATTTTTACCAACACTCTACTGTAGGTAGAATTCTCTACACCCCCTCTCCACTGTATAACCCTACACCCTTCCCCACTACATCTCCCCCGAGAAAATACCTGTTAATATGCCATATTAACAATGCCCGTTTATATAGGGTCATCCGCATCATTTTGCCAGGTATAGTAAGGGTAAATTCGTCAACAACAATTGGTTCCTTAACTGAAGAGTAGCGGCGTCAATTCTTACCAGCCTAATGTCCGTAGACCCTATATGTTGAACCCATTCGAAATTATTATGACCCCGTTGGTAATTTTCCCTCCCAACTTCACCATTCCATATTATTACTAAAACAAAACATGCTGACATCAATAAGGCACACATGTTAACTTCTCCTGAGAAACTTTCCTACCTAAACTATTATTGACATCATTTTTTTTCTTTATTTATTCCCTTCTATGTTTCAAGACTAAAAAAATACAATACTTCTTTCAAAATTAATTAATGAGATTATAATTACAAATTTTTCTAATAACAATATTGACAACCATTTTAAACAAATAATAGCTATTAACCCGTGCAACGCACAGGACTAAACTAGTAATATAAACATAGTAAAATATGGCGTAGAACATTCAATAACACATCAATGAACATATAGTAGAAGTATGATTATGTATATTTAAATACTTATATTTTTGTCTTCAAGTCACAATTTCATTTTTGTTTTGGGTATTGGACATACTCCACAAGTCCACAATGAGTAACTTTATATAAATGTTGTCTCTGTCGTGGTGTTGTATATATTAGTACATATTTTTAAAATAAACTTTTTATTACGAAGAAATGAACATTATGTTTTCTGAATATGAACATTTTAATTAATATTAAAATTGACAATCAATATTAAATTTTTAAAATTCATTAAGCTCATTCTTTTAATGAATTAATGATATGTATATGAACATTATTCGTTTTATGAATGAGCATTTGCTATTTTTCCAATTAAAATCAAAACGAAAATGAACATTTATCAGAAAATCTTTTTCATGATAAACTTAAAATTACATTTCAATAACCCTATGAGTATTGTTTAGGATAAAAATACCCTAGACACGTGGCCCAATGGGCTGGTGACACGTGGCATATCGCCATTGGTCAACAGGGCTCCAATCCCCTGTTGACACGTGTCCTCGGAACCCTACATGGGGAACTTGTCTGCCCCATTATAAATAATGGGGCGAACCTCATTTATGGGGCATTTATAAATACAAGCACAATTACCGAGCTATATTAATTGCGGAATTCTCCCAATTAGCGAGAAGTACTTTTACCCTTTCCGCACATTTTTCCTCCTGTACGCCTACTAACTTGATCGTCGGAGGCGGAGCTCCTACCAACCGGAGTCTTCGTGATCTTGCAGGTACAGGCGTCGGCAGCTCAGTCTCGGAATCAAAACTCTCCCGCAGGACACCTCAGAAAACCCCGAAACATTTGGCGCCGTTTGTGGGGAGAGTACTTCCAAGATGACTTCTGATACTGTGCCACCGAATTAGGACAAACGACCCTTAGCCGAGCCTGAGGTCCAGACGGACCAGGAAAGTGGTGACGACTATGAAGTCGACACCTATGTGGCCCCAGACGGGTCCTTCAGAACAAAACTCATGACCTTCATGAATAGTTTCAAAGGCGAGATAAAGAATCTCATCCGGTCAGCCACCCCCCAGAAGGGTCAGCCGGCCAAGAAGCCTTCCTCCTCTGGGAAGAAGACTCTAAAGGATCGTGTTCCCACTCCTTATCCAAAGCCTAAGGTGGGGGAGGGGCCCAAGATCGACTTGAACAGGCTTCGCTTCCCTCAAGTGGAGCAAAGAAAAGTCATCCGGCAACTACAGCCGGATGGATCCAAGAAAACCTTCTCTGATGCCCGGACGTTTCTCCAGGAGAAGAGAAGTCAGCAGTTGTCTGCGTCGGCTTCAACGTCGACCTTCCCTGGCAGCTTCCGCAGTGCCTCCGTCAGGCACTCGGAAATCGACCAAGGGGGTCAGTCGCGCGAACCCTCTACACGATCTGGTCCCAAAGTGATCCAACCGAGGCAATATGGTCCGCCATATGTACCGGGTGGATCCCCTTTTTCTACACCAGGCCTCTTTGGGGGTCATGGGCAGCAGTCGTTCCAACCCACTGATTGGCAGCTGCGTCTGCTTAATTTGGGAGAACAGCCTACAACGTTCTCCCCAGACATAACTCACGCGGCACAGCCGCCCAAGATCAAGAATGTGTTGGTAGGTGCCTATAATGGTACCTCCAACCCGGAAGACCACCTAATGGCATACTCCAACCTCATGTATCTACAGGGGTTGGATGACGCCGCCTGGTATAGATGCTTCCCGACGACCCTAAAGGGCATTGCCCAACTGTGGTTTGGTAACCTACCAGCCAGCTGCATCAACAACTTCAGAACTTTGGCGTACTTGTTTACGTCAAACTTCTCAATGAACATCCCTGCCAAAAAGACCTGCCTTGATCTTGGGGCAATACAGCAGGGTGACAAAGAAGGACTCCGGTCCTACGTCAGGCGATTCAATCTGATGAGGATTCAGATTCAAGGGCTGTCTGACGAAGTTGCTTACACAGACTTCTTTAAGGGTCTAAAGGATGGGTCAACCTTCAAGTTTGACCTCGCCCGGAAAAGGGTAGCCACCCTCCAAGAGGCATTAATGGAAGCAGAAGCCTATATACAGGCGACGGAGCTTTGTGCTGTAAAGCTACCGTCAGATTTCAAAAAATCTGACAGAAAAGATAACCGGCCACAGCAGCCGGCAAAGAAGGAAGAAAAGAGAGAAGGAATCTGGGCGGCAGACCGGTCTGGTCAGCCGGCCTCGAAGGCAAGAAGAAAATCTGAACCGTACGTCCCCAAGTACGAGTTCACAAAGGACTGCTCCTCCATTCTCATGGAGATCAAGGACCGGTTGTCCCTGGAGAAACCGGCCGCCATGAAAAGTCCTGCCAGCAGCCGGGATAAGAGCAAGTACTGCCAATACCATGATGATGTTGGCCATGACACTAATGGCTGCTACAGCCTCAAGCGGTTGTTTGACCGTCTGGCTGACGAGGGAGCTTTAAAGTCCTACTTGCCAAAGCCCAAAGGCAACCCCAAATCAAACGGATGAAGAGACAGTCTTCACCATAGCAGGCGATTTTGCCGGCGGAGGCCCAACCATCCGGGGTACAAAAGACAACATCAAGAAGCTGGTTAACTCAGTGGATGAGGGTCAGGTGTCGAAAGACACCTTTCCTGAGGTCCTTATTTCTGAAAGGGACCGGGGCAAGGTCAGACGGCCTCACGATGACCCCATCGTCATCGAATGCAAAGTTGTCAACCAGAAAGTTGGCCGGATCTTAATAGATACCGGGAGCTCGTCTAACCTAATCAGCTATCAGTGCTTGACAAAGCTCAAGTACAAGCCCACCTGCATGCATCAGGAGCTTCACCCCTTAGTCGGTTTTGGGGGAGGAGTAGTGCATCCGGTAGGAAGCATTGACCTTCCTATCCGGCTGGGTGAAAAGGGGCACGGACGCCACATGGTCATAAAATTTCTGGATATGGAGGAATTGACCGCCTACAACATGATATTTGGTCGTCCGACCCTCAACGAATCCAAGGCTGTCATCATCCCGTCCCTCATGCTGGTCAAATTTGAGAAGGATGATGGTAAAGTCAGTTCCCTAAACGGGGACCAGAAGACGGCTAGGGAGTGCTATCTCTCTGACGTCAAACCAACTATGGGTACAGCCGGTCATGGCGAGCCCATAGATGTTGATAACTGCGATCCAGCAGTCCTGGCTCCAAGGGAAGCTGATAAGAAAAGAAAGGCGGACCAACTGGCACCCGTCAAAAAAGAAAAACAATAGCAATCACTTGCCGGAGAAAGGTCGGATGATTTTCGACCTCAACCGGCTGGTGAGAGGGTTGATGTCGTCCTGGACGACAGCCGGCCCGACATAACCGTTAAGGTTGAGACGGTTGCTTTTGAAGTGTTGGGGGCAGACTTGCTCCAACTGCTGAAAGAATTCAAAGACATTTTTGCCTTTGAAGTGGAAGAGATGCCAGGCGTAAGCCCGGATCTAGTTGTCCACAAACTTGCCGTGGATCCAAAAAAGAAGCCAGTTAGGCAGAAAAAGAGAAATCATGGCGAGGAAAGATCTCAGGCAGCAGCCGCCGAGGTCAAGAAGCTGTTAGATGCTGGGTTCATCCGATAATGCTACTACCCGAACTAGGTAGCAAACGTTGTCCTGGTTAAAAAACCAAATGGTACCTGGCGGATGTGTGTAGACTACACAGATCTGAACAGAGCATGTCCAAAGGACAGCTACCCGCTTCCACAGATCGACAGTCTGGTCGACTCTACAGCTGGTCATGCCCTGATGAGCTTCATGGACGCCTACTCAGGCTTCCATCAGATACCCCTCTGGAAAAAAGATCAAGAAAATACGACATTCGTCACTGATCAGGGGTTATTCTGTTACAAAGTGATGCCGTTTGGGTTGAAGAATGTGCCTGCTACATTTCAGCGAATGATAAACACAGTCTTCCGCCATCAGATAGAAAGGAATGTAGAGGTGTATATCGATGACATGATAGTCAAATCCAAGCTATAGAAGGATCACCTGGCTGACCTCCGAGAAACGTTCACCACACTCAGGCGGCACAAGGTCATGCTTAACCCTAAGAAGTGTGTCTTTGGTGTTGAGTCTGGGAAGTTTCTCGGATTTCTGATTGACCAAAGGGGGATTGAGGCTAATCCGGAAAAGGTACAGGCGGTAATGGACATGCAGTCACCCCGCACTTTAAGAGAAGTCCAAAACTCACCGGTTGCCTGGTGGCATTAGGGAGGTTCCTCAGCCGGTCTGGCGACAAATGCCTCTATTTCTTCCAAGCAATTAGGAAGAGGTCAAGGTTTGAATGGGGAGAAGAGGCTGAAGCGGGATTTTAGAAGCTCAAGCAGCATCTGCATTCTTTACCAAGGCTAGTGAGCCCCCTACCCCAGGAGGTTCTCTACATGTACCTAGCCGTTTCAGATCACTCCCTTAGTGCTGTTCTCCTTGCTGAGAGATACGACAATCAACTCCCGGTGTATTTCATCAGTCATGTTCTTAGAAATGCTGAGCTCTGGTACCCTATGATTGAAAATTTTGGGTTGGCCCTCTACAAAGCAGTCAAACGGTTGAAGCCCTACTTCCTGGCTCATCCGGTAAATGTATACACTGATCAGCCACTCAAGCGCCCAGTGACCACCATAGAGTCATCCGGTAAAATGATCAAATGGGCTGTTGAAATGCAAAGCTTGGAGATAACTTTCGAACCCAGGCAGGCAGTGAAAGGTCAGGCGTTTGCCGACTTCATTGTCGAGATGACTAGACCGGTGCAATAGGAAAATCCTGATCAAGTTTGGAAGTTGTCTGTAGACGGTAGTTCTACAGTGAACGATTGTGGTGCAGGCGTTATTTGCCATTCCCCAGAAGGGGATAAGTTTGAATATGCACTACGGTTTAAGTTCCAAGCCTCGAATAATGAGGCAGAGTATGAAGCCCTACTAGCCGGCATACGTATGTGTAAGGCGGTTGGAGCAAGGAAAGTTGACGCCTGCTCAGACTCTCAATTGATTGTAAACCAATACCACGGTGACTATGAAGCCACCCATCCGGCTATGATCAAGTATTTGCAGGCGGTCAGGGAAGAGGATGCGTCACTTGATGAATTCCATTTGAGTCAAGTGCCACGGTCTGAAAACAATCAGGCGAATGCGCTCTCTAAATTGGCGTCATCCGCCTCCTGTGATGCACCTAGGACAGTCTTTTGGGAAGTCATGGAAAAAAGAAGTATTGAGCATGATCCCATTGGAATTTTAGACCGAAGCGCCACATGGATGGACCCCATCCGGGCTTATCTGACAGACGACTCTCTGCCGGATGTCCCTTTAGAAGCAGCTTCGCTCAAGAAACGAGCTCTGAGCTTTGTTATGCACCAAGGAGAACTCCTCCGGAAGGGGTACTTACAGTCGTTTTTGAAGTGTGTAACCCCAGAAAGGGGAAGGGAAGTTTTGGAAGATCTGCACGCGGGTTTTTGTGCTTCACATATAGGCGGCTGATCCTGTCAAAAAAAGTCAGGCGGCAAGGATATTTTTGGCCCACTCTAGAGGCAAACGCCATGGATCTGGTGAAGAGGTGTGACAAGTGCCAACGGTTTGGCCGGTTGATACATCGTCTGGCAACAGACCTTACAGCCATACACAGTCCGGTCCCGTTTACAAAATGGGACATGGATATCTTGGGACCTTACACGCCTGCATCAGGCGGTCGACGGTACATTTTGGTAGCTGTAGACTACTTCACCAAATGGGTTGAAGCAGAGGCGATCAAAGGCATAAAGACCAAGGATGTGATCTCCTTCATTTGGAGGAACATCATCACCCGGTTTGGGTTCCCTATGTCTATGGTCTTCGATAATGGGCCTCAATTTGAGACGCCTGTGCTCAAGAGTTGGTTGGGGGATCAGGGAATCTCCCATTGTTTTGCATCCGTAGGCCGACCCTAGGAAAACGGACAAGTTGAGGCCTTCAATAAGCTTATCTCATACGGTATCAAGAAAAAAATTGAAAGGGATGGCGGTCTATGGGCAGAGGAGTTGCCTCATGTCCTTTGGGCCATCAGAACAACTAAGAAAGGGGCAACGGGTAAAACCCCGTTCCTCATTACATATGGCACTGCGGCCGTCCTCCCTATTGAACACTACGAGCCAACTCTCCACATCATGCTGTACGATGAGGAGGCCAATTGGGAGGCCATGCGACTTGCCTTGGATGCTTTACCAGAGCGAAGGGGCAACGCCGCCTTACGTCATGAGGTCTACCGTCTGAGAATGACTAGAGCCTACAACAAACAGGTACACAAGCGGCCCTTGAAAGTAGGGGACTTTGTACTCCGCAAAATGGAGGCAACCGGTAGGGCAAATGAGCAAGGCAAGCTAACCCCAAACTGGGAGGGCCCCTACCGGATTTTTGAAGAAGTTAGAGACGGCACATACCACCTGGAAACCCCAGACGGTAGGAGGCTGCATAGAATTTGGAATGTAGACAACTTAAAAAAGTACTACTTCTGAGAGTTGTACATCTGTTGTAATTACCGAATGATTAATGAAAAAAGTTGGTTTATTACATTGTTGTATATCTGCGCCATGTCTTGTGCTTAACACAAGAGACTTTCATTATAAAACCCCCATACGCCATGTCTTGTGCAACACACAAGCGGCACAATTATCACTTAAATACAACCGGTGACGCCCATACGGGTGAATTCATCGAAGAGAACATCTCCCTTCCGGGTGGTAAATTGTTTTAGTGATCAAAACTCAGGCGAATGTAATAATGGAAATTAAGTCAGTTATTTCCGCCTGAATGATCCATTGCATCAAAGAATAGCTGAATAGCACTCCCAGAAGTACAGCCGGTTTATTCTTTAAAAAGAAGTACCAACATAAGCTAGCCTAAAAAAAGGCAGCCGGTACTCCCAGTACATCTAAACCACCGCCTGCCTCTTCTGAGGAGGCAGGCGCAGAATAAATATGGTTATACTAACCAATTTTTACGCAAAAGCACCGCACACGGTTTGCTATCAGATAGCAAGGCCCTAAACTCTGGGCTCCTAACGCAAAAACGCAGCCCGGAAGATAGGCAAAACAAAAGTCAAATGGTTTTCAAAGACCGTGCCCCAACCGGGGCTGCACATGGTTTTCAAAGACCGTGCCCCAACGGTCCCTGGCCGGGGGCATATGGATAGCCGCCTGGCTGAGTGCAGCTCTACCAGGCATCTATCCGAGGGCAATATTCCTAACCCCATCCCGTCTCAGGTTCACACGGCAATAATACTTGAAGAAATTTGAAAGAAATTTGGCATAGAGCAAATTTTAAAGCAGTGCAAATAAGGAGAAATCATTCAGCAAAACCGGCACAGCCGGTGAGAAAATATATATATATTAATATTCAAAATAAAATACAACTGTAGAATAAGCCGACTCCTCCGGCGATATTACAAGATAATGCACGGCACGCAGGCCGGGAGGTCGTTGCTATTCTAACTGCACGGTCACCCGGTCATTCGGAGTCTGAGTCTCTTCCGGATGTGGTGGTGCAGCGGTGGGGACGGAGTCAAGAACTTCTTCTCTCTCCTCCTCCTCTTCATTAGTCGCCGCCTTCTCCTGCATCCTCTTAAACTCCGCCTCAACTCATTTGTCATAGGGTTCAGGCCCCGGCTGACCCTCCTCCTCAGCCAGAACGACAAGATCTGCGTATTTGTAGGCGAGCTCCCAGACGTTGTAGTTTGTACCCGGATGGATAATGGAGAACGCTCTTTTCATTCTGTTCTCGCAGTCTTACTCATTCTCCTCAATGAGTCGGCTCTGTTCTGCTTCAAGGGTGGCCTTGACGTTGTCATTTGCAGCAGCCGCATCCTTCTTCAGGCGGTCATTCTCTTTTTGCAGGCGGTCGCTTGTCTTCTCCGCCTGCTCCAGCCGCTTGAGAGGTTCCTCATGATCCTTGAGTTCCTTCTCGGCATTGTTCAGCGCCGCCTGAAGGTTGTCCAATTTGGTCTTGGACTCATTGAGGGCCTTCTAAAGGGTCTTGACCTGGTCCGCCTGCCGCATGATTATAGATTTAGTTTCTAAGTCATGCACAATCATTGAATCTTCAGCAACTTTATGTGTGTCATCCGCAGATCGTTTGGCCCTCCTTACCTCCTCCTGTTTGCGTATGTAGGCCTTTTTGAGCCCTTCCACGCGCAGCAGTGCTTGCAACAATACAACCGGTGTTAATAGAAAAACCGGATGTGTATGCATCAAATAAAATGCCGGGTGGGTACTTCGAGCTTACATCAGCTAGCTCGACCATTACTCGGTCGGCATTGAAGGTGTTGATCCTAGGGATCGCTTCCTTCTCGTCCCGAGGGACGGCTTTTAGCATGGCTCGGGCATACTGAGCTGCATCCGACCAGCGTGGAGAATTATCTGCACCAGAAACAGACGGTGAGAAAGCTGCATATGCTCCGCCTATGGATTGCCGGCTGATCGGAGAATCTTCCGGCTGAGACTGAGAATAAGACTTAACCCGCATGGGCACGCCAAGAAGCGTGAGGTTGAAAGGATCTGTACCTTGTTGTTGGAGACCTTTCTGGCCTCCGTCAGTAGATGGATCGGCTGAGGTCCTTATTAGTGTGACCTCTTTTAAGGCCACAGCTTCAGCAGTTGACCCACCTGGGGTCTTTATTGATTTACCGCCGGTAGTGGGCCGGACGGTAGATGTGGTTTTCTGCACCTTAGATGCAGGCTCCACTACAGTCGGCCTCTGCCGAATCTGCTTCTGTAGGGAGCGAGGAGCTTTGCTCCCATCCTGAAATGAAGCAACAAAGGGTCAAACGGAAAAACGAACAAGCAAATAAAAGTGAAGCAAATAAATCAAAGTATGGCAACACAGACGATCTAACCTTCTTAGCCGCCTGGGCGGCAAGCTTTTTCTCCAGATTCTCCTTGCGGATATCTGAAGCCTTCTTGGCAGGCGTTTATTCTGTTGGCAGCATGTTCTTTGCTTCTTTTGCAAAACACAAATCAAACACGTTCGGTCAAGATCAGAATAATAACAAAAGGCATTGTAATCAAAGGGAAAGTATATATCAAGCGAAGAGAACAACAAAGTCGGTTTTGATCGCGCCAAAAATAATTCATATTATTATATAATACTTCATATAACTCAATGACCGCGCCAAAAATAATCAGAAGACAGAAAAGTCGATTTTGATCAGTTCAATTTAGTATATATCAGGCGAAGAGAACAGCAGCATACTTTCATGATTTATGTTCCTCTTATATTGACCTATAACAAAACATCAGCATAATGGATCACACTTACAATACAGTTCAAATTGCAATTTTTTTGGCCGACTATTTGAAACCAAAACATTCACCTGATAAAATTCATCTAGCGTTATAGACATCATTCAGTGAGTGCTCCGCACTATGTTTCCTTTTCTCAGTTCAACCACATGTCCAAGTCCAATCAATGTAACGTCGTAACCAAATGGTCATTACAATTGAATAACAGCCAGGCTCCTGATTTTTACCTGATAAGATCAGTAGGAAATGTATGCTAGCTCCACTAGTTTCCTAAATAAACACGCGATGCTTTACCAAAAGAAGACGCTAGACTGCAGGAAGAACAAGGTGCTTCTGATAGCGACAAGCATAACAAAGATCTAATGTATTAGCTCTGCTGTATTCACTGAACAGAAATATACAATCAGATATCGCACTGAAGACATGCATAATATTATATATTACATACTATTAGATGAGTTTTTACTAAATCTTCACTGCCGATATTCTTAAATTTTATAATCCTAATTGCAGTTAGGCAGCACAACATTGTACTTCTAATCACAAAAGCTTTACATTATCTTGTTATATTAATCACAAGAGTACGGCTTTGTCATTTGATATCAGTCATGCTGAAGCAATAATGATTCTAATTCATTAGAAAGTCAGACACAAATCTCTATCTCAATCTTCATTATCAGAGTCTGAACTAACTTCTGTTCTCATTGCTAATACAGTCAGAAATCAGGTCTGGGAGATCATTTCAGTATTAGCAATCAGTTTACTGCAGAATTCAGATTGATGATTTCGGATTAGTTCATCAATCTGAAATCTAGGAAAGCAGAGAGGCCAGATAGCACAAGGTTGCAGACTAATTTTACTACAAGCTAAAATAGTCAATAAAACACCTTAGCCAAATCACAGCCAGAGCCAGACTGACATGCTTTAGCCGGACTCAGTAATACAGACCTTAGACAACAATCAACGAACATCTGAAAAACAATTTAGAAGAAAATGTTAGGAACTTTGTGAACTTTTTTCAAACATCGCAAAATAGAATACACAGTGAAGGGGGGTATGTATTCTTATGTTTTCGTATCCCCATTATCTAAAGTTGCTGATTTTACTATAAACAGATTTAATGATTTATATAGAACTTCAAAATTACCAAAGATTTGTGACAAACTGTCATCTTCACCTTACCCTTCAATTGCCATGAAATTCTAGATGTTCTGAACTTAGTAATAAAAAGTACAATAGTCAAGCCTAATCAAATACGAATGAGGACATGATTAAGTTTTGTAGACTTATTTGTGTTCACTTCTCCTTCAAAATGGTAAGGGCACAGCTAAGCCTAACAAGTTGTGTAGAGCCAAGTTATAGTGTTAGAGCTCACCAGGAAAATTGTTAGGTATTTCTTAATCTTTAGTCCACATTTAGTAAAAAGAAAATTATAAAATTGTCCACACTAGAAATGAAGGAATGTTTCACAAACAATCTACACAAGGAGGTGTTTGCATGAATAAGGGGTTTACATTTACTATTACCCAAGTAAGTCTTAAGTCCCCCTTAAAGAAATAGTTGGTCTGTTGTGCAATTGGTCTCGCTCAACTTAAAGGTGAGACACGCATCAAATCACTCCTCAACATTATAACAAGTAACCCCTTTATAAACAAAAGGCACCCTAGCATACATAAAAAGTCACTGCCGACAGACGACAGTATACAAGTTGCCCCAAAACCAACTGGTGACACTGAAAAACGCTGTTTCTCCTGACCAGAAATAGTGGGAAATGGGAATACAATAAACCTGTTGTAATCATTCCGGCGGGGTGGCAGTCCTCTCTTGCCTAATTTTCTGTCTACATACATTGGAGAGTTTTCTGATTATGATAAATGGATAAGGGAGTCTTGACCTTAGGCTAAGTGTTTTATATTGGAATAAGCTTTACAGTTTGACAACAGTTCTGGTTTAACAACCTAATGAGGCTGCAATTGTCAACTAACTCAGCTATTTGGCAATAGTTTTGACTTCTTCAGCATAAGCTGATACAAGAACATTCCAATTAATCTCATCTATTTTGTCAGCAGATAGTTGCCGTCATTATCTAGACAAAATATACTTTGATCATTGAAACCACCTACCAAGCTGCAAGGATTCAGAGCAGACATTATAAAGGTCAGATGACACGGTATAAATTCTTAGATACTTCCAGCTATCAGCTAATTGTTCAAAAGAATTATAACATGCCATCAAAAAAACTATAGTCACGCTTTGAAATTGCCTCAATAACCACCCAATTATTGTTTAAATATCGTATTGATTTATAGGATTTGGTAGTACCACGTCCACATAAACCAATGAGGAAGTAAGGAACTACATTCCGCTATGTGGAATGGGTATGAAAATATAATTCGCTACATAACTTATTTTGTGGTTTAGAGAGGCACAAAGACTTGATAAGACCTACAACAAGGAAATTGCACTTTAAAATTTTCGATAGAACACCGTCGCTACAAGTTTCTCAAGTGTGAAGCTAAACGAAAGAATGTGTAGGTTTATGGGGGTAAAATATTCATTGAGGTAAGTAACCACAAATCAAAAGGAATCAGGGTGCACCTTTTTAAAATTGTCTTAGCTAGATGCATGATAAGGCATATCTAATGACTAAGGCAGATCAACTTTCTAAATTTTTCAAAGGGTTAAAAATAAATTAAAAACATAATTTAAAAAAAAAAAAACCTCCTGGTACTTAAAATTGATACAATAAAGATGAATAACATATTAACTTTAGAGCACTATAACTTCATATTTAAGTAAAATGCAACAAGCATCAACTCAAAAGGCTTCAAAAAGTTTTTACACTGTACACCATTGACACTTGGGCTTTGTTCTTTCCACATCCAAAGAGTACATTTCAGATTCCAATAAGTGTTAAGCAAACAGAAGTTCAGATAAGTTGCTCTCAGGTGAAAGGAAACGGCATCTTACTATCAAAAATCAAAAGATAGAGTGATTTGACAATCAAAAATCTAAATCTCCGCCAAGGCGCCAAAGACTTAGTGTTGTTTCAATCATTTACAAACTTGCATGTATATCCAATTCTGTATGAGAAGGAAATTTACACAGCTAGGAAAACCAAAGAAAACAAGGAGCCATATATGTTCTCTAAGGTATGGAACTCACCTCGAAGAGATGTTTCTATGCGATATAGGTTGTTTATCTATACATGATATACAGGGAACTCAAAACGCATTTAACTAAGCGATTTCACGACTTCATCTTATGAAAGAAACAGAAACACAAAATTCCTCCAAGATAGTGAGCATTCTTTTCCAGATATTAATTCTAGAAAAAATAAGGAGCTACCACACCATGATCGTCTAGAGATTTGATTAAGGCCAAAAGCAAAGGATCACCTGTCAAAAGTAAAAGACAAAGTCATAAAAAGCTTCTTCAATACATAGTAAAAATAGGGGAAAACTTTCAGAAATATACTTATCAGCAAATTATTCATTTTCACCGTCTTCATAATAAATTTGTGATTAATAAATTTTTCAGTGATCAGTGGGGCAATCCTTTTTGGATAAACAGAAATATGCTTGATATTAGAACAGAAGGTGAATCACTGTAGAGCAAAGCTATATCAAACACATAATGAGAATCACATTAGTACATTACAGCACCAAAGCAGTTTGGTTATTACATACAACAAAACTATGGCTGTCTGGCCTTCCATTATCTCTCCATCATTCATTCTAAGTGAAATTTGGAGTAACTCAATCGTAAGCTACAGCTATTTTAGGGAATGTGAAATATTTTAAATATTCCAATATAGTATATGTGACTATTAACACCAAAAGAGTCCTTTCACTATTGCAAAGATTGCGAATCTAGAAAACATATCTAGTAAGGCCTCCTAAGTAGGGCCCCTAATTCTCAGACACGGCCATTAAACTTGAATTTACTAGTAGATGAATGAGTTTTCAAGGATGATAATGGTTCACAGGCACCCTAGAATACTTCAATGTCGCATAGTCACACTCAAGTTTCAAAGAGGAATACTAGCGGCCAGTTCTTAAGATTTTATGCAATATGAAAAATGATCAATAAGATACTAGCAAAGGCAGACATGGAGAAAAAATGCGTATCGTATATGACATTTAGACTTTTACAATCTAAGATCAACATAAGAAAAGTTAGAAAGCATACCTCTTTAAGGCAACCAGGGGAACGACCTTCTGTTGGCAAAGGCTTCTTAGTCTTCCAGCGAGATATCTCAGCCTGCATTGAGTCAATTTTATCCCTAATCTCCCACAAAACTCTCAATTCTTCTTCTGCTTTATCAGCGTTTATTTCATGGCCTCTTGTTACAAACCTCTGATCCTTAAGTTGCTTAAGTCTTCTGTTGAACTGCTGAAATTCCAAGTCAGCAACGCCAAATGTTGGTTGTTTAAAAAGCAATGGCTTATCAGTCTTGCACTCTTTTGGTTTAAGTGAATCATTACTGCTACCTGGGGAAAACAATGGCTTCTTTTTCCAATCAATTTTCTCTTTGGCATCATCTGTCTTAGTTAAGCTTTGGTCACTATCTGGAGTTAACAATGGTTTTTTCTCCCAATCATTTTTCTCCTTGACAATAGACTTACATATCTTACCCCAGACAGAATCTAGCATTCCGTTCCTAATTTCACTTTCAACAGTCAGATTGTGGCTTTCTTCCTTAGAAGTACCATCTTGATCAACTAAAGAACATATTGGGACTTCAAAGATATCCTGAACACTTGTCGAGCAAGCAAAATCTTCACATGCTTGAACACTGGCTGCAGTTTCAGGAGATTCAAGAATATCTGATTTTGCAGGAGTATTTTCAGGGGAGGGATGCAATTGGAGATGCACTTGTTAGTGGAACATTATTTGTATCCTCAGTTGAAGGGAAAGTACTAGAGCCCTTAAGATCATCCAACTCCTTCAACCGTTCATCTAACTTCTTAATCTCTTCCCAATATGAATCTTGCTCCCTTCGAATATAGGGGTCTTCACCTTTACTTTCCTGCCATGGGTGTGGAGAGGGTGTTGAGGATTTTGTTCCCTCGGTAGAAGCTCGCCTACTCAACGCACCATTATTTGGAGGAGGTGGTAGTGAACTATTCCGTCTGAGAGTGCTTCGCGAGCTTGATTCTTCTGCATTTTTTCTTGACAACATGTTATCAGGATATTGTATCTCACAGGTACCTAAATCATCACACCCCATGCTCAAAAGTTTGAACCTGTATGCCTGAACTTGGAACTCAAGGGAAGCAATCTGCATTTCTTTCTGATATATTACTTCCTGAAAAGTCTCGAGTGTTTCTTGAGCATGACAAATCTTTTCTTCGGCAATTCTCTTATATTGACTAGCCTCCATTCCCACTGCTGCCTTTTCACCCTGCAAGCATAATATCATGGATAAAGCTTCATCAGCAGCAGTAGCAGAGGATTCTCTCTCCATATCCAATTCACTGTATAGTTTCTGCAAAAGTTCTTGCTGAGCATGGAGTGTCTCCTTTAGGTAATTAGTCCCAGGTGTGGCTAGAGATAGTGTACGTGCAGCCATTGGGCTCATCAATAGTGTACTTCAATTTTGGATCAGTACAGTTACTTGTACAACTGCAAAGATGCACAAGCATTCACTGAGCATGACAGAATGATTATCAAATACTGGTTTGCGTTAAAAAATCTGATCCAAAAGAATTCCTGGCAGAACGATGTATAACTAAAATAAGTAAACTGGTTAAAGCAATTTGCTGCTTTGCAAAGGTAGGTGCTATCAATGTTCTGCTCAAGAACCCCTAATAATCAACCTGCTAGAAAATTACCAAATCCTTGCTCTACGAACATCTTTAAATAACAAAATTAGGTTCAGTAACACGCTTACAGGCATTACCCAGTAAATTGAACCAATTCTCAAAACAACATGTTGAGCCTGCTAAGATTTTACTGGAAACACTAATTATGACAAGCTATTAACCAATCAACTAAACAATAAAGTATCATCGCACCTAGGAGGAGCTTGCAACAGCCACAACAGTCCAAAATGTACCTGGAAGCCTAAAGGTTCGTGACAACATCGACCTAATTTGTATCTGGAAGTCTAGGAGTTCGTTACAACAGCACCATCCGGTCCAACCCAATATGTATCTAGGAAATTCAAGTTATAAATGGCATCACCCTACCATACTACTGACACCAAGAACTAGACTATTAGTAGTGACTGTTTCTAAAAGACCTACAGCCAAACCATCAAGAAACATGATAGAAACTCCAATCAGTCTTCGCTATCCAATCGATTTCCAAACCTATTTCTCCTTATAAAGGATGCAACTCAGCAAATGATTCCAATCCAACTATTCCATACTCCACATATTGATATACTGTATTAAACAAGCCGGATATGCATAATTGCACACTGTGATAACTTTGCAAATTGGCCCTAAATTGTGATAAAATACTCAAATCTGACAATGTATACTCGTACTTAATTTCAAGAAACTGTAAAGCAAAAAAACACAGCAATACCAGAGATATATTCATCATCCCTCAATTACACATTTTCCACCCAATTCTATCGTTTAAATTCGTCATTTATTACCGCATACCAAACAAGGACGTTCATGCTACCAGAAAGACTTAACTAAAAAAAACAGGCATATTTAACACATTAACACCCATAATTCTCAAATTCCAAAATCTCAAAAAGGCAAATCATCGACTGCAAAAATCAAAAGTAAAAGAAATGTAAGATGAAGAAATATACCTGAAAAGTTCAGCAAAACAGACCAAAATTGTAACCTTTGACAAATACCCAGAACACCTGAACAAAAAAAAAAACCACTTTCTTTCACGTCATCGCACCATTATAAAATCTCAAAACAACAATTTAGATGACACCCATTTGATAATCACTCAAGAGTAAGAAAACCCAGTTTCAATTTTCCCTCTTTTTTACAAAAATGACAGAAATTTCTGCAACAAATTTCGAGAAGAAAAAAAACCCCAGAAAAATGAAGAAAAATTTAATGCAGAATGAATGAGTAAATAGTACTTCTACTCCAGATATTATTATTATCAGAAAAAACAAATGTGGAAACCAGATACAATAAACCGACAAATTACCAAAAAAAATTTATCTTTGGCTTTTCCAACGGTTTCGCTTTGTGGCTTTTCTTTTCAATTCTTTTTCCTCCCCTTGTTTTTCTTATCTTTGATCATTAGGAGGGTCTAGAATGATTACTCGAGTGAGAGATCTAAGCGATTGGTTTGGTTTGATAAAGGGATAATGCGAGAAATTTGTGATGAAAAAGGGTATAAGTTCTTAGATATTTGAAAATGAAAAAGAACGAGGTAAAAAATACAAAGTAAAATAACTATAGGTAATCAAGGTAAGAGAAATTATAAGGCTTCATTATTATAAAGTTGTGCAAGTGTTGAATTTTGAAAAGAATTTAATATAAGGGAGTTTCGATTCATATAACTGTAAAGGTATGAGATTGTATTGAACTATTGGATAAGTTTCTATTTGTCAATCTAGACTTGTAAGTTGTAACATTTTTTGAAAGACAAGTAAATGTGAAATATCAAGAGAGACATTTTTCAATAGAAGAAAAAAAGTTGTCAAATGCCAAATTAGTTGGTATGATAATAATTTATAGTATAAATGTTATTTTTATAATGTACATATGAGAAGTGCCAATTTTTACTACTTGTATTAGAGTGAAAAGTAAATCTAGTTTTTAAGATTTTTATATATATACTTGTATTATACTTTTATTTGGTTGCAATAGTAAATGTGAGGTATATAGATATTCTTTGCATAGTCTGTAAGTAAATTTATTGTAATCTTATTTAATTATTAGGAAAGAAATCAGGAGGCTAAACATAAATATTATTAGGTAAGAAATCAAGCTAAACATAAATATTTAAATTATTGTGATATGGCCTTTTTTACAAACTTTTTCTATAGTATTTATGACATAGTTGTTTGATATCTTAATGTGATTTTTTTTTTCTTCTATTTATTGCTATAAGGTTAAGGTCCTACTATCAAAACCTTTGAAATTGATGTCTATAATGGAGCTTAATTCCACAAAGTCAAAGTCAAAGACACCACATCTAACCACTACTATACGTACACCAATAGTACTTGATAATTTTATATCATATTTATAACTAAGAAAATACAAGTTTATTTTCGTGATAAACAAGTTTCACGGTGAAAATGGGTAAAACCGCTACTTGTTTATCGCGTGATAGCGGCTTTACTCCGTGATAAACGATTAAATAGGGTAGCTTCTAACTTATGCATGGCTTAAAATCTCACTTATAATAAATTACATATTGGTGTACTTCATACTAATTTGCACCTTTCATATAGTCAAACTTGTACAAATTAATTCAACATGAATAGAAGCTATTACATATATTTACTTATTTAGTTGACAAAAAAAAAACTAAAAAAGTATTTATCCAGTCTTCTTCGGAGTAAGTAGAACTTCATAAAATCATTGAATAACTATCTAAACAATGTTCAATTCTTTCCCACAATTAGAGAACTCCCTTATAAACACCATTGATAATAAAGTTTGTATCTAGGAACGGCTAAGAGAAGACCCCATTAGCGGTAAGCCACCCTCAACTAATTATTACTTTAATTATAATATTAGTAAAATTTTAAAAAATCGTATTCAACTACAACGGCTAAGTCGGATGTTGTGGAGCCCACTTATCAAAATCTACCGACCACTCCTTCTAAGCTAAGTGTTGGCCCATGCGAGGTCGGCAATATGATGGGATGTTAACATGTTTTATCGATTATAATTGATGTTGTGGACTGTATTTATTTAGAATCTACAAATGTAAATAATATTTAAAATAAGATAGCCGAGTTTAGTTAATTAATGATGAATAGAATAAAAGTGATGTTTAATTATCTTATGTTAAAATAACAATGTAGGGGAGGATTATGCATCCCAAACATATTCTAATCATAAGTAGCTTTGATTATAGAATGGTTTAATTATATTACCTCCGTTTTTTTTTTATCTGAGGAATATTTGTGAGACATAAAATATTCTAAAATTACAGATAAAAAAAAACAGAGGTAGTATTATGTTGATATTATGAAAGTATATATATCAAGACGAATGTAAAAAGATCACATTACAAAGTCCTCATTTCCTTCCTCTTCCATTACAAGAGAGGCTTCAACCAAGTCTTTCTCAAAAGTCAAAACTATCCCATTCATTCCATTCCTTTCTTTTGTTTAAACTCCATTAATTTACTACCTCCGTTTTTTTTAGTTAACACGTTTTGACTTTAGCACTATTCACACACTTCCCTTTGACCGTGTTTTGTGTTTTATACGTAATGAAAAATAGCCATGTATGATCTTTTAGATTCGTCACTATATATTTTCAAAATATCAAATTTTTCATAATTTTTGCTTATCGGTAATTAAAGATATGAATGGTTGAAATTGTACATTGGCAAACATGACAAAAAAAGCGTGTCAACTAAAAAGAAACGGAGGAAGTATATCTTACTACCGTGACTTATCCTTCGTCGAGTCTCTTTACCCAGCTCATGTTTGCATATCCTTTGAAAGACTCGATCACCCCCTTCCCTACGATTAGTCCTAGTGAACATCTTCCCATGGAAGTTGATATCATGTAGATCATTTATATCTTTCCATTCATAAAAACAGTTCGCTCCTCTAAAATTCGTTTAATGTTTACCATCTTTTTTCGTGAATAGAGTACTTGACTTTAAAATCCCCTAGAATAATATTTGGTATTCCTAAACTTGATTTAGTCCAATTGTTAAAACTTTCCCAAATCTTATCCCTGATAAACACATTGGGCTCTCAATACAACAAAATAAATCTCCAGTTTCCAAAAAACGAGTCAGAAACATGAAGAACTACAGCGAAATTAAAACAAGAAAAGACAATCATAAAACGATTTGTAATGTTCTTGCCTAATATTGAAAGCTCAGACCTCTTAAATCTATTATAAACAAAACTTTTGGGTTCCATGATCACTCATCTTCCTGGCTTCTCAACCTTGCAAGCTTGTTGGTGACAACAACATCAAGCTGTGCAGCACGCTCGACAATATCTTTTCTCTTTTTGGTTGAGATATTGTGAGCAATCTCAGCGCAGTAAGTCCTGAAATATACAATGTATACCAGTCAGCAATTACATGAAAGAGAGAACAAGGTGTGAAAGCAAAAGGTATCAAAGAATATAAAGGGCAATCTGTTACCTGTTGTGCATCATTAGAAGTTCAAGGTCACCGACGTTATGCACAACAAACTTCTTGAAGCCATTGGGGAGGAAGTGACGTGTCTTCTTGTCAGACCCATATCCAATATTTGGCATAAGAGTCACTCCCTTGAACTTTCTTCTCACTCGCGAATCAATACCTTTTGGCCTACGCCAGTTGGTCTGCAAATGTACAACCATTCAGATTAATGAGACATTTGATGAAACAACTTCAGAGTAAAATGGCACAAGAAAGGGGTTTTTTTGATACATTTGTATGGCCTCAGAAGAAACAGCGCCATACAAGGAAATACCCTACCCTAGACCAGTAACAGGGCATATAAACAAGGTATATGACCCATGTGGCTAGCATTTTCACAAAACATTCTCAATCGTGTCAGCATGCATATCAAAGTAAAACACGTTCTAGAAACTAATCATGGTTATTAAGCATTTAGTGAGTGTGCTTCCAGTATAGATTGTGCATTTGTGCTATAGATTACTTTTGCAAAACAATTGGGTGGGAAATTCAAACTAATGGACACAAGTCTGTCTTGAGCACCAAAAAGTGACATATTAAAATACAGCCCTGAGTTACTAAATTACAGATAATACAAATTCAATCACAAAAGATAAAAAAAGACATAACAAGGCTATATCAATTTCACATTGAAATTAGTTTTAAGTTTTAATATAAAGTTCTAACCAATCATAGTCAAAAAATGCATTACACGCCCTGAATTTTTGTATAAAAACATCACAATTCACAAGTCAAAACATGCATAGCCTACTAAAAGTTTCAGATTAGATAGACTGGTAGACATGGATAATCAAGCACCAACCCACATACAGGAAAAACTACCAAAATTTGGACTTCAGCATTAGGCCAGGTCATAATTGAATACCAAGGTGCAAGCTTCACACATTAATATCAGAACAAGGATGCCATACTTTTGTGTTTAGGCCCATCTACTTATTTACTAGCCCGTGATACGAATTTAGCTACAAATATTACAGAGTATATATTACTTGTACTATATTAGGATACAAGAGATCAGCTACAAGTCTATAACACAAAAAAGAAATTAATAAACAGGATGCCTCTAATTCAATCCCCAAATCTTGCCACCATCATTATATACCACTCATAGGTCATAATTAATCCATGATATACCATATGCCACTTATTATAATTCATCATTGATACATCATACGCCACTATACCCAAACTAACACATCACAATATAGATCACCAATACACTAATCTACACCGAACAAATTGTATCCTGTAATCTTCCTAGCTTATGAATAATTAAGCAACCAGCCAAACAAATTGTATTTTATAATCTTCCTAGCCTCTTAATTAATCAACCAACTCATATGAACTTCATCTCAACAATCATACCACTCGGCATAATAACTACCATTTTCACATAGAAATTGACTAAAAACAACATTAAAATCCAAAAAAAAAAAAAAAAAAAAAAAAAACTTTGTTGCAAATGTTATACCTTCACACAGATTTTTCGGTCGGATTGGGGTCTCTTGAACTGCTTGACCCTCTTCTTCACTATCTTCTTATCAAGTTTGGGAACCGCCATTGCTTATATCTACAAAATTAACAAAAAATATACTAACAAATAAATATTGACACACGTATATATATCAACTTTTCACAATTTTAATCCATGTATTATTTCATATAGTTGTTGCACTATACATTCAATTACTGCCTACAAAAATACACTATGCATTCAACAGAGTATAAGGTTATTCTGACAACTTATTAGTAGCAGCAAACGAAAATGGATTAATCTAAATTTATAACACGCTCATGGCATAGCATGAACCAACAATGAAGCTTGAAGACTTGAAATAAAAATGCAACCTTATTATATAATCAATAATTTGCAAGATAATTAAGCCATAATTTTAAACTGAAAGCAGCTTTAAATCTTGTTAAAACAGCAAATGAAATTCGTAAATTGCAAAAATATAACAATAATTAGGTCAATTACTCAAATAAAAGGGGTATACTATAAATCGCATAAATTTTACAAAAATTAACTTTAAATCTGGTTGAAACAGCAAATAAAGTTCGTAAATTGCAAAAATATAACAACAATTAGGTCAATCACTCAAATAAAAGGGTTATACTATAAATCGCATAAATTTTAACAAATATTAACTTTAAATCTGGTTGAAACAGCAAATAAAGTTCGTAAATTGCAAAAAATATAACAACAATCAGGTCAAACACTCAATAAAAGGGTTACTCTACTCTATAAATGCCATTATTTTAACAAAAATTCTACAGTTTAATCATCAATTCTAATATTCAATGCAACACAGAAAATTCGAAAAAAAAAAACGAATTGTTCTTCATATTAACAGGAATTTCAAAGCTTTAATCCAAATAAAAACAACAAATACAGCAACGACTACAAAAATTAAGCATAATTGAAGAATCAAACATGAAATTGAGAAGAAAGAAGAGAGGGAAACCTGTGATGGAAGCAGAGGAGAGAGAAAAGTGGACCGCCGCAGAGTGACAAGTGAAGACGACGAAGAAGGAGGTGCGAAGTGATTATAAGACTAAAACCCTAATTTTTTTAGCAGTGGGCTAATGTATGGAGCCTGAACTATAAACCTAGAACATTTTTAGTTATGGGCTTTTTATCATAGTTTATAGAATTACAACAATGCAAATTTTTAATTTTTTTTGTGGAGGTGAGCAAAATTGAATAAGATTGTCGAGCTTAGTTAATTAATGATGAATGAATGAAATAAAAGTAACGTTCAATTAATTAAAGATGAATATAAAAAAATAAAATAAACATACTTTCGTCTAAGAAATGAAACATAGGCTAGGATTAAGCATCTCGAAATATATTTGAATCATAAGTAGCTTTGACTATAGAACGATAAGATTATGTTATGTAGATATTGTGAAAGTAAATATATCAAGACGAATGCAAAAGGTTCACATTAGTTATATTTTTTTTATTACTTATAAATTATAATATGTGGCTAAAGAGTAGTATAGTATTTTTGTGCGAACGAGCTACAAGAGCAATACAAACTACAATTGGGATTAAGTGGGTGAATCTGTGGCATATTGTATACAAGTCTTCGATCTTAAAAACTCTAGGCCAAAACCTTATTGGTGTCAAAGAGTAAAATGCGAATAGTGTAAAAATTACAAATGTTGCAATATTAAGGGAGCAAAGAAATTATTGAATTTTAAACGATTCAATAATAATAGGAGTAGAATTCAAATTGACAAAAGGTTTGATTTTTATATATATTAAATGAAGAGTACTCACCATAATTTTTTCTAGCTTGCTAGTTCATTATATTCTTAAAAAACCTTTAAATTTTTAAAAGGTAATTTTAGTACACGATTAGTGGTTGTATTGTTGTAAGTGTTTAGAAAATATGTATTTGTGCTAAAGTAGTAAATTACTGAGATGAGAGGTATATATATAAAGAGCATGTCAAAATTAGGAATTTAGATGATCCCCGCAAGTCTTCGTGCTTATTAGTGCACGCTTGAAGCTTTGAAGTTAGTTGCATGGTGAAGCAATGGGCATTGCCTACTTGCCTAGCATAAGCAAGGGGTGCAGGTGTCAAGGACGGCTAACTACTGCTAATCCACACATCACATATTTATATTTCCCAAACTATATGTAATTCTAGTTACAACCTCTGCATTGGTATCAACAAGCTTTTATAATTTTGTAGGCCTCACATAACATTTTGAGTGTTTTATGTTAATATTGCTAGGACGATTTGCAATTCCATGTTAGATATTTAGAGTGTTGATGGTTGCGCGCTCGCGCATTATAGGCGCGGCCGCGCAGAGATCGCGCCTTAAAACCGCGCACCTCTCTGGAAAATCTGACGGATTTTGGAGGCGCGCTCGCGTCTTGAACGCGCCTAAACCGTGGACCATTCTGGAAAAATCTGAAGAATTAGGGCAAAGAAGGAGGCGCGACCGCGCGGGCAAGTGGCGCGACCGCGTGGGCAAGTGGCGCGGGCAAGTGGTGCGACCGCGCGGGCAAGTGGCGCGCCCGCGCTGCTGTGGTGGCGCGCTCGCGCCCTCGCTTCTTGCCAGTTTTGCGATTATTGCGTTGGTTGAGTCTATTTTATATAGAACTTGCTTTTTATGAAAAAAGATACAAAACATTATACTCCCATTCTCTCCCTAAGTATTCTCCAAAATTTCTCTCAAACTTCTTGCAAACTTTTGTGAGAAATCCTCTTGATTTTTAGCCTCTTTTTTTAATCATTCATCTATTTTTCGATTTTTTGTGCTAAGAACGAAAAGGGCTGTCAATTGTATCTCAAAGAGAATTTCCGGATTAACCCAAACACCGTGTGAGGGAAATTAATCTCTTTAGGAAAGTGTTCACACACCTTTGACAGTGTATCAAGATCATAGTCTCAAGGGGCATTGCAATTCTCATGTTCATGCGGTGTTGTTTCGGCTTGGAGTTAAGGCAAGTTTGATTATCTTCACAATTAGTGTAGTCTTAGTAATTTTTCTGTAAATTACTTAGATATATTAATACTTGATTGTAACACCTTTGTTGTGTTTGATTTAATTACATAACATTGTTATTGTAATCATATTATCTAGGTTTTGTTCCCACACTTACTTAAGTATTTTGCTTGATTGTATTCACTGTAAAACCTAACAATACTTAACAACCTAAAGAGATTAGTTCTTAGAATTTATCAAGTATGTCTAGTGTGAAGGAATTGACTACTAACTTCATCAAACTCAAAAAGTTTGATGGTGTTGAATTTAGGAGATGGAAGAAGAAAATGTATTTTCTTCTTGCATCTCTTAATGTTGCCTATGTGATAAGTACTCCAAGGCCAGGTGAACATGAGAATGAGACCTTGGAAAGAGTTCGGGAAAGATCGAAATGGGACAATGACGATTTCATTTGTCGTGGTCACATCTTTAATGGGATGGAGGATGATTTGTTTGATGTTTACCAAAAACTTTGAGTCGACAAAGGAGCTTTGGAAGCCTTTGGAAAACAAATACATGGCCGAAGATGCATCAAGTAAGAAATTCTTAGTTAGCAATTTTAATAGTTATAAATTTATTGATGGTTGATCCATAATGGATCAATTTCATGAGTTGCAACGTATCTATGGTAGCTTAGAACAACCTGGTATTGCTATGAATGAGTAAGTTTGTTGTATCTAGCATAATAGACAAATTACCCCCTAGTTGGAAAAATGTGAAGCATGACTTGAAACATAAAAAGGAGGACATGACTTTGTCCGGTTAGGCCACCCATCTTCAAATTGAAGAAGGGATTTGTGCCATGGAAGGAGCTAAGGATGGAAATCCTAGCTCATCTACCGTTAATATGGTAGATGAAGAGAGAGCTAGTGCATCTACTAGTGGAAAGAGGAAGAACAATAATTCTTCCAAGGGTAAGTCCAAAAAGCAAGCAAACAACAACAAGTTTGCTTGTTGGGAATGCGGTAAGGTTGGACACCGCAAGAAGGATTGCTTTTCATTTAAGAAAAGGATGGACAAAGCCAAGGAGGGTCGTGCTAACACTAGCAAGGACCCATCCATCAAAGGTAATCCTATTCATGAGGTGGAGTTTAATTCTGGTTTGGATTTAAATGCAACGGATCCTAACATTTTTATTGTGCAGGATGATGACTCATGGTGGATTGATTCGGGGGCTTCAAGGCACGTATGCAAGAGTAAGCATTAGTTCAAAACCTTTCTAAAGGTTGTTGATGGAGAAGATCTCTACATGGGGAACAATACTACCATCAAGGTCCTTGGAAGAGGGCAAATTGAGCTTGTGTTTAGTTCGGGGACTGCAATTCTTCTTAAGAATGTTTTGTCTGCTTCGGAAATTAGTAGGAATCTTGTACCCGGGCCTTCCCTGAATAGTCTTGGCTATAAGCTTGTATTTGAAGCTAATAGATGCATAATTACTAGGGGTGTAATATTAATAGGTCGTTGCTATTTGGATAATGGTTTGTTTAAACTTTCTTTGAAAGACAAGTATGTTTGTAATGATGATTTATGTTTGAATGTTGATGTCAATGATAATCATGTTGATTTAAGTATGTTTGACTTGTGGAATTCTAGATTAGGACATGTGAATTATAATAAAATGCTTTTCATGTCAAAACAAAAATTGATTCCATGTTGTGATATATCTCCTAATAAGTGTTCTACTTGCGTGTTGAACAAGATCACTAGAACTCCATTTAAGAGAGTTGAGAGAAGTTCTAACATTTTAGAACTAATCCATAGTGACTTGTGTGATTTTCATAGTACTCCTTCTTTGGGAAACAAAAGATACATGGTCACATTTATTGATGATTATTCTAGGTTTTGTTATGTGTATCTTTTGCATTCCAAAGATGAAGCTTTAACCAAGTTTGATGTTTATAAAAGAGAAGTAGAATTGCAAGTAGATTCATTTATTAAGAGAATGAGAACTGATAAGGGAGGGGAATACTTTAATCTAGCTTATTTCCAATCTTTGGGTATAATTCATGAGACTACAGCTGGTTATGCACCACAATCAAATGGTGTAGCTGAAAGGAAAAACAGAACCCTTGAAGAAATGGTTAATTCCATGTTATCTTACTCTGGTTAAAGTGAAGGGTTCTAGGGTGAAGCAATGTTGACAGCATGTCACATTCTTAACCGGGTTCCCACCAAGGGAAAATAATCTACTCCTTATGAACTTTGGTACAAAAGAAAGCCAAACTTGAAGTATCTCAAGGTTTGGGGTTGTAGGGCAGTCGTGAGAGTGCCCGACAACAAGAAAAGAAAGCTCGGTGAAAGGGGCTTGGAATGCATTTTTATAGGTTATGCTGAGCATAGAAAAACCTATAGGTTCTATGTAATAGAACAAAATGACTACATATCAGTTCATTCGGTTATAGAGTCAAGAGATGCAATTTTTGATGAAAATCGATTTTCATCAATGAGTAGACCGAAAGATCTACAAATAAGTGCTAATGATAAGGAGAGAGTAGAGTTGGATGTACAACTTGAACCTCCTCATGAAGAAACATTCGATGAAGAGAAGGTTGAAACTCCTCAAGTTAGGAGGAGTACTAGGGATAGGAGACCTAAGAACTATGGTGATGATTTTATAATCTACCTAGTTGAAGGTTCTCGGGATATCCTTAGTTCTACTACTCCATAATGTTTCAATGTGGATAGTGACCCAAAGACTTATAGTGAAGCAATATCTTCCCAAGATAGTGCATTTAGGAAGGAAGCTATAAATGATGAGAGGGACTCCATCATGGGAAATAACACTTGGGTCTTAGTGGATTTACCTCCCGGTTGCAAATCTCTTAGTTGCAAGTGGATCTTCACTAGGAAAAGGAGACCAGATGGCTCCATATTGAAATTTAAAGCCAGATTGGTTATCCAAGGCTTTAGGCAAAAGCATGGTGTTGATGATTTGGACACTTATGCACCGGTTGCAAGAATTACCTCGATAAGGTTATTAATTGCAATGGATTCGGTATATAATCTAGTGATCCATCAAATGGATGTCAAAACAGCATTCCTTTATGGAGATCTAGAGGAAGAAGTGTATATGAAACAACCCGAAGGGTTTATTTTGGAAGGACAAGAAAATAAGGTGTGTAAATTGGTTAAGTCTTTGTATGGACTTAAACAAGCTCCTAATCAGTGGCATCAGAAGTTTGATGACACGATTCTGTCCTTTGGATTCAAAGTGAATCAATCCAATAAGTGTATTTATAGCAAATTTGATGACAAAGGTCATGGTGTCATCATTTGTCTATATGTTAATGATATGCTTATCTTTGGTACAAGTCTACAACAAGTAGAATTGACCAAGGAATTCTTATCCTCATCTTTTCAGATGAAGGATTTGGGGGAGGCGGATGTCATTTTGGGCATCAAGATCATTCGGGACAATGGAAGGATTATCTTAAGTCAATCTCATTACATTGAGAAAATGATCAAACGGTTTAATATGTTTGATAAGTGTCCCGTGAGCACCCCCATGGAACCCAATGTTAAATTGGTTAAGAATTCAGGGAAAACAGTTTGTCAATTGGAATATTCAAGGATAATTGGTAGATTTACTAGTAACCCGGGTGCACAGCATTGGCATGCAATTAGAAGGGTCTTGAGGTACCTTAAGGGTACGTTAGACTATGGTCTATCTTATAGTGGTTTTCCTTCGGTTTTAGAAGGATTTTCGGATGCAAGTTGGATTACTTACAAAGAGGATGACTCTTCTGTAAGTGGTTGGGTATTCATGTTTGGGGGAGGTGCCATATCCTGGTCTTCCAAGAAACAAACTTGCATTGCTGATTCCACTATGGCAGCAGAGTTTATTGCTCTTACTTCAGCTAGTAAGGAAGCTGAGTGGTTGAGGAATCTCATGTTAGAGTTGCCTTTGTTGTCTAAGCTAATGCCACCGATGGAAATTCATTGTGATTCAAATTCAGCTTTGATAAAAGCTTATAGTCAAGTGTATAATGGTAAGTCTCGACATATTTCACTTAGGCATAGCCTGGTGAAAGACCTTATCAGTGATGGGGTCATAAGTCTTGACTATGTTCCTACAAAATTGAATATAGCGGATTGCTTTACTAAAGCAATGCCAAGGCATTCCATTATTTTTTCTTTGAATGGAATGGGTATATGTCCAAAAACACAAATTTGCATGTGAAACCCAATCTAACGCTTGAAGAAATATCAAGTCTTAGATTCAATGTGGTTGAATTGCAATTTTGTTGTTTGTTAGCAATATTTGATGACCCATATTGCTATGGTACTTGTGATGTGTAAGGTAGCGTCAATTCAAAGTTCTCAAAGATTTAGAGTTGAGAAGCTCTAAATGAAAGTGTCTTGTCACAACGGCACATTTACGAATATGAGAACCTACCTATATAAGTTCGAATTTTAGCCGCTTCAAGAAGTCTAGATGGACATATAGACTTTGATGAACTTATGAAAGATACGGACACATGGCTGTTTAAAGGTGTGAAGTGATGATTAATTCTATTTGTCTTATGTGTACCTCACCTTCGAATGGTTGGATATATCCGCGTGATTCAATCCATATGGAAATCATGGGATATGATCATCGTTAAGTGTGTTGTACTAGGTGTCAATTCAATCCGAAGGGACATTGACATTGATGCATGACATGTGGCTAAATTGATAGAATTGGAGAATGTTTAAAGGAACACTCTAAATGGGGGAGGATTGATAGATATTTAGAGTGTTGATGGTTGCGCGCTCGCGACCATGAAGAAGCGCTCGCGCATTATAGGCGCGACCACGCAGAGATCGCGCCTTTAAAACCGCGCACGTCTCTGGAAAATCTGTCGGATTTCGGAGGCGCACCCGCGTCTTGAACGCGCCTAAACCGTGGACCATTTTGGAAAAATCTGAAGAATTTGGGCAAAGAAGGAGGCGCGCCCGCGCTGCTGTGGTGGCGCGCCCGCGCTTCTTGTCGGTTTTGCGGTTATTGCGTCGGTTGAGTCTATTTTATATAGAACTTGCTTTTTACAAAAAAAAAAGATACAGAACATTATACCTTCATTCTCTCCCTAAGTATTCTCCATAATTTCTCTCAAACTTCTTGCAAACTTTTGTGAGAAATCCTCTTGATTTTTAGCCTTTTTTGTGAATCATTCATCTATTTTTCGATTCTTTGTGCTAAGAACGAAAAGGGTTGTTAATTGTATCTCAAAGAGAATTTCCGGATTAACCCAAGCACCGTGTGGGGGAAATTAATCTCTTTAGGAAAGTGTTCACACGCCTTTGACAGTGTATCAAGATCGTAGTCTCAAGGGGCATTGCAATTCTCATGTTCATGCGGTGTTGTTTCAGCTTGGAGTTGAGGCAAGTTTGATTATCTTCACAATTAGTGTAGTCTTAGTAATTTTTCTGTAAATTACTTAGATATATTAATACTTGATTGTAACACCTTTTTTGTGTTTGATTTAATTACATAACATTGTTATTGTAATCATATTATCTAGGTTTTGTTCCCACACTTACTTAAGTATTTTGCTTGATTGTATTCACTGTAAAACCTAACAATACCTAACATTCCATAGATTCATCACTCAAACCTCTTGCTCATTCTTCCAATTTCCAATTTTTGTTCTCCATTGCCCATCATCCTCAAATGCAAAAGGTTCACATTAGTTATATTCTTTTTATTACTTATAAATTATAATATGTGGCTAAAGAGTAGTATAGTATTTTTGTGCGAACGAGCTACAAGAGCAATACAAACTACGGTGGGTGAATCTGTGGCATATTGTATACAAGTCTTCAATCTTAAAAACACTAGGCCAAAACCTTATTGGTGTCAAAGAGTAAAATGTGAATAGTATAAAAATTACAAATGTTGCAATATTAAGGGAGCAAAGAAATTATTGAATTTTAAATGATTCAATAATAATAGGAGTAGAATTCAAATTGACAAAAGGTTTGATTTTTATATATATTAAATGAAGAGTACTCACCATAATTTTTTCTAGCTTGCTAGTTCATTATATTCTTAAAAAACCTTTGAATTTTTAAAAGGTAATTTTAGTACACGATTAGTGGTTGTATTGTTGTAAGTGTTTAGAAAATATGTATTTGTGCTAAAGTAGTAAATTACTGAGATGAGAGGTATATATATAAAGAGCATGTCAAAATTAGGAATTTAGATGATCTCCGCAAGTCTTCATGCTTATTAGTGCACGCTTGAAGCTTTGAAGTTAGTTGCATGGTGAAGCAATGGCCAAGGCCTAGCACAAGCAAGGGGTGCCAGGTTTCAAGGACTGCTAACTAGTGTTAATCCACATATCACATATTTATATTTCCCAAACTATATGTAATTCTAGTTACAACCTCTGCATTGGTATCAACAAGCTTTTATAATTATGTAGGCCTCACATAACATTTCGAGTGTTTTGTGTTAATATTGTTAGGACGATATGCAATTCCATAGATTCTTCACTCAAATCTCTCGTTCATTCTTCCAATTTCCAATTTTCATTCTCCATTGCCCATCATCCTCGAATATAATTGGTTTTTGGGATTTGTTTTATTTTTTTTTCTATTTAGGTTGGACATGGATGATTAAGTTTCGGAATTTGATTTTCTTGATTCAAAGGATTTTGGGTAGTTTCATGAAATTAGCTTTTACTAAAATGGCTAATTCAACAAAATCTGATTTTAATGAAGTCTCATCATTCCTCATCATTTCCTTCCTCTTCCAATGCAAGAGAGGCATCCACCAGGTCTTTCTCAAAACTATCCCATTCCCCATTCCATTCCTTTCTTTTGTTTAAACTCCATTTTGGACACTATCCTACGTTGCCACTCCAACTCTCAATTTTGTAATTCCACTTTTATATTGTCTTTCCTGGGTTCAGATTTAAATAACTGGAGCGTAACCAGAAAATTGATTAGGATGGTGATCCATGGTAGCATGAGGTAACAACTTTGCCCAGCTTGTGTTTGCATATCCTTCGTCGATCATCCCCTTCTCAACCATTAGTCCAAGTGTACATCATCATCCCCCGGAAGTTGATATCATATAAAGCATTTATACCTTTGCATTCATCAAAATAGTTCGCTCCTCTAATATTCATTATATATTTACCAGCTTTTTTTCACGATAAGAGTACTTGATTAAAATCCCCTAGAATAATAGTTGGTATTTCCTAAACTTGATTTAGTCCAATTTTTAAAACTATCCAAAATCTCGTCCCTGTTAAACACATTGGGCTCCCAATACAACAAAATAAATCTCTAGTTTCCAAAAAACGAGTCAGAAACATGAACTACAGCGAAATTAAAACAAGAAAATACAATCATAAAATGATTTCTAAGTTCTTGCCTAATATTTAAAGCCCAGACCTCTTGATCTATTGTAAACAAAACTTTTGGATTCCATGATCACTCATCTTCCTGGATTCTCAACCTTGCAAGCTTGTTGGTGACAACAACGTCAAGTTGTGCAGCACGCTCGACAATGTCTTTTCTCTTTTTGGTTGAGATATTGGGAGCAATCTCAGCACAGTAAGTCTTGAAATAGGCAACGTATACCAGTCAACAAATACATGAAAGAGAGAACAAGGTAACATTGTGAAAGCAAAAGGGATCAAAGAATATAATGGGAAATCTGTTACCTGTTGTGCATCATCAGAAGTTCAAGGTCACCGACGTTATGCACAACAAACTTCTTAAAGCCATTGGGGAGGAAGTGACGTGTCTTCTTGTCAGACCCATAACCAATGTTTGGCATAAAAGTGACTCCCTTGAACTTTCTCCTCACTCGCGAATCAATACCCTTTGGCCTACGCCAGTTAGTCTGCAAGGTACATTCAGATTAACTAAGAGACAAAATTGATAACACAACTCCATAGTCAAATGGCAAAAGCTAGGGTTTTTTTTTATACAGTAGCAATATTACTGGCCTCAGAAGAAACAGGCAAACAACCCCTACAAGAAAAAATATTATCAACCTAACAAGGCTCTATCAACTTCACATTACAATTAGTTTTATGTTTTAACTTCAAGTTCATACCAAACATAGTAAAAAAAAACTGCAATACACACCTTAAATTTTTGTATAAAAACATCACAAGTCAAAACATGCACAACCTACCAAAAAATTCAATCAATTGGATAGACTGGTAGACATGGATAATAAAACACCAACCCACTTTATAGGAAAAATAAGAAAATTTAGACTTCAACATTAGGCCAAGTCATAAATGAATACTGAGGTACAAGCTTAATACATGAATATCAGAACAAGGATGCCATCTTATTTACTAGCTCGTGATACAGATTTAACTGCGAGTATTACAGAGTATATATTATCATACCATATTAGGATACAAGAGACCAGTTACAAGTCTACAACACAAAATAAATCAAACAGGGTGCCTCTGATTCAATCCGTCGTCTTGCCATTCATCATTATATACCACTCATAGGTCATAATTCATTAGTTATATACCATGTACCACTCATAGGTCATAACTCATCAGTAATATACCTTACGCCACTATAACTAACTAAAACTTCCCAAATTAGATCATCAATACACTAATCTATGCCAAACACATTGTATCTTGTAATCTTCCTAGCCTATGAATAATTAAGAAACCAGCCAAACAAATTATATCTTGTAATCTTCCTAGCCTATTAATTAATCAACCAACTCATATGAACTTCGTCTCAACAATTATACCACTCAGCATAAAAACTACCATTTTCACATAGAAATTGACTAAAAACAACATTAAAATCCCAAAAAAATAAATTTGTTGCAAATATTATACCTTCACACAGATCTTTCGGTCAGATTGGGGTCTCTTGAACTGCTTGAACCTCTTCTTCACTATCTTCTTATCAAGCTTGGGAACCGCCATTGCTTATTTCTACAAAATTAACCAAAAATATACAAACAAATTAGTATTGATACGAGTGTATACATCAACATTTCATAAATTTAATCCAGGTATATTTTCATATAATAGTTGCACTATACATTCAATTACTGCCTACATTATATACATTCAATTAACAACAACCGTTACACTTAACATTCAACAAGAGTATAACTGTATATGATTATTCTGAAAACTTATTGGTAGCAACAAACGAAGGTGGATTACTCGAAATCTATAACACGCTCATAGCATACCATAAACCAACAATGAAGCTCGAAGACTTGAAATAAAAATGCAACCTTATTATATAGTCATTAATTTGCAAGATTGTACTAATTACAATCAATTATTCCAGATTGTCTAAACATAGACCACAAAATATTTTTAGATAAATTAAGCCATAATTTTAAACTGAAAGTAGCTTTAATTTTGTTGAAACAACAACTGATATTCGCAAATTGCAAAAATATAATAACAATTAGGTCAATCTCTCAAATAAAAGGGTAGTCTATAAATCGCATTAATTTTTTAAAAAAAAATTAGCTTTAAATCTGGTTGAAACAACAAATAAAGTTCGTAAATTGCAAAAATATAACAATCGGGTCAAACACTCAATAAAAGGGTTATTCTACAAATCCCATAAATTTTAACAAAAAATCTACAACTTAATCTTCAATTATAATATTCAAGGCAACACAGAAAATTCGAATAAAAAAGAAGGGATTTTTCTTTATTTAAACAGGAATTTAAAAGAATGAAAACCAAATTTAATCAACAAATACAACAACGACTACAAAAACTAAGCATAAACGAAGAATCTGACATGAAATTGAGAAGAAAGAAGAGAGAGAAACCTGAGATTGAAGTAGAGGAGAGAGAAAAGTGGCGCAGAGTGATAAGTGAAGAAGACGAAGAAGGGAAGTGATTATAAGACTAAAACCATAATTTTTTAGCAGTGGGCTAATGTATGGGCCTGAACTATAAACCTAGAACATTTTAAGTTATGGGCTTTTTATCATAGTTTAGAATTATTATACAAATTTTTACCTACACTCTATTGTACGTAGAATTCCCTACACCCCCTCCCCACTGTATCACCCTACATCCTTCCCCACTACATCTCCCCCGAGAAAATACCTGTTAATATGCCATATTAACAGCGCCCGTTTATATGGGGTCATCCGCGTCATTTTGCCAGGTATAGTAAGGGTAAATTCGTCAATAACAATTGTTTCCTTAACTGAAGAGTAGCGACGTCAATTCTTACCAAACTAACGTCCGTAGACCCCATATGTTGAACCCGTTCGAAATTATTATGACCCTGTTGGTAATTTCCCCTTCCAACTTCACCATTCCTCATCCAACTTCAGCTCCTGGCAATGGACCTAACACTAACTTCGTGAAGAATTGACGCGAATTCAATTGCTAAATGTTGTGGAGTCGATTTGCAGTACCGAACATAAAGGTGTGAGGAGGTCAGGTGGAGATTGCAGTACTAAAAAAAATCAATTCAAGATGCCGAAGAGGAGATTGAGGAGGGGGGCTAGGGTTTCGGAAGGTATGTGTCGTATCCTCTATTATAACCTATTAATCCGGTGTTTAGGTTTGATTGTGGATTGAATTGTTTATGTGACACGATTTAGTTTATCTCAGTCATATTTAATGTAATTGATATGTAATTAAATGATTTTAATTGATGGTGTAATTGCTATGGGTTAAAATGCGCAATGATGGTGAAAAGGAATTCCATAGCAACACTTAGTTCGCAGTGAGCATGGTTGCAATTGGGATTGAAATAGTATGTTGATAGTTTAGTTATTTGATTGTGCCCAGGATTGTTGTTGATAAAGTGAATGGATAAATTGCTTGCATAGTGAATTGAAATGCTATGGATTTAAAATTTGGTATGTTGAAGGTTGATTAGTGAATGGATAAATTGAATGGCGTAATGAATTGAATTGCTATGGATTTAAAATTTGGTTTGTTGAAGGTTGATAATTGAATGGATAAGTATCTTGCATAGTGAATTGAATTGCTATGGATTTAAAATTTGGTTTGTTGAAGCTAGGTTGATATGGATTTAATTGCACGTTGAAGGTGTAAATGAATAGTGCATTAACAGGTGGTAGTGAGTTAGGTTGAAATGAAGTATGGCAGTACATGGGAATGACTTGATAGTGTATTGATATAATTTGTAGTTGGAATGATTATTGTGGAAAGGAATTTCTTTCCAAGAATGGATTCACGGGGGAATTCGAACCGGAAGCGAAAAATGTGCAGAAATGGATTTGTTTCTGGGTAGATTATGCAACTTATACTACAATATATACTGATATATTCACGTCCCTGTCAATTAAGCGAGGTAATGTTTGTAAGTAAGTAAATAAAATCAAAATTGATTTTGTCATGATGGAGGATCGGGTCACATGAAGAAGCTTTATCCGGAGATATTCAAGGTAATTATAAGTGTTGTTTGTTGCATAGTTGTATTTATGATCATTAAATTGGTTAACGTAGTGTCATGTTCCTGTAGGATGACTCCTTAAATGTTGGTAGGGAAGTGAAAAGGAAAGGTGAAGTGTTGGTACAACATTTGAAGGCTCGATTTAGGGTAAGTTCTGAATATGAATTTTCATTATTAGTATGTTATGATGTGGTTGACCTGTTGTAGGCTACAAGTAGGCTGAAATTTCTGAAATGCTTAGCTTTTATGGAATTGTTTTCCTTTGATGTGATGCATATCTATTACAGCCAGCTAATACAAGTTGTCGGATAGAGTCGTTTGGTAGAATATGCAAAAAATTCGACGAGCAACGTAAGCGATGGGTCAGTGAAATGGGGTTTGCTGGGCTGTTAAAAATTGGAGGTGATATGAACCTCCCAGATAGTTGGCATACTGGCTGATGACTCGAATTGATCCCTTTAATTGTACTCTTATTAGCCAAGACGGGAGAGTTTTTAGGCTTTCGCAAAATCAGGTTCATTGGGTCTTATGTATTCCTAATGGCGGACTGCCTGTCCCGACATACCGTACATTGGACAATAAAATGTCAGAAAAGGTAAAAAAAATTATGGAGACTTATGGTAAATCCTGGAATAATAAGTCCATTAAAACTGGTCGTGAGTACATATTTGAGGGCATTCCAGTTAATGCTAAACTAATTGGTCGGGTCGAGGGAAAATGGGAGGAAGATCAGTCGGATGAGTTCAAGACAATTTTCTTGTTGTTGTCGCTTGAGATGTTGTTATGCCCTAATCAGTCGTCGAGGTTGGACGCTGATCTGGTGCCATCATTAACGTGTGCTTCCAAAGCTGCTGAATGTCATTGGTGTAGCCTTGTGTTAAAGAAGCTCATGGATAGTGTAGCGATGTTTGCTCAATGGTTTTACTCATCTTGCTTTTCTAGTGGATGTGTTGGTTGCCTCATCTTTATTATGGTATATGACTTTTTAGTGGCTTGGTAAGTTTGTTTGGGTTGGAGTAACCATTTTAATAGAGATCTCTGGTTGTAAACAGGTTATGTATCTTGATCGATTAAATAAACATCCTGTATAGTGGGGGTGTTTCTCGAGGTTGGAGGTTTAGAACATGAAAGAGATACGTATGGCAATTCGAGAAGATCGTCTCCCAAATGGGGGTGACTTTGGACAGCTTGGGGGTAAGATTCTAGCTATTGTACTTGCAATTAATTATCAAATTTGTTTGTTGTATTGATTTGAGGTTTGTTTATAAGACTTTGGATGTGGCATACGGTGAAAAGCATCCTACGGAGGCAAGGGACACAAATGGGCCTCAGGGGTCAATGAAGGTGGTGGCAAACTTTATGTTGAGATTAAAAAACTACAACTACTGTTTTAATATGCAATTTTCACCTATGTACACTTGTACAGGTTGAGAGATTGGGTAGTTTTAGTGTTTGTTATAGGAGTAAGGGTGCATGAAAACGAACCCCCAATAGTAAGCATCAGAGGTATAACACAAGGAATATGAGGTATGTAGGGGCAGATTTCAGCTGCCATGAAGAGTGTACTGGGGAGAAGACAATCTTATCACATGGTAAAGACAAGATGAGCTTGCTGAACACTGTTGACCCATAATGCTTTAGAATGGATAACTTGAAGAGGTATGTGAAGGGGTATGGTTTACACTGATTCATCAATTCTAAAACATGTTTTTTGGTTTCTTGTTTAAGTTAGTATATGTGACAGATATTAATTGACATCTTTGGTGTAATTAGGTGGATATCGGTTGAAGCTGTATACACACTACAAAAAATTACGTCATGGGTTAGTGTGCATTTGCAATCATTGATGAAGTTCAGATAACAAAGGCTAACTTCTGTTGTTCTGCCTTAGGTTATAAGGTCGGTTAATTCAATGGACTTTCCTTGTGCAGCAGGTCCCTCATTCTTTTTGTCATTGTCGGTTTATTACATGTGTTGTTATTGTTGTTTATTTTAACATTTGTCATTATACAAACAATAATGTCTTACCCCTAACCCAATCTTACCTTACCAGGTTGAGGTAGTGTTATTTCCGGGTGGAATTGGTGTAGAATCTAAGTCCAAAGGGTCAATTAAGCGTTTTCTACGTAGTCAATGCTGTGCATACTTGGCCATTTTGTCCGAGGTACTTCTATCTAAACGAGAGCATCCTCTTAATCCTTATAAATTATGTCGTATATCATTATGTTTATGCTGCTATAGGTTTATTTGGGTATTTGGTTTTATATTTCTTGACATCTTCATATGAATAGGTTTTTGCTGCTCTAGTTATTTCCTCTCCATTGTTGTCTCGTGCCTGTGTTGTTGTCAAATCTGGAAATGTGGAAGACCTTTTTCTGATACACTCGAACTCAGTGACACCAAATATAAATGTGATTAAGAAGCGTGTAAGTGGTTAAGGCAAGAAGTGTGTATTCCATCAACTTGTTTACTGTTGTTAATCAAAATAGGTTACTGACTATGTCATCCCCAAATTCAAGTGGAAACATTGATGAACTTGTTCAAGAAATCCAAACTCTTTTCTTTAACGACTATTCCTTCGTTGATAACACCAGCAACGTGATCATTAGTAAAGATATGAAGTGCAACCACATATTGAAAAGATGATCGATTTTCAGTCAATTCAGATTGTTTACATGATGAATAATTATGTCCTATTTTTAACATGACAATTTGGTTGAGATGTGAATAATAGGCTACGTTTAATAGACTATTTGTAAAGGACTCATGTATAATGGGCTATATACTGGGGTTGTCTTTTGTGGTCATAGGTAATGGGCCTCTTGGACATTGTCATTATTGGAGTCTGATGAGTCTTTTTATATATATTTTTATTCCCCGTCCCACGGTCATATTTGTACTTATTTGAGCTCTACGGAGATATTTTTATTACTAATATACGTTTTCTAGTGTTTTTGTAGCTAGAGTTGGTATTATTTTGTAGGAATTTGCAGAATTATAATAATTTTCGAGTTTATTGAGCCACTACAAAGACATTAGAGTTTGATCGTATTTTATGACCAAATATTTTTAAGCACAAGACAGAGTTAGAGGAATTTAATTTGGTGGTTAAAGGCTCGATTAAGTGAAAAGGTCTAAATTAATATCATGATCAAGTTAAGTCTAAAAGAGGAGATTGGGCTCAAAGCTAGAGAACTCCAATACCAAGGAGAACACTCAAGCCCGCGCGTGAAGAAGCCCAGCTCGCTGCCAGATAGCCGGGCCTGACCGGGCGAGGCCTGGCCCGGTCGGGCGGATGTGTGCTGCTTCAATAGTTGGGCTATTTTCTTTCTTGGGCTTGCTGATTTTGGGTTTAGGTTGTTGATTGGTTTATAAAGTGGGCTTTGGTTTTCTTGGGAGTTTGAGAAGTTGTGGGATTTGTAAAACCCCTTTTGCTGGTTATATAAGACCACTCTCAATGGTGAGAAAAAAAAATGCCCACCTACTATCTCTCTACCCACTTTCTCTCTCAACAAATCTGTTTTGTCTATGGGCAAATTTTTTTCACAATTTCTCTCCCAATGGTGAGCAAAAAAAATGCTTGCCCACTACTGTCTCTCTCTTACTTTTTCAATACCCCACCATTACTTTCTCTCTCCTACACAACACTTCTTTATTTATTAATTTCATTTATATTTTAACAATATTACTCCAAATAAATAAAAACTAGTCTAAATTTGTGTAACTTAATTTTTTTTTTATTTGTGTCGTTTTTATTGTTAAAATAAATAATATGAAGGATTTATGGTATTTCTGAAATTATACCAAAATGCATGTCTATTTATAGAGAATTAAATTTTATGATCGTTGGTAATTTTTTTTTTTAATAAATATTTATTTCAGAATTTGCATTACAAAAAATATACCCATTGCAAATTGTGGGGCCCATCAGAGCACTATTCATCTTAAAAAATGCTCAAGTCTTGGGCATTTTCAGAAATGCTCATGATCATTTTTGGCTTTTTCTCATTTGCTCACCATTGTAATGCATGAGCAAATTTTATGCCCACCCAAAATTCCCATGAGTAAATTTTAGCTCACCATTGGTAGTGCTAGTACGTAGGTGGGTTTGGGGGAAATTTAATTTTAATTACTTTTAGTTTTCTTTTCTTTGAGCTTTAGTTTAGTTTTCTTTTAGTTTTAGTTTAGTATTCTTTTCTACTTTTCATATCATATCAAGATTTATTATTTTATTTTTATACTATTATTCTTCTTCTTATTTTAATTATTGTTTGTATCATGTTTAATTTAATTGTTTTGTTTAGTTTAGATTTAATTATGTGTGAGTAGATTTTATTCTAGGGTTAATGGGGATCCATGAATAATACGAAGGGGTAAATTATTATTGTTAATTATTTATTATTGATTAATTTCCTATTGATTGATTTAATGCTATGCAATTAGATTTGCGCAGGTTTAATTGTATGAGTTTTGCAATATTGATTCGAGAGATGAGAATTGATGTTTAGGCTTAGTTTCAATAGACATGTTAGTCTATAAATTGTTAGGTCAAGATTTGAGAGATGCGATTAAATACCGGTAGATTAATTATGTGATTATAATACGTAGCGACAACCCTATATAATCTGGTTAATTTATGCATTAATGATTGATTGTTATATTTACCCTGAAGTATTATTTATTGGTGAACCTATACCCTAGAGCTTTTTATTATTGATTATTCCTTTGATTCTTTTTCTTAGTTTAATTATTAGTTAAATTCATACAAATACAAATTGGTTACCCTATAATTTAGATTATAATAATTAATTAGGAGTAAAAGAACATTGTTTCCCTGTGGATTCGACTCCACTTCCCTATCTACTTTAGTTAGAGGATTTAGGTAAGTACTTTTGATTAGGTGATACGACTAGATCCTGTCAGAGTCCTTTGTAAGACTTTGGGTTTGACTCATCATTACTTGTTTTTTACCTTACAGTAGGGTTGAAAATAAAAAATGGCCTATAATTTAGATATGGGGCATGGGCCTATATTTCGATTTGATTTTCGGTTTTTCAAATCCTAAAACCGAAACCAAACCGCAATTTTTTTATTTCTCAAACCGCACCGAACCATATTAACAAAAAAACTGAACCACATTACTAATTTGGATTGATTTGCGGTTTGGTTCGGTTTTAAACCACATTAGTTTCACCCTACTTGGAATGTTCTTCCCATTTCGAACGATGACATATTATTTTGCACAAATACTTTAATAGGTGGTGCTTTAAAGTTGTACGGAATCAATAACTTAATACTAAAATAGACACCGGGAGTGACACGTGTCATATCCTGGTGCTATTTTTTCCCTCCAAAACTCCCCTTTCATTTTTAACCAATATATTTTTTTATTTAAATATTTGATACAATTATAATATTATTCCAAATCTTTTATATTATCTTTATGACAAAAATATTCCTCTTTTTGTGTTCATAATTTTCCATACACATTTACCTAAAATATTATTCATTTAATTATTTGATAAATGGAGTAATATTAGATTTTGCCAAAAAAAGTAATACTCCATGATAAAACTGATTTATATTATTGATGTTAAAGAAATTACTTTAAAACATCACTTTTGTTTGTTAGATAGACTAGGTTAGAACCCGTGCGATGCACGGTTTATATAAAATCTATTTTTATAATTTGTACATAAAAAAAATAGATATATATAAATAAGAATTATGCACCTTGTAAAAAAATATTTGTAATTTTATAGTTTTAGATTTTCATCAAAATTATGATATAATACCTGTTGAACGTCGCCTAATTCATATTTCAATGTAGGAGTCCATTCATTAGTGTGCTATTACAATTGTTTCATTTTTTAAAGATAAATTGATAGGTTGTAATTGTAATGTAGAAGCTTCTAATATTCAAAGTTAAAAATTGTTAAATATGGTAGCTCCATAAAAAAACAAATAAAAAAAAGAAAAAAAAGAAAAATGAAAAAAGAAAGAAAGATGACATCATCCTTGCATTTAAGCGGGAAATAATTTATTATGTGAGTGACATATGGACATGACGTTAGCAACATTTTATTTTAGTAATAACTAGATGGAAGCCCATGCGATGCACGATTTTTTATACATAAATCTCATGAGAAAATTATTTTCTTAATTTAACCCTATAATTTTTTTATTATTTTGCTTGTTAGAAAACGGATAATTTGTTTTATTTTTATGCAACTTATAATGCGACTTTAATTTACTTAATATTAGTTATATGAAAATTATAAGTATATGAAAATTAGAATATTAACCTATGATTCATTTGTATAAACGAAAACACGTTGTTCCACTATACATATATAGTTATAGAATCGTTATTTTTCTTTCACAAACAATAACTTGGACCACCATTACTCTTTTACTCCGTATCAACTTTATATAATGAAAAATTAATAAAGTAAACCCAAAACTACAAGGTTAAAATAAAAACGGTGGGAGTAATAGTAAATTATATATATATATATATACTACCAAGAGTGTTGCAATACTAAAATTAATCTAATTGAATAAAATTAAATCTTTAGAATGAAATTTCATTATCATATATCCTTAATAATAGAGTTATATGTATACACTACTACAATGATTTTTTACAATAATAATATAGATATTCTACCAAAAACTATAATACATAAAAAATCAAAATTATCAGAGACATCTTTTACAATCTTTAAATTTTTTTCCCTACTTTTGTAACATTATAGTTGACTAAGGGCTTGTTCTGATTTACTGAACTAAAGTGAACTGATTGAAGCTGAACTGAACTGAACTGAATATTTTATGAGAAAAGGAAATTAGGAACTAAACTGAACTGAAAATAAGCGGAAGAGAACAAGTCCTTACTTTTCCAATCCACATATTTCTCTTTTGGATTTATAAGTGCTTGAAGAAATTTCTTTCAATTGGCGCATGGACATAATCCCTTCAAATACAGAATAATTATATTAAGTTACAATTAAGTTGTTTAACAAAATTTAATACGATAAGTAACATAATTAGATTAGGTAAAATAAAACAAAACATACATCTTATAAAATAATGAATAACAATCAATTTATTTTGTTTACCATCAGAAAGCCTTGATATACTTACATTATTTCCAATATTTTTTGTTAATCAACGAATTAAACCTGAAAAAAATTCACACCATGAAAAAGTGTAGATAAATAATATTCACATGTTTGTGTTTTTTGTATAGTGTATATATATATATATATTTATATATATATATATATATATATATGAAAAAGACCAAGTCTGGTTCTTGAGGGCCGCCTGCATCTAAAAAAGAGAAACATCAAAAACATGAAGAAAGCGATGAAGAAATAAGTTAAGTCTAGCAGAGCAGTTTATACTTCTTGGCGGCCGACTGTCCCTAAGGACTTGTGATGGTTTCCCCACACTTTGTGGGGTGATCGGCTGCTTGTCAGCCGACTGCTTCCTGGCAGAGCCAGCAGAGCTCCTAATCGCCAGTTTGCGAGCCTTCGCATCCGGCTGCTGGGAAGAAGAGGGTTTGGAAGTGCTCGCCTGCGAAAAATATGAAATGGTCAATACTGATTAAAGCAGTTTTTCAAGACAAGTTGGAAGGCTCGAAACTCACTATGGGCGTCTCCTTGGCAGGAGAATCAAAAGAGGTCCGCTTCTGTTGCATGATAGAGGTCCGCAGCAAGGCGGCCGCCTTCTTTGACGCAGAGATGTGGTCCATAGCTTCAGCTGAAAATAAGAACCGCAAAGAGTTAGAAAAAATTCGAAAGCAAAGCAATAGATGCGTACATATGCTCAAGAGGCCGGCTACCTCTAGAGGACCGACTGCTAAGGCCGCAGGCGGCCAGTAAGTACTCATCATAGAGCCACTTGAATTTGGGGACGCAGTGTAAGGACACCTGTTCTCGATCCCCCGTAGCAGATTTTGCCCTAATCTCTACTTTGAAAAGCCCTCGGTCTAGGATCTCTTCCCTGGCCTTGAGGGGAACAAGCGACATGCTGCGACCGCCTGCTAGAAGAGGTGAATCTCTATTCCACCTATTGTAGCGCTTGTTCAGTAGCTTGTCAAGGCTGGCAATGATGAGGAAGGTGTTTCTCCAATCCTTCCATTTATTTTCTTTGCCCCTCGTCATCAGATAGCCTTTGTGGCTCGTAATTTGATACCAGTCGGTACCGCTTGCTTTGGGGGTCCGGCTAAGATAGTTCATGTGGGTGAACTCCTCAAAATTCGGCTCCACCCCATGCATTTCACATCCGGCTACATAGCCAAGGATGTTGAACCAGGATTTCGGGGCTAACTACCATAGCCCCACCTCGTATCCATCGAGGATTTGTTGAACGGTCGGATGCAAGGGAAATCGCAAGCCAGCCTTAATGGCCGCCTCATAACAGCCAAAGTAGGCGTCCCCATAGCTGGCTCCAGCTGGCCAGGTGACGACATCTTCAGCATCCGGCACAAAAACTTGGAAATCAGGACCCATCACATGGTCCGATAAGAAAGTGGCTATTCGTTCCCTCATGGCCTTGATTCTGCCCTTTGGGACATGACAGTAGTAAGGAGTATTAAACTCCCTATGAGGGGCGGATGGTTCCGACCAGTCGTCCCCCTTATCAGCCGCATGAGAAAGTCTCGCCTCATGCAAGCGAGAATGCTTTTCCTTTGAGTCTAGAGAGAGGCGGCTTGAAGAACTAGAGTCAGACTCACTATCAGAAGAGTCCGACTCCTCCCCTCTCCTTGAGGGGGCCGACCCCTCTTCTTCATCAGGGGTCATCTGCTGACTGGCCAGGTCAACAATGAAGTGGGAAGGGGCTACCTTAGCTCCCTCCTCAGAGCTCTCGGAAGAAGGGCCACCTTGGCTCCCTGCGGTATCAGGCGGCTGGTCCGACAGCTCACTAATCTGAACTCGGAAAGAGGAGCCGTTAGAGTTTTCAATCCTCTTTGTCTTTTTTGTTCTTGCCATACTGTCCTGCATAGATACAAAGACAGTTGGATTCCAGGACTTGCGCAAAGTTTGAAGTACCGCAGGGCAGATGGCACCCCTAATCCTAGACTCAGCTGTCCCCGATGACCGGCTGATTGCTAACCTAGGTCGTGCCGGATGCTTTTGAGGCCTCATTTTCAAAAAGAAAAGGAAAAAGTGAAAAAGCAAAACAGAAAAGGATAAAGGAACAGACGGTTACCTGAAACTTAAGTTCTGAAGGAGAGCTTGATCAAACAGGCCCCTAACAAAAGCAGTCGGCCTGTCAGAAATAATCGGCAGGTCAAAAGTTGCAAAGTGTCAGAGCTCAAGTTCAGGGGTCCGAGAGTTCTCTTGAAAAGTTCGCAAATGTGAACAAAAGACTTGGTCAACATGCCTTTATATAGGGCAAAAGGAGAATGCAAAGGGTCGCTTCCAAATTCAAAAAATTAGCGGAAAACCGCTCGGCCCGTTATAGGGAGACATCTGTAGCAGGCCGTCGCCTGTTATAGGCCGACACCTGTCACAGGTGACATGTGACCAGTCACGTGCCACCTGTGAGGGGCAAATGATTAGGGGATTTTCCCCAGCCAATCATCATTTGACATGTGGACCATTCAGGTCCTGCCATGTGTCCGCCACATGGACCAGTTGGAACCTGCCACGTGTCAAGTGATGATTAGTCCACCTTGGACCAGTTGTGCTACGCCACGTGGCTTCCATATGCCAAACAGGCTTAACAGCCACCTAGGCCCAATTTCCAAGGGAAGCCCAGTCAGCCCTAGGTTAACCTAAACCTAGTATTTGGCACGTTTCCCAAGGTTATAAATACTCTAGTTACTCCTCATTAAAGGGGATTCAGCAATTAATTACTCTCACTTAGAGAACCTAAATACACTGATCACTCCTCCCCTAGAGGAACCAGATCTCCCAACCTTTACTTTTCCGCATTTATTACTCCACAAAAAAGTACTAACTTGACCGTTGGAGGCGGAACTCCCACCACAAGGAGTCTCCGTTGTTTTGCAGGTACAGGCGCAAGGATACCAGTCCCGGAATTGTAACTCTCCCGCAGGACATCAAAAAACCTCGAAACACTTGCGCTAAATTTTTTGTGCAAATGAAATATATCATATCAAAAATATTTAAGTTGCTAACTTTCTGCATTTTTTTAACTTCTATAGAGGGGTCCAATGCATATTGTCAAAGGTTATAAAGGTCTATAATTCATATTATATGCTATCATGGTTTTGTTTGCACTGTTTCTTTCTAGTGTATGGTTTAGGATTGAATGCTTGGTCTCTTCTAATCTGTAAGTCTAAGGAGAGAAATATTACAAGATTTTCTACAAGAGATGATGCATAATATTTGTCTTATTTGGCTTGTGTATGATGTCAAATGAGCAAGCAATTATTTACTCATTTTTCAAATGAGCAAATTATTCTTTGCTCATTTTTCAAATGAGCAAGCAATTATTTACTCATTTTTCAAATGAGCAAATTATTCTTTGCTCATTTTTCAAATGAGCAAATTATTCTTTGCTCATTTTGTCAAATGAGCAAAAAAATCTTGCTCATTTATCAAATGAGCAAATGTATTGATTAAAAATTTATAACATAGAAAATGATTTAAAACATATGATAAAACCTATTAGCTCAATTGGTAGAGCACTATGCAAATGCATAGGAGATGTAGGTTCAATTCCTATATAGGTTATCTCTATAAACAAAATTATTAAAAAAAAAAGATCAAATTCGTACTAAATTATATGAGCAAAAAACTGGTTTGAAATGATTTATAACTATAGAAACTTTGTTACAAGTAAACTTTCATACAAACTTGTGTCTCCACTTTACATAAATGAACCTACGTGGGATTCGAACCCACATCTTTTGTGCATGTGCACAATGCTCTACCCTTGAGCTAGTAGGCTAACGTATTTAAAATATTCAAACACACTCACAAATGAGCATTAATTTGACAAAATGAGTAAGAATCATTTGCTCATTTGACAAATGAGCATTAAATAGTTTGTTCATTTGACAAAGGAGCATTGAATTTATTTGCTCATTTGACAAATGAGCAAAAATAATTGTTCATTTGACAAATGAGCAAAAATTAATTGCTCATGGTTTGATGATCAACCATTGAAATCAATAAAGTCTGGAGATCAGCTGCATGCCTGAGAACCTGAACCTCTGCCAAAAGGATAAAAGCGCTTTCCATTAGCATCAAAGTGACACATATTCTCCACAACAGCAACGCATGGTACCTGGACATATCATGCAATGAGTCACTAAACACTAAAGTTATTTGCGAAAAGCTCAATTATTTTTTCTCTCACAGGTAGTAAACAAAAAGGCAGAAGCTAAATAACTGAACAATTGGTTTCTGCACTGAAGATCAAACCTTGAGCTTTGAGAACATGCGAACTCCTTTAGCAACATCAATAAAGCCAACTTTTGAGGAGTTGTAACGATAACTGCTGCTGTTAATGGAACAACCTGACAAAAATATTCTACAGAATTCAGCAATTGCAAGAGAGAAGAACTATATTTCCATTTTTTTCTCCACTTTTTCTTTTAAACCTAGAATAAGCACAGGCAACAAGAACCTGACACAAAGTTAGCTGAATGTCACCAGTCCCCGGTGGCATGTCAATCACAAGCCTGCAAAATATGAAACTTGTCATATACTTAATTTTACAACTAACAATAGTAAAGAGCCATTGTCTATAATGTAGTTCAGCAAATTAGATAGATACTTATGGGAAGACTATACGATTAAGTTGTTGCAAGCAGCTAGTTAATTGCACGCAACATATTTAGATACTTATGGGAAAACTATACCATACAGTTGTTGTAAGCAGTTGATTAATAACTCCAGAAACCATTGGGCCCCGCATAATTGCACGACCTTGCCCAACAAATCCAAATGATACCAGTTTGACACCAAGTATTCAGTTGGGATGATGGTTTTCGTCTCTGCAATCTGGACAATCAAATAACATAAACAAGCAATTCAAATAAGACAGCTAAAAATGAGTTTAAAGGCATTGCTATCACCATTTCTAGTAGCCTGCTCTCTGGTGAAACCATTGTTGGCAAACTAGGACCATAGACATCAGCATCAAAAATACCAACTCTAATCCATACCAACAAGAGTATAAGCTAGATTAACAGCAACAGTTGATTTTCCTACACCGCCCTGTATATTGCAAGAAAAGAGAACGATGTTAAATAAATAAAATCCCAGGAAATAAAACAAATTTTGATATAATAGTAGCCATCATAATTTATTGAACAAAATGTGTTTCACAACAATCCAAAATGATAGCCAAGGTAGTTGTTAAACAATATATAACCGTAGAAATTGATGCTGAAAATGTCACAACACCTGGAAGCTAGAAGCCGAGACTCAATACAATTTTTGGGAATATTAAATAAGAAGATCATCAATTAAATATGTACTTCATTTGAAATTGATAAAATAATAGGATTCATTGGGGAATATTGTCAAACACTTAGTGTGCATCAAAATTTAAGCACAAATTAGTGAAATGCAAGTACCAAAATTGACAAAATCAATCTCTATAACCATTCATAACCTCAGAAATTATAAATAAAAGTTTGAATTACACTATAAAGAACCCTAAATTAACAAATGAAGCAAAATTAAAGCTAAAATCAACTAATAAGTACTCAAATAGAAATCGAACAGAAATCGCCAGGAAAAAAAATCAAACGGAAATTCAACTGAAAATTGCCAAAAATCGCAAAAAAATTGACAAAAACCTTAAGTAATCAAACTAAAATCAAACGAAAATCAAAATTTAATCAACGAAAATCAAACTAAAATCAACGAAAATCACCTTGAAAAAGAATCAATGAAATTAGAAGCAGATTGATGAAGAATCAAAGCAAAGGAAGAGAGCAGTAAGAAGGGAGCAGAGAAATTGAAGGAGGAGAGAGAAAAATGGCGAGTTGAATGAAGGAGGAGAGAGAAAACGCTGGAAAATTGTATTTGAAATTACATTTGATTGGGACAAATTGTAGCCATTGGATGCAATTGATCCAACGGTTGTAATATGTCCTCACATATAATAGGGTTATCACATAAGGAGGGTGTTCTCATATGATCCTATATATATATATATATATATATATATATATATATATATATATATATATATTAGTTAGGATATTTTAATTGCAATATTGAAGTGAAAGTCGTATAAAAAACAAATAGGACAAATGTTTAGAAACAAAGAGAGTACATCGCTTACAATAACTAAATTATGGATGAGGCTAGGATTTTATTTTTTAAATAAAAATTAACGAATAATATGATATTTGATGTTAGTGATTTGAGTTTCTAAATAAAACCGGCCTAACAACTCATAATAATTCACACAATTTTAGTTGGGTGAATAAGGGCAAGTCGGGTTTTCCATGTCTACCTACATACACAAAATGATCCCCTTTAATAAATTTGTAACTCAATATAGAACACTATATTAATCAAGCTCAAGCAAGCTCAAGCTCTAGCTCTAGCTATGTGGACATTTACTTTCATGTAGTGTGTACTTTACTTCATAGTTCATAAATTTATTTTTCCTCTCTTTTTGTAACTAACTATTCCACCTGAAATACATGAGATACTTGTTTAGAATTGCTTGGCAGAGTATAATCTTTAAATAGAAAGGACTATCCAGATATTTTTATGTGTTTGCTTTCAGCCTTTACAACTAGATCGAAATAGAAGGTGTCACAAGAATAAAAGTTCTATGTCTGCCAAGTGCAAATTAAATTAAAGTACTATACATTTAAAGTGAAGTGGAGTTTCTAAGAGTTCAGATAGACTTTGCATGGTTTTTACATTATTACTTCAATTCAATGCTTGGAGATTAATTAAGTCCTCTATATATTATATGGAGTAGTAATTAATTTATAATTATTGAATAAAACTTTACATTAATATATGAAAGAATATTTCACTTGTTAAAATAGTAATCTAATAAATCTAAATTTTCAACAACTTTTAAATTGGTGATTTTCTAATGTACAATGAGTTACCTTAGCTACTAGACCATGGTACAAAACAAAGTCCACCCCCCCCCCCTCTCGTTCATTCTTTTTGCTCATCTAGAAGCTCCGATCGAAATAATTAGCAATAGGAAAAAAAAAAAAAAAAAAAAAAAAAAAAAACAAAATAAAATAAAAAAAACCAAACTAGGAATAAGGAACAACTACCAAATAGCTTTGGTTGTGTGGTTTGTTTAAATTTTTATGAAAAATACATACTTTAAAGATTCGTTTAAGGCTGATGTCAAATCAAAAATTTAAATTTAGCCTATAACTTAATCCTAAGTTAAGGCGAGCTGAGTCATGTTCAAGCTTTTTTAGGCGGTCAAGTAAGTCCGATTAACCTTGCCCATATAAGTTCTTATTATAATCAACAACACCAATATTGATCCCAAAGTTTAGGGGAGTAGTCACCTACCTTTTGCTTCGAAACAAAGCAATAACATGTACCCCTATTGGTTAAAAAGGGATGGTTAAATATATACAAACCCGGCCCATGATATATCCTTGTATTAGGGCTTAGGCTCATAATTTGGTCTAAGGACCACCATGAAATAAATGTACGTCCACTTTTCCTAGATATGAAATGATCGAATAACCCCATCTCTTTTTTGCTGTTCTTTCATATGGAGGAGTTAAGGGAGAGAGCTGAAGCTGATAAGAATGACAAATATGTCAAGGACCTTGTGCTGCTGTTATATGAGACTGCGCTTCTGACCTCGGATTTTAGCCTAGATGATCCAAACAACTTTTTCTGCAAGGATCCACAGGATGCTGAAACTAGGGCTGAGCATCGAGGAAGATGAGAACGCTGGTGAGGAGGAAATGCCATCGCTGGAGGAAGATCAAGCTGAAGAAAGCAAAATGGGGGAAGTTGACTAAAAATAAAACAAAGGCTAACATTCTTGCATGATCACAATGTTTTGAATTGCAGGTCTGGATGTGACTTTGCGAGGTCTTCAACCTGTTTTCTTTTGCTATGGAATAACCCGTTGTATTTTTTGGCGAAAATAGAGGGCTGAATAAACTGTAATATTGACACTAGTAATTAGCACATCATATGTGAGATAAGTTTGATAATATAAGCCTTCGGTAGCTCTGTATAATCTGGATTTTCACTTGAATTCTATTATTCTTCGTGATTTTCCACACTGGTTTAGAAACACGGTTAACAGCCTAACACCACCAAAAAAAAAAAAAAAGTACACTAAACAATTAAAACCAGTTTGGATTTTTCTCTCCTGTGATAGCAGAAGTAATAATTCCCCACTTTAGCCTATATTCATTCTGCTAAAGTGACCTTGTGAAACATTAATTCTGGTTATATTGCAAATTAGATTTGCTAATTCATACTCTATAACCACTTAGCTTGAGCCGAAAGGAAGACAGAAGCATGACAGATAAAAGAATATGACCGCTGTAATGTTGTATCAACAAAACAGATTCATCACTACACAAACAAGGAGCAACGAGGGGTTAGTTTATACCTCTACTTAGAAGTAAATAATGTCACATAACTTTTAAGTAGTTGCTTCATATATGAAAAATACAGAAATTTTAGCTCTAGTGCTTCAAATTGTGCATTTTAATCAATAATGTGCACATAGTATATTCAGACGGCAATAGCAAAATTTTAGCATAGACGGCAATAAACAGAAGCTTAACATTGTGGCCATGCAGATGATCTCTTGAGTATTCACAACATCCACCAAGCAAAGAAAAACTCAAGGTACAAGTAATCATTCTAAATGGGAGCCTCTTGCAAAAGATTGTAATGATTATAGCTTCAACTCAATCCAAAATTGTCATGACATTCAAAACTGGAATAACCCTATTCATTTCATATTAGGAGAATTTTCAAGGAAGATTTGAGCTTGGTGGTGCAGCACCAAAGCTTCCAGCTCCACGACCAAAGGCTGGCCTTCCATTTCCACTAGGACCCTGTAAAATTTAATAATAAAATAAATGAATTAATAATCATAGAAAAATGGTACTACCAGAAACAAAGAACAGAATTTCACAATCACACACAGAGAATAAAGGGTAAGAACTCTTTATGAACATTGGTTTGGAAGGGGAAGAGGGCTCAGGTGGGGAGTTCAAGAGGGATGACAGAACTATCCCAGACACGGGATACAATCATATAATAATACACCTTCAAGGATAATTTAGCGAATTCACATGTTGAAAATTAACACAAATTTGCCCACTACTGAGTGGATAATTCTATCCCGCATCCACAAGTTTATATAATCCTTAGGATGGCTGGCAATATATACCATCAGATCAGTACAAATTAATTTGCCCCTAACGCAAACACTATGGTAGGCATCAGAGGCAACTCATACACAAGTGGAGCTATCAACTTAGCTCTCTTATTCAAGTCCTCTATAATAAAAACTACCTAAATAAACCAATTCAGACTCACGCCCTAGATCAGTGAATCCAATCACCCTTGAAGAGGCTCAAACATTATAAAATTATCTAATGACAGTTCTCATATTTCAACTACTTATCACATACGGTATATCTCCATCAAGACTGTACTCATGCCTACAGTATAAGCTACAGAACGCAGAGCAGCTAGTCCTTCAATAGATATACTCCGTAACTACATCAACTAATCCAAAGAGATATTGATCAGATATTTGATAATCAAATTTGAGGTCAAAATACATGCCATGTATGATCAAACCCATATCAAAAGGACAAATAAATACGGAGTACACATTGAGCACAATAAACAAGAAACAACTACCCCAGATACACATGCATTAAGCATAATCAACATTCCACACTTACCCCAAAAGATGGTCTGTAGTCAGCAGGAGCACCACCCTTCTCACCAAAATCACCTTGCCCACGAGGTCCAGAACGGTAGCCTTCCCTATCACCAAACCTAGGCCTGTCTCCTTCAAATCGAGATCCACCACTGATCGAAGTTTGCCAACAGAACAATTAGGTCAGAAAACTGAAGCGAGAACAAATAATGAAAGTACCGTAGCGTACTCAAATACCATACAATTACACGACTTGAAGAACTTGGAGAAAATGAAAATAGGCAATTACCGTGGTCCAGGAGCACCACCCATGGGCCTGCCAGCAGGCTTTGCTTGCTTCTTTAAGGTAGCAGGAACAATCTCAGAGGGGAGGTTGAGATAATTGCGGAGAAATTCAATACCCTCATTGGTCAGATACCAGTAGTAGTGCATCCAAGCAAAGGTTTCCCTCACATACTCCTTTGACTTAAAGCTTTGCATCAGCTTGATCACTTGCAGATTAGGGACATCAATGTCTGGGTGCTTGGCCAAGTTGTAGTCCTTCTTTGCAAAGCAAACTCCCTCTGATAAAGCCACATTAGCACTTCAAAATCAGAACATCAAACTCACTCTTAATCAATGTCTAGGTCTCATTGAACCCCTCAAAACAATCAATTAGCACATGACAAATGACAACATGCAAGCATTGCAAAGTGTTTTAAAAGGAAAGCTCAACAATTAGTACTTCGTACGCAGTATACAAGATGCAATGCCATTATGAGATACAATAGATGAAGACACATGAAGTAGCACAAGCCATATGCTGCTGAGTATTCATAATAGTAACTTAACACTATTTGTCACCACATTTGACATTCGTGATTCGACCAAGTCAGCTTAGAGGATTATTTTCTGTACTTATACGACAGTAAAATTCACAATCTAACCACCTGGCTGAAACATTTCTTAAAGAAAAATTTAGAAATGTTACAGTATTTTCAAATTAAAACAAGATACAGAGTACAATTCTTGAAAAAATGATAATAAATGCAATCTACATTCAACCAGCATAGTTGAAGCTGAATAATTCAGAACTAAATTAGTAAACTCTGTATTAAGCTACTGTTGTAGCTATCACATTTACCATACAAAATAAACACCAAATGCAACCCAGATTCATCAGTTCCTTAAACTCCCAATAATCCAATAGTAAAACAAACTAAAGCTAAAGCAACTGGTAATATGCTAATATCTACAAACAAAAACCCAATAAAATAACCAAATTACACATTTCAGCTGTCAAACAAATTAAAGCTAAAGCAACTTCATGATAATTTCTACATACAACAAACAAACAAACAAAAAAAAAAAAAAAAAAAAAAAAAAAAAAACACACACACACACACACACACATATTTCAGCTGTTATTGATAATCAACTATAAGTCACATTAGCAAAACCAAGTTAATCATATCATCTAAATTTATTCTAAACAAATAATTTACCATCAAAAATCAAATATGAAAAATAAATGGGAAAAATACAGTCTTTTCATACAAATTTGCATCCACAATATGAAATTTTGTTTAAAAAAAAAAAAAACATAATTAGGAGAGAGAGATGACCTTGGAAGAGGTACTTGCTGATCTCACGGCGGTTCTTCTCAGTGATAATCTGTTCAACAACATCCAAAAAAATTTAATTAATTCCAAAGTAAACCATCGTAACAAATCTAAAAATCAAAACAAAAAGAGCGAATGTGAAATGAAATAGGGGAATACCATGGTGAGGGGAAGAAGAAAGGTGATCTGGGAATCGATGTAAAGTGCCGCAATACTAACTTGAAATAATAAGCTTAAATCGCAGAGAAACCCTAGTTTTCTTATTTCCTTTGTTTTTTAACACCTTTTTTTTCTTTCTTTTGGGCCTTAAAGCGCTACCTTCATTGGGCTTAACATTAATCATTTTCATTTTTTTCGTAGGTAGCGAGTGATCGACTTAGAGATTTAAGCCCGTTATGTAGAGGTGACAATCGAGTTGTTTGGTTACGGTTTAGGTGAAGACTCATTCATATTGATATTAAAGTCTAGATTGGATTGTTATTATATTTTTTTTCACAATATGCTAATATAGTAATAGTAATATTGATAATGTAATCGTTATTAGGCACATTGATTGTTACTTTGTAACTCAAACAAATTTTGGATATATAGAGTTTAGATTTCGGGTCTATACATCTCCAAATCAAAATACTATCTAGGTCAGACTTTACACAAAACACACACACACACACACACAAAAAAAAAAAAAAAAACAAAAAAAAAAAAAAAAATTACACCGGTCTGAAATACTCGAAATGAAACCCTAACTCTTTTAAAATCAAATCACTTGATTTTATTTTGACCCCAACTCGATAACCAATGTGTCTATACTTTATTCTATTAAAATAAGCATATATGTTGACATTTAAACAAAAAAAGACCTTGAGTTGATCCTACCCGATTTGATCAAGTTTAACCCAAATTAAATTAATGTGATCTAAACCCTATCTGAACAACCCATCCAATTGCCACATCTAAACTTGGTAAATACATTGGCCTATTGTGAAATCATGTCATGTACCCACAAGGGTTTTATAAGATGATTATTCATTCGTGTAACATAAGCTTTAATAAATTAAATTCCATAATATTATGATTGTATTCATATTATATTCAAGGCGTTTGGTATGTGAGATGGTTGATGGATAGAGAGGGTGGGGGAGGATAGAAATAGAATTGCTAAATGGGATAAGAGTAGATAGAGTATATAATCCTTGTTTGTTTGTGTCGGAAAAGATTGAAAATAGTAACAAATGGACTAAACCACCATTTCATCAAGCTGTTGAATTCCTTTTATCATTTTGTATTTCGACTAAAGTAAAAATAAAAAGAATACACTTTATGTATAGTTACGTATTATGAATTACATAGTATAAAGTTAAGGTGGAATAGTGGCGTCGCTTCACACCTCAAATCCCTGTGATCTATGGATCAAATCTCATAAAACTCATTTGAGGGATTTTCCTTATCTTCCTCCTCAAATGAGTCCCCTTCTACTTACCATAAAAAAATTAATGAGTACATCACATCATTTATACAAACTTCAAGTTAGCACCTCACCACACTCAACCATTGTATATATAAATAAGCAATAAAAAATCAAACCCAAAAAAAAAAAAAAAAAAAAAAAAAAAAAAAAATCCTCCAAATCAAGCCCTTTGTTTGAATTGAAAGAAAAATCAGTAAACTCTGTAGCTCGATCATTTTGCAGATCAATTCCTCACAAAGGAGAAGGGAAAGAAGAAAGGAATGTTCCTGTGTTCGACGATGAAGACGGTCCAAGTTGATGCTCCTCATCACCAATATTATTAAGAGTCAAACCTTCAACTTGATCCCAAAATAATAAACTAGGGCAACTTTGTGATTCAATCATCGCCCATCCATTAACACCCACCAATTGATCATGATGATCGTTGTCATGTTGCCTTGGCACGCATTGATTTACCGCCATTCGATAATGTTCTTGATCAATACCTTCACTTGTACATGATTGTACCTCATTTGGAACCATGCTATCCATACTATCTACCAAACTTGGCATATAATTATTGCTATTATTGTTAGTAATTAAATCCAACCCACTAATAGTACTTATAGTACTAGTGGTGCAGTTAGTAAATATTGGCATATTAGTAGTAGTGCCAATATTAGTGAATATTGGCATGTTACAAGAATTCCAAACTTCTTGTTGATAAGATGTACTTAACCCCATGGCATTACTACTAGTAATACCAATGTTGTCACCAATAACAGGGTCGATTTGGGTACTTGTGTCGAACATGAATAAGGGACAAGAGGAAGGGATTAGGGTTGTGTTATTTTCTTGTGTGGATATTGTGCCCTCCTTTGTGGGCCCATCTTGATTCACCCTGTGAATTGGGTCGGGTCCAAACCTTATGATAAACGGGTAATTAGAGGAGCTGATGGATGCATGGGCTTGCGCGGAAGTGGTGGTGGTGGTGGTTGTGTTCATAGTTGAAGGGGCAGACGATGTGGAGGAAGACATGGGCTTTCGGATCTTTTTCTTGATCCATGAATTCCAATAATTCTTAATCTCATTGTCTGTTCTTCCTGGTAAGTGACTTGCTATATGTGCCCATCTGCATATCATTCAAATGGCTATGTCATACATATAGATATATCAATGCAAACTAGCTATGGATAATCTTATTATTTTATTCAAACAAAATCTTACCTTATTAACCTAAGTTACTCTTTAAAATATAATGATCTATGGAGTATATGTTACACTAATATGTATATCATATAAAGTTTATATTGTTTGACTAACCCTTCACAGGTAATAAAATAAAGTGAATTAAAATATTAATGTAAATAGGAATGGAGCGAATAGTTATTATTTTTAGTCAAGTATATAGATCGAGAATTGACATATATATATATGACAGTTTACGTGAAACGTACAAAAACGATGAATATAAAGGCGACTATAATATTGAAAAGGATGATGTAACAAATCCACATAAGGAAAGAAAATTGAAAGTAATACTATAGATTGATAGTTCATACTTGGCCAAATATTTTGTATTAGTGGTAGTTATTAGTTGACAAAATGGAAGGAAGAAAGGGAAGTAATTAGGCAACTTATGAATAGTGCTATGATGTGAGAATTCCAACTGAAAGGCAAGCCAGCCATCCTCAAACTTGCTTCAAGGTGTATTAAACATGTGTAATAGTTTAGTATTCTAAATTTGTACAAAAAAACGTGCATGAAGTTTTCTCATAAATAGTAGTATAAACTTAGTGTACAAGATACATTATTTGAATATATATTTAGAGTTGATGAATTTCTACTCAAACTTAGTTTAGAAGCTAATGTTCAGTTGTTCAGCAATTAATCAAGTTGGTAATTTCTACTGTTTACAAATCAATTGATGTTGCTTGTTAATGACAATAGAAGTGAGAAAATGAGGGCTAATTAGAATCTATGGTCTATTAGCAAGTATGCAACAACTTGATCAATATGTCATACTCGAAAAAGACACCGAGTTCTTTCACCAAAAATTAAAAAAGGATATCGAAAACATCTAGGAGAAGAGGGTTGATCTTGATGAACTACATAAAGAGTTAGTATGCAAATTAAATTTATATCGATCAAATTATATTAAATTAAATTACTAATAATAACAATGCATTAGCAGCCTTGCATTGTATGCTTATTTCAACTTTGCAAGTAATGTAATTATAAATGGAATTAGGAAAATTTAAGCAGTTGAACCTGTTGCCTACAACTTCATGAAGATTGATGATCAATTTCTCTTCTTCTGGAGTGAACCTTCCTCTCCTTATATCAGGTCTTAAGTAGTTGATCCATCGTAAACGACAACTCTTGCCACATCTTTGAAGCCCTAACCCAAGAAAATTTCGTAGAATATTAGACATTGTTATTTAGAATGTTGATCTATAAAATAGTATAAAAACACCTGCCATATATAGAAAGTCATAATGCATTACGTACTTGATTTAAATAGTTCTTTATAGTGTACTTTGTTTTTACTATGAAAAACTTAATTGAGTGATACTTATCGAAAGTTTCTAGGGTAAATTTATATGGTTTCCACTATATTCATCAATCAAAATGTGACCAAATTATAAAAACTTTGATTTTTGCCTATCTCATTGAAACCTAAATGAGAAATGCATGATCCTAGCTCGCTATGATTTTTTTTTTTTTTTTTTTTTTGCTCTTATTTCAAGTATTCTTAAGGGACTAAATAAATAGCTCAATTGGTTTAACTTGCATTTTTTCATACATAAAATTAGACTAACATTAGCTTAACATTGTCACGTCAAACTAATACATTACATGCATATTAATTTAGATTTTATGTACATACAACATATTACACCATGTTTGTAGGAGCATATACTCGTACCAAGCAAGTACCAACTCGTGCATATCATATAGACAGGTATACAAAGTACGTGACTAGTGTATGATGGGAGTGCATGCTCCGAAGAAAGAGTCATAAAAAATCTCTCAATACATAATTAGTAAGAAAGAAATCAAACGATAAAAGACTAAATGAGTGAGTAGGGGGAGCTCAAACCAGCTTTCTCAGGGACTTCACTCCAACAACCATAGCCATGTGTAGAAATATATCGCATGAGCTTCTCGTCTTCCTCGGGTGACCATAGCCCTCTCTTAACCTTTTGTTGATTACAACAAGAATGGTGCACCATTTTTGTAGCTATACACAAGTATTCACTAGTCCTTGAATTGCTAGATATCTAGTTAGTTCATTCCACACTTTTTAATAAGTGGCTTACAAAATACAAGAAACTAATTAAACTAGAATTTATTAAGAATAATCAAGAAGAAAGAAGAATTAAATGAGTAAAATTCAAGTAGCAAGTCTCTCTCTTAGTTAAAGCCAATTTTATATATATGGTATTTGTAAAAGAGCCGACATTTGAAAATGAAGGAGGAAGAAGAGCGTCCAATGCATGGGACCAATTGCATCTAAATCTAACCCCTTTAAAATGACCTTTCATCAAACTATACATGTTTTTCATCATTTCTCCAATGAAAATAATCTTACTCTACTTCATATAAGAATTATATATGTATTTTATTTATAATTTTGTTACATATAACAAACTATCACGTACACATTGCATAATTATTTATAGACATACCCTGTCCCACTATGCTCCCTCTATAGCAAGTAGAAATCTGCCACGTCAACATCAAAACTCCAAATTCACCCTTGTTTACCTCGATTCATTTGTCAAGTGATGATTTGTCATGCATGATTACATGATACATGACATGCAATTGATCTATACTTCGATCCATAAGCTAAGGCCAAGTATAGCAAGTGATGATTACATTTCTTAAATCATTTTATATTACATTACGGAGTACAAATTTGACTTTATCATCGGAACTGGTTTCCTTGAGCCACCCTTAGTATGTAAATAATGTATGTATTATACTATACAAGCTTCAAGTATTAGACAAAGGATTATTGGCCCTAATAATCATATTCCCTAAACCAATATACGCGGAATATAAGGTAATGATATAAAATTTTATGTGCTCTTTATTTTAAGTTTCAAATTTTCTCCAAATATGTGTTTTACAAATATATAAGATGAATATCTATCATGAATATTGCACTAATAAAGCTTATTATACAAAATAATTACATACTTCGTACTTCATATGAATTAAAGTGGAGTATATTATCACTATCATCATTTATAATCACCTATCAACCAGGTTAGTTATTAATGTACCATGCATAATCCGAGTATACAAAGTTGGTTTGGTTGAATCCAAAACAAAATTTCTATGATTTTATATATTATTTTCATGGTTATCTATCTTTACTATGAAATTTCATTCAATATACTGTATATATGTATTAAGTAGTGTCGTAGAAATCACAATTATTTATTTATATATTTATTTTTTGGAAAACTGAAATCACAGTTATATTAAGATTAATTAAACTATCTTTATATTTAATTAGGCACTCAAAACTCCCCTTCGTACGTATTTGATACGAAGTTGTACTCCGTATACATTGCTTTTGATCTCATATTGTCGTTATTGTCTTATTGAATGGAATGGCTATATGCCTATATACAGGTTAGATCCGTAATTAATTAAAGTTACACCATACAATAATAACTAATTTAATCTATCATAATGCATAGTGGTAGTTAATTTGTTATGCTCCTAAATTTTGCTTCTATAATTACTTTGAACATGTAAGGTACTTTTTTTTTTTATATATATTTTATTTTTTTGACGGGAACATGTAAGGTACTTTGTTGCTTTCTATTGATTTAAAAGTGGATTAGATGCCTTTTAAATTAAATGAGTGTATGCTTTTCAGTTTGTACATATGGACAGAAAGGTATAGTATGAAGAATTGAAGAGTATATGTTGATACCAATCAAATAAATTTATAGGTTAATGGCAGTTTGTTTCTTTGAAAAGTACTTTATGTCTGTATAACATTGTTAATCTTCCTAAATTCGGGGTACGTACTCCTATAAGCAATTTTGTTAATTAATTACTCCGTATTACAATGACACCAACCTTTTATTTTTTTTGTCACCATCTAATAGAAGATGAAACATTTTCATTTTTCAATAACAAAAAACATTGTATATAAAAAAAAAAGTTTTAATTAATCTAGTCAATTTTTTTTTTAAATGTAAATTATATTTACTGAACTTAATTACAGTAACGATTAAAACTTATTTCTAATAATCTTTGATTGTTGCCACTCCCTATATAATATGATGGATTGCATTTGTCTGAAAACCCTATGATTTGAGTATTGCAAAACACAATAAAAGTCCTAATCAATATTGGTTAATTATGTTCTTTGCTTAATTAGAAAGACTTAATGCTTATTGTACCAGGACTTAAGAGCTAATTTTGTATAAATCGTACCATGTATTGACATCATCCTTTCCACATTAGGTTAGTATGTATTGGTCCACAAATCTTCTCATCCTTTCATTATATTTTGTTTATGATAATAAAGTATTGATTAAGATATAAATCAGAGTGATAATGAAAGTGTATGCATAATAATTATACATGAAAAACTTCATTTAGGGGTGTACTTAACTTAGAAATTAAACCAATAAAATAAGGAAAAATGGAAACTTATAGTCCCACCTTTAGCTTTTCTGCTCAAATTAATCCCACCTTTTCGAAATCTGAAAACAATCTCACTTTCAACCCCCGTCTACTCAAAATGATTCTTTTACCTCCAACTTGTTCTATAGGTAATTTTATTTTTTCCTTTTCTTCAATATCTCTCCTCCTTCATCTCTTACCTTGACCACCTGAAAACTCCATAACCACCACTTTCTCCATAACCACTACCTCACCAACACCACCACACCATGACACTAGTACCTGACCCAACCCAGAACCTTAATCCCGTATGTCCAGCAGACCCCCCACCCACCCCACGTGGTCCAACGGGCTATAATCGGGGAAGAGGCAAGGTAGGGAAGGGGAGGGAATCGGGGAATGGCGTGAGGGTGTTTTTGGCGTGGAAGGGAAGTGCTCCGGCAGTGGGTGCTCCGCAGGGGGGTGGGGGATGCTGATTAGACGGAAGAGGGAAGGGGAACAGGAAAGGGAAGAGGGTGGGGGGCTGCTTTTTTTTTTTAATCATTTTTGTTTTTTATTTTTTTTATAATTATTTTTAAAAAATTAAAATACGACTAATAAAAGAAGACACGTGGCATTTAACCTTCATCAACAGGTTAATAACTTGATAATCCGGTAAAAGGCTCGTTTTGAAAATATGGGAGTTAAAGGTGAAATTGTTTCCAAATTTTGAAAAGATAGGATTGTTTTAAGGAAAAAAGCCAAAGATAGGTTATTAATTTCTACTATTCCATAAAAAAAATAAGTTATAGAATCATGAACCATGAGTTGAATATGCACGTCAAGGGGTCACTTGTGTACTTTTAGACTTTAGTTGATTTGAAATGTCTACTACCAACATATTCAACATCTATATAGGTCAATAAAATACCTAGGGTAACCTTGTATGTACTCCAATACTCCATATCATACTGTATGTATTTTTAAAAGTACATTTCATTAATGAAAATTTGAATATAATTTTTCTGAATTATTAGCGTTGTTTTATTTAATATATCCAGTTTAACTATTAATAGAATTTATGGGTTCCTTGAAATCTATATATTACGTATTAACTACTTATTAAAACAAAAATTAAGATACTAAAATAAAAGGAAAGCCTTGGTTGAGTTATGTTATGATGTTTCAATTCTTGTCAAAAAAAAAATGTTATGATGTTTCAACGTCTTATTTGTTTTAGTTAACTTATCAGTTTCATCTCCTTTTCAAATGGTGCTGTCATCAAATATTCTATATATAATATAACTATATAGCCTATAAATACAAGGTAAGATTCGTTTAGAATTGAATGGGTTGATACATTATTTATCTGTATAAGCTCACTTGAACCTTTATCTTAGTTTCTTGTGCCTATGTATTACGACTTAAGCGTTATAGTTTAATATGCTACTTTTTACATCTATGCACGTCATCTCCAAAATATCCATTGACATAAAATATGGATAGAATATGTCTAATCATTGCAAATAATTTGAAACAAATATAACAATAAATAATTCAGGTAAACCCCCAAACTAAAAATAAACAATAAACAGAAAAGAAGAAAGGAATTGTACACTAGTACTTTCTCAATTGTACGTAGTGCTGGTAGTGCACCTATTGCTATCAAGAGAAAAAGTGAAAATATGGCCATATTATAAGCATACAAGAAGATTAATTAGTTACAAAGTTTACGGGTCAGAGTAGTATAATTATGTGAGGACATGAAACTCGATCGTGTTCACGTACCACTAGTGTTATTGTTAAATATTGTGTATGTATATTATATGATACTAATTTCCAAAAGAACTCTAATTAATTTAATTAAGACCCTAAAATAATGTTTAAAATTTTGTATGTTGATTGAAGTTTCTGTTGAATGATGTTGATTATCTACCGCATTTAATATAAATGGAGTGATTGAGGTGACATTTGCTTGGATGAATAGCAAAATGATTTGAGAAAGTAACAAGCAAATCATTTTGGCCTAAGACTAAATAGAGAGATTAATATATCATAAAGAAGCTTGTTGGCTAGAATATGAAAAAGGGGTTTAATTATTACACTTAGCTTTGAAATGAAATCTTTCTTAGGGCCTACCATTTAATTGGCTAGTAATTAAACTATTATGATCAAAGATCAATTGTTATGAATTAGAGTATTATGTGGATGCCATTTTATGATTTATATTCTTGTATATATCTTTCCAGAATATTTTAAGTTTAGGGTTTATTGATGTTCTCTAAATTATCAACTTTAGTTACATCATATGTATTTATAATTATACTAGTATATCCCTTCTAGTAATGAATTAGAGCATGATTATTCTCTCTACAACTTCTCTCAATTCCCCCCCCCCCCCTCTCTTTATTTTATAACATCAATAAGTTTTTAAATTATAAAGTGGTAAAATTTGTGAAAAAAGGATGCATTGATAAAAGAGACACGTATATATTCAACTAGTGTGCGGCTCGGGCGTTGCACCGAGTTACCGCTTTGATTGTTTTTTTTTCCTTACGAATTTTTTTCTATCATCCTATTTTATTTTTATTTTTTTCATTTTGTCAAATATGTATTATAATTGTGGTATTATGATCTGTGAATTGATAAAGCATAGGTTGTTTGAGTATGTTGTGCATAAATGTTAAACATAATGTTACTAATTAACGTTGTTAAAAAAATGCTATTAATTAATAAAAAAAATATAGGAAGACAATTTTTAATTCTCCATTATTTGGGAAATGTTGATTATATTCCTCTTTTTTTTTCCCAAGTTGCGTATCTAGTTTCTTTTTTTATTTTGCGCCTGCCATTTATAGTTGTATAACTTGTATTTATTTATAAAGATGACATGATTTATTATTGGCTAAGATGGTAAGGAGTTTGATCTTGTTTCCTCAAGGTTTAGTGTTTGAAACCCATAATGATATACTTTTTTTTATGATGACGTGTTGTTTGGTGATGATGTGGCACAATACTTGTTGAGTGATAGATGACATGGCACAATGCTTGTTAAGGAGGGAATGGCCTAACATGACATATAAATAATTTTAGGAATGCTTTTTAATATATAAGTATAGATTTATATTTACTAATGTACATGTTGTAAAATAAATTGTAACAATCAAGGCAATAACATCGAAAAAATAGTAGGGACATTAGGGAGTAGCTAGCAATAAAACTAGCTCGTTTGTTGTAATAATGAAATGTGTCAGTAATAGAGAGATTTGGAGGATGAGAGAATCACTCTCTCAATAGCTATTCTCTATTTAACCTATCAATAAATACTACTGTACAAAGAAAATTAGGGTATGAATCTTTTTTGCAATTAAAATTTACAACTTGACTTACTTCCTAATTTACCAGGAACATCACGAAGAAAATTGCCACCGTTCAACCAGACAAAGACCCGCGCCCTGTCGGGCGAGAGAAAACAAGCAACCAAGATAAACTTGAGTGCTTTCACACCCTGTCGGGCGATGATGGGCCTGTGGAGCGATTGCCCAACAATAATCTTTTTCGTTCTCGTCGGACGACCTACAGGGCGGAGGACCACTTCTCTAAATCGAGAATATAATTGTTTCTAATCCTTATTTATGTTAATAGCAGCACCTTAACCTAAGCTAATTAACCAAACAACATGAATTTTGTCTATAATACTCTAAATTATTCAACACCTTCAACCCTAGTTATTCACTTATTGCTCTATGAGATAGCTTAATTGATCGGTTTGATTCATGCTATTTTAAATTCTTATTACCATTTTCTTATCACAGAGGGAATAGTTTAGAGAATGGTTAATCGTTACCGCCTCATCATATATATTGTAATAACATTCTTAACTAGTACATCTTTAGAAATGATTAAATAATTCTCATATCTTTTTTTAATGAAGACTTTATTACTAAAGTATTTTTATTTTATTTTTTTTATTTTTTGCTTAATAAAGCAAAAGAAAACTCAATTCAGAATTAATCATCATCTGTAATAATTAGCTGCAAAATGATGACTTCTAATCACATCTTTAAAGAAGATCAGCCGAATAAATGGAATTTTAAGCTCAAATATGCTGGGATGCTAGCTGATCATGATGATTAATAAGAACGTACTAATGAGTTGTAAAAGAAGATCTTATCGTTGCAGACAAAGATTTAGTAACCATTCATAGTTCATAATATTGCTTTTATACCAAGTAATATATTTGTCTCTCCATAGCTAATTTTTGCATTTATGATTTATGCTCTTGACATCAGGTTAGATGACCAACTTAATCAAAAGTTTAAGCTGATACATAGTTGGAACTCATGATTGATTCATATACTCTATAAAGTATCGTTGATAAATGAGTAAAGTCATTTGCTACCTATTGCCTGGCTTTTTGGTGAATCATAAGCATGCTTGAGTTATCTCCTTATAAAATGTAACTATATGTAATAGATCTTTGGATTGGATTTTCACTTTCATTAGTAGTCAAATATAATCCAATACATTATCCCTTAAGTTTCTTACATCTAAATCATTCCCTAGCCTTTAACCTAAAATTGCTAAAAATTAGACCATTTTTGACATTTCAAGTGGCAATTCATAGTTGCCCACATTATCTTAAATTCTTAATTGCGAATTGTACCGTTATTATTAGCACAACATATGTTGTCTGACGTCAGTGTATTGTATTGACAGTTTGACATTGGTAGGAGATAAGAATATAATTTTTTATTATTATTATTATTATTATTATTATTATTATTATTATTATTATTTTTATTTTTATTTTTATTTTTTTTTCTTTTTTTTCGTGTGTGTGTGTTAACATTGGTATTAACTATTAGAGCACTATCATAGGGGGGGGGGAATTCCTCTTCACTCTCTCTCTACCTTTCCTTCTCTTCCACATCAGATTTTTAAAGAAAGAATTTTTTTCATCCCACCAACAACAAACCAAAAAATTCCCTCACCGCTCTCTTTCTTACTTTTTACTATACCCCACTATATTCTGTCTCTTACTTATTTTCAATTTTTATATTAATTACTTTCCATAATATTTCCAACCCATATACTTGATGATAATTAAATTGTAATTAATTAAAATTGTGACTTTAATTAATTACGAACTAATTAATAATAATGATTATTGTAAGACACAAGTAATAAAACTAGAAATACATTACATTAATAAAAAGTGAAATATGATTACGATACATGATAATTAAAGCGTCATTAGATTTTAAGGATTATTGTCACCAAACTTTTCCCAAATGTGCTCTATCAAGTCATCTTTCAAGGATTGATGAGTTCGTCTATTACGCATAGCGTCCCTTATCTCCAAGTATTTATTAATGTCGATAGGACGTCCTGTTTGAAACTGAAATGTCTCATCATTATTTATGGCACCACTTATACTAGCTTCACCTCCTAGACGCGACATTGGGCGATCTGTTTCGTAATATTTTCTTGTTACTTCAGCATTCTTATAAGTATCTCGTTCATCCTCTACTATCATGTTATGAATTATTATACAAGCCTTCATAATGTCAGCTAGCACATCTTCATCGTAAGCAAGAGCTGGTTGTCGTACGATTGCAAACCTCGCTTGTAGGACACCAAATGCACGTTCAACATCTTTACGTGTAGCAGCTTGTCGTTCAACAAAAAGCATATGCTTATGAGTTTGAGGATTGGTAAATCCTTGCACAAAAGTAGCCCAACTTGGATAAATACCATCAGCTAAGTAGTAAGCCATGTTGTATTCATGGCCATTGACATTAAACTTCACTGGAGGTGCTTGACCTTGCAAAACATCAGTAAAAATTGGTGAACAGTTAAGTAAATTAAGGTCATTACAAGAACCTGGAATATCGAAAAAGAATGCCATATCCATAGATCTTCATCTATAATTGCTTCTAAAATGAGGGTTGCGTTCTTATTTCGTCCGCAATATTGACCTTTCTATGCATTTGGGCAATTCTTCCACTCCCAATGCATACAATCAATACTGCCAATCATCCCTGGAAAACCTCGTTGGTCATTTCTATAAAGGATCTTTCGTAGGTCTTTGTCCGTCGAGCTTCGTAAATATTCAGCTTCAAATTCCTTGATTACCCCTTCACAGAAAATTTTTAGACATTTCAATTCCGTGCAGTTGTTTGACCCATATGAAGATACTCGTCAACTGCGTTAGGAGCCACCCCATACGCTAACATTCTCATCGCTGCCGTGCATTTTTGGAGTCCAGACAACCCCAACTTCCCAGATGCATTTCGCCTTTGCTGGAAAAACTCATCATTTTCCACAATCTTATTCACAATCTTACAAAACAGAGGTCGTTTCATCCGAAACCTCCAGCGAAACTGATCTCATTATATACTGGAGGATCCGCAAAGTAGTCGTTGAACAATTGGTTATGCCCTTGTTCTTGATTTCTATCCATTTGAACTAGAACATGAGCATTTGTATTATTACGTTGATTTCGAGGTGAAGGTGTTGGGTACAATTTAGATGGTAAGTGATTGTTGACAAGGTCGTCAATAACTTGGTGAAATTCTTCATTACTATCAGATGAAGAACTTAAGCTTGAAGAGCTTTTTTGAAACAATATTTGTGTTAATTTTAGTAAATTTCTGTGGATGATGTTTTGAATGTGTATTGCAAAGCATTCATATAGTCTTTATATAGAATGAATGAGGCACGTTTGTTCATATAATATGATTCCATTTGCAATATGATTCCATTTCGCTAAGCGATGTCTTAGACAACGACACTTGCAATGTATCGAATTTTCAATTCAATTTATCTGCCTCCATCTTCTCTTGTTGCATTTGGAAATTTTTCTCCTCCAACTCTAGTTGTCTTTGCTTCCTCATTTCCTTTTCCATATCAAAATCAAGTTTCTTTTGTTTAAGGGTAACCTCAACATCGTGTTTATCATTGTAAACTTTCATCTGTTCACCAACAACTGTCAAATCTTCTGATGCTACCCCTTTGCCTTTTATTCTGGCCTTGGCATTCTTAACACCAGCTGAGCGACTTATACCTCCAGATACAAAACAACTAGTAGCATCGTCTCTAGTTCTTTTACCACTACCGCTGCTCTCTTCAACTTCTTTTTCCGCATTGTGTTCAGCATCAACTTTCTTCCTTTCTTCCTTATTCAGACCCCACCTCATGAACTTTCTCCACTTTGGATATTCGTTCACCTTTCCCCACGCATATTGAAATTTAAAATTTCTTGGTGAATTTTGACAAGACCTTAGAAACAATTCATGGGCATTTTTTACCACATCACTATCATTGTACCCACTTCCCATTATTTTACCAACTTCTTCCATAACACTTGCCCAGATGAGTGGGTCGGCGGCCATCCTCCTCCAATGAGTCTCCAACATGTTCTTGTTCCGCTCTGGAATCTCATGTGGTCGAGATAGATGAGCCGCAAGATATTCTCGATGTATATCTCTCCAAAGGTCAGCAAATTTTCTATCTTTGCCAATAATTCCATTTGTGCAATTGTTGAAGTAGGCCTCAATTTGAGCTTCTTCTTCTTTAAAAGACCAATCAACGGGTGTTTGTTGCAACTGGAATTGACTTATTTCGCTCTGGGGGATACTGTGGTGTCTCTGGAACGGTTTCTTCTTCATCACTAATGAATTGACTATTACTTCCTTGATAGACTTGTGGAGATTGGTTGTAATTTTGGTGAGTTGGTGGAGTCATTTCTTCTAGAGGTGGTTGTTGTGGAAGAATATTAGGAAAATTTGGAAAATTTCCTCCATACATTGGAAAAAACTGAGAAAATTGTAGATGATTCATAAGTGATGAAGGATCAAAGTTTTGAACGATTGGGATTATTAGGATCCATTTTTACTTTTAAAAAAGGGAACAAAATAACACAAAAATTTAGGGGATAAAATTTAATTAAACACTTAAATGATACAGTTAAGGAATTTAAAGAGTGAAAAACAATATTTTCATCTGTATCAAAATATGGAAAAATGGATGTCTACTTATAGAGAATTTTTTTCCGTTGGTAATTTTTGTTTTTTTTTAAAAAAATAATTTACTGTATACAAAATAGTCGTTTTACACTAAAATGGTAACATTTTTACTGTTAGAATAAAGTGCTTCCAAAAAATGACACGTGTAAGAAGATCATTGACTAACATTTAATCTCTCTACAACTTTTGCAATTTTACCGTTAAATATTTATTGTATGTTTATTTTTTTGGTGGGCCCCACACGAAAATAATCAAAAAAAAAAACCAAAACTTGCGCCCTACCCCACCAATAGTCAGTCCATAGCAGTAAGATGAAAGTTGAGAAATATTTCTCCAAGAGAAAAAAAAATTCTAGAATTTTTTTGAGAAATTTCGTTGGTGGGGTACTTTTTTGGGGAAAAAAAATTCTAGAGGAGAAATTCTTCCCTGCTCTAAGTGCTCTTAAGCTAAGACCAATAAAATGAAATAAAGATATAAAATGCCAAGATAAGGCTTTGTATTACATTTCATGTGTTCACTTTTCTTTTTCCTTCATCCAAATTTAGTTTGTCCATATGAAAAATTGATAGCTCTACATTATTTTTACTTTTGTAGTGGTCATTTGTTTATTTTTATGAACTATTATATCATATGACATTTTTTTTTTGTGAAGTTTCGACTCTTGAAAATTGCAAAAACTCGTTTGGTTGATTATAAGATGTGTCACTGTCATAGAAAAACATACATAAGCAATATTTTATATGAAATAGAACTTTATACATTTGTCAGAAACCTCTTTATAAAACAAATTTTTTGTGAGAAGCCTACTTATAAGAAATATTTTTTGTAAGATCATACCTTAAACAAATTTTTTTTTACGAAGTCATACCTTTATGCCGAAAAATGGGGTTTGACCCTATTTTTAGGTGTTGACTACCCCAACCCCACCCACAAAACCGCCCCCTCACTCCTTTCCCTCACCCCACGAAATTGCCCTCCACCCTCGAAGCCAACAACCCTCACCTCTAACCACCCCGAAACCTCCTCTTCCCTTTCCTTCGTTAGGGTTGACGTGGGTGGCTGGGGCTATTCGGGAGGCTTTCGTGAAAGGGGAGGGGATTTTGGGGAAGAGGGAGGGGTGGTTGTCGTGAAAGGGGTGGGGTTAGGGTGGCCAACGCCGTGAAAGGGTAGTTTTGTGGGTGGGGTTAGGGAGGGGAGTGGTTTCGTGGGTGGGGCTGGGGTAGTCAACGCTGGAAAACAGGGTTAAACCTCTTTTTCCGGCATAAGGTATGACTTCAAAAAAAAAAAAAAATTAAGGTATGATTTCACAAAAAAAATAAAAATTATAAGGAGGTTTCTCACAAAAAATGTGATTTTATAAGGAGGTTTCTGACAACATTTTCTGGATAAATATGTTGTCTACTAAGTACTAATCATCACTTCGTCCCCTATTTCGTAGGCTGTTAGACAAACACTTATGTTAAGTATCACTTCTCAAAGTTAGAGCCTTACCCTCTGACCCTCTGTATCTCGCTAAAAAAACAAATTATTATCTCTCATTATACAAGTAATATTTAATTTGATAATTAAATATCAACCTTTATTTATACTAGGGGTTTTCGCGCGCGGTATGGCTAGCGCGCGTTTTGAGAAGAGTTACTGCGATTAGTCCTTATGCCTTATGCCAATTTGCATACTATTTTATTATAAATATTTGTATATAGGCGATTAATGTGTCGAATGTTATGTATCTTTGCAATGTTCTAAACTTTTGCAACCTACTTTAGAAATAGTGAGAGAGTTGTAAAAAATATTGAGTTATTCTAGAAATGCAAATGTTTGATATATTTAAAGTACATACTAAGACGAATCAATTAAACATGAAATGATTAATATCACACGTCTATATTTTACTTGTATTCCGTATTATTAGAATTAATTTAAAGCACTAGTAGAAAAAAGCAAGTGGGCTACCCAAATGGGAAGCAGTTACTGAATTCTGCTTTCAAAAACCCACCCCAAAAAACAAGAAAGTAAAACATACAAATGGGGAGCGGGTATGAGTGAACCGCTTCCAAATATTGTAATTGGAAGCGGTTTGAACATTGAACCGCTCCCCATTATTTAAAAACCAAAACCCTAATAACTAGCTGCCCACCCCCTTAGCCCCTTCTCCCTTCATTTCCCCTTTCTCTCTCCTCTTTCTTTCCCTTCTCTTTCTCTTCGATTTGTCGGTGTTTTCTTACTCTTCTCTCGGTACGTGCTCTCTCTCCTCTTCTCTTTCTCTTTTCTCTTTCATCTTCTCTTCCGCTCCTCTTCTCTGTCCTCCTCTCTTCTTTCTCACGCCTATCTTCCTTTCTCCTCTCTTTTTTCTCTTTCCCTTTGTTCTTTCTTTCTCACAAAATTCAGTATTGCTTGTGGAATTCGACCATGCATGGAATTCTAGGGTTTTAATTTTAAATACAAACTGCAGGTTTTTCATGTCAAATTCGACCATGAAAACTCTAGATCTAGAGTTTTCATGGTCAAATTTGACCAACCCAAATTCAAGCCAATTTCCAGGGTTTTGGTAGAATTCAAGGTATGTTCCCTTTTTTTTCTTTTTTTTTAATGTTTTTTGAGATTTTTTTTTAAATTTTATGGTGATGTGTGGTTGTATTGGTTTGTTTCAGGCGGATCTGGTTTGGGTGGGGGTTTGGTGGGTTTTTTTTTTTTTTTTTTTTTTTTTAAAGGAAGGTTATAGGTGGTTGGTGGTGGTGGTGATACAGGATAGAGGGCTGGTGGTGCGCGTTGGGTCCGGTGGTAGAACAAGAGCAGCAACCATTTTTATTGTATTTATTATTAATTTATTTTTTTTTTTTGATGAAAAAGTAATATTACAAAAATTGATTAATGAAAATATTTATTTTTATATATATATATGAAGTGTTTGTGTATCAATTTAAGTGAAAAAAACCAAAATAAATATTTTTTTTTAATTTTTTTAGGCATAATGGGAAGCGGTTTGGAGCCAAAACCGCTTTCCATTAGGGGTTTTGAACCGCTTCCCAATTGGTTATTTCTACTAGTGAAGTCTCTATTATACTTGTTAAATTGTGACTCGAAATCTAGTAGGACCGACTTTGAATGCAGATATCTCTCAAACTATAAGTGATTTTGAGGTGATTCAAGTTGGAGGTGATAGCTTGGTTCAAGAGATTTCCAACGGTAGGTTATTTGCCCAATTCCGATAAGAAATAAGAAAGTTATGGCCGTTTTACAAACACCTAACGAAACTGGAAAGTTGCGACGAGATTGCGAGCTATAGCTCTATGCGAGTGAGCTATAGCTCGGCCCTATGAAGACTTGCGGCAGGCTTGAGCTAGCTGTCGAGCTATAGCTCGGTAGTTCGTTTCTTCTAGGACAATTTATGGGATATTTCCTAAAATTATATCTTTTCTCTGACGGCTATTTGAGTATACTTGGGGAACAATTTAGGGTTTTATTAGGGTTTCCTTGGGACCTTTTAGTTGATCAATTAGATCATACCTTTTGAGCCATTAGATTTAGGACTCCTTTTATTATTATCTCGTTCTTTCTCCATTATAGTGAAGAAGCTCTCGAATCCCCCACCCCCCGAACCACATAAATCCTTGTGTTATTTGTTTATCTTCTTTATTGCTTTTCTCGTTCTTAATTTTTCATTGACTTGTTCCGCATTAATCAAACACAATTACACCCTTTATTTCCTATCAATACTAAACGCAAACTCTTATATGTGGTTTGTCACACCGTGTGAACAGGGTTACTTCGTTAGCTAGTGTTGTAATTCGTCAATGTTATAGGGATTACTCGATTTCGATTAATGTTACAAGGTTACTTGATAGTGTGATATGGGTTATTGTATGCTCTTCAACACTATTATTGGGGTTAATTTATTTTTTTGAACGGATTATCGGGGTTACTTCATGTATTTTTTACAACGATATTATTGCAAATTATATACTTCCTCTATTCTTTTTTACTTGACTTGTTTCTTTTATCACGCTTGCCAATGTAAAACTTTAACGATCATTAATTTAAATTCTCCATAAGTAAAAATTATAAAAGTTATATATTATGATAGTACTTATTGAGATGAATTCAAAAATATCTCACATAAATATATTTTTCTTTACATATTATTCACAAAAGACGGTCAAAGGAGGGGTGATAAATAGTTTAAAAAGTCAAAGCAGGTCAAGTAAAAAAGAACGGAGAATGTTTATTACTATAAACATCCTATGATAGATTGATAACACAATATGCTGCACAATTAAAGTAATATAACCTCCATTCTGCGTACCAAAAGCTTTTAGCAGTCAACTTCTTTATTGCAGCTTAATTATTACCTTTATTATCTTTAATGTACTCAATAATTTGCACTCATCTCTTCGTCTACTGCAAAATTTAGAACACTAAACATTGTCAACTGATCTTGTAATGCTTTGCCGCTTTGGAGTATCAATTGCTTGAACACATTATTTTTTTTTATTTTAAAAAAAGTAGTTATTGAGATTTGAGAGTAAATGTGTAACTAAATATTTTGAACGATAAAATTGAAAACATACTATTTATAAGAGTAATTGAGGATAAATGTGTAAATAAACATTTTAAAGGGTAGAATAGAAAGCACACTATTTATAAGATTGAGTTTTCTTGTACTTTTTATAAGGTAGGTAAAACTACACTCCGTGATAAATGAGCACACTAAATTAAAATTTTCAAACGAAGGAGCATAACATGTGTCTTGCACATACTAGACAGTATACACAGATTTTTTAGATTAGGTTGTGTATACATTTTCTATACTCGTACATTCTACTACCCCTTTTGTTTTTAAATAATGTCTATTAAGTCTAGTGAAACAAGAAAGTCACATAGTTGTACTAAAACATTTCATCAAAATATCAAATTAGGGCAAACCAAATACAAATAAAAAAATGAACGAATGTATATCAAGAAAATGCCGTCAACACAACCTTAAGACACACATTTTTAGAAGGTGATTTAGATAAGTTGATTGAACGACTTTATCAAATAATTCTATCATCCTTCAAAAAAAAAAAAAAAAAAAAAATCTATTCTATCACGAGAATAGAAAAGGGTTAGATAATATGTGCAAAAATTATTTAATTAATTTATCTATTGTTTACATTATCTAATCTCTTTTTCAAATAGTGTATCAGACTCAGACTATCAGTAAAAAAAAAATCCCAAATTATTTTGAACTACCTAGATCAAAGAAGAAAAAGTCCACTTATTGAGAGTGTCAATTACTAGAGAGAATCTTTTACTTAAAAAGAATGGGCCAGTTATGCAATCTAAAAACAACGAAGAGTACTAATCAGATGATTATTTAAAAAAAGGCTTATATTGGGCCGGTGGGCCGGTGATGGGGCCGCGATCACCGTTGAAAAGCATCTACAATCGTGCACCACTGTTGTAGACAATCAAAGCCCTTCAAGACGCAGTCAAATGGCTCAAAGGCAAAGCCTAAAATCGAGTATTTGTTTTAACAAAATCGTACAAAAGACAACGCGTCCATTTCCGCGAAATTGAGGGCCGTCATTTGCTGACTCAGCTTGCTTTGATTGCCAAAACTGCCCTCGAAGGTTCCAGATGTTTTTGAGGCTGGGTTGGTATGTACTGGTATAATTCTTTTAATACAGTATTACGAGTATATTGTTGATTTATGTGTGCATGGTCCGGAAAAACTTAAAGAAAACGAGGGTATACTCCGTAGTAAATAGTAAAATGCTGTATTGCCACAACTACAAGTAAGTAAAAATGCGTAATATTTAGATATTTGTAGTTAGTAGGGAATGAGTCTCTTTTTTTAACTTTAGCAAAGAGAAAGTTGTTTAAAGATATACTAGTCCTCCGGATCCTTTAAGCTCTTTCCATTTTCTTTAGCATGTTTGCCAATGCACGTTTTAAATTTATTGTATCCTTTAATATATGTTATTAAATTATAAATGATTTGTTTCAAAAAAAGAATATTTATAAATTTTTAATATTTATAAATAAAATAAAATAAAATAAAATAAAACAAACATTACCCTAATCAATCATGTTTTTTTTCTTTTATAATTGAAGATTCATTTAAGTTGTGAATAATGTTTACATTTTAAATTGGGAGATCATTTAGATAGGAGAGAGAATTGTGGACTGTATATCGTGAGGTGAGGGCGAGGAGGAATAAAAGTGAGAATTTTATTTACTATAAAAAAAATAATCAAAAATAGGAAAATAAAAATATAGTGTACATAAACGGAAAGTAGGAAGACTTAGTGTATGAAAGTGGCAAAATTGAAGAAGTATTAAACTGATGTGTTGTGTTAAATAATAAAAATAAAAAAACTAATGTGGATAATTTGTTCAAAAGTACAAAAAAATAAAATGTTTTTAATTTTGTGAAATAGATAAATTAATAAGTTGGATCATTTTGTGATACGAAATAATTTTATTCAAAATATATATTATCAAATTTTTGCAAGAAAAAAATAATTACATTAAAGATTTATGAAGTCTTAAGATATTCAGAGTGTATTTTAACCTTGACTCTAATTCATAAAAAGATAAATAATTATTTGTATGATAATCCGTATTAAATAGCACACAACCCATTTGTTGGGGGAAAAAAAATATTAATCTTTTTTGTTTATTGAATTAGACAACAACTGTCTTGCAAAAAAAAAAAAATTGTCATGCTTATGTTTAAAATCATTTGACATCTATAAAATAATGCCCATTGAATGACACCAAGTCACCAATACAATTATACAAGTATTATTATTATTACTCTGTACTTTTATTGGTCATTAAAAATACTTTAATGAATTTTGTGTAAAATATATATATTTTTTTAATGAATTTAAATCAATACTCTATAACAACCATAAACAAGTACCTTCGATTCCTTATTTGCTGCACTATATCCACGCGCGAATGTAGACGAAAAGGGTAGTTTAGGAAACATAAAATTCAACAAAAAAGAACACATACCAAGTCAGCTTTTAGAAGGAGAAATGACATTAACAAATCACTTCTTTTTTATTTTTTTTTTATTTTAGACAAGATAGAAATAGTCGTTGGCCTCAGAAAGGCAACCTTGACCATCAACTCCCATATATAATGGGCCCCTCTCCACATCACCTACCCAACTCATTTAACTGTCAACCGCATTTCTTTTTCTTATCTTCCCTCCCTTCTTTCTCTCTCCTCCACTGTTTTTATCTTCCTCTGTTTTCCCCTGTTTTTTTATTCCATCTATTTTGATTAATTTTGATCTTTGAATTCAAAAAATTAAAAATGTGGACTGGAGGAGCGGATAATCAAGGGAACTTCCTCGGCCGGATAAGTATTCGTCGTAATCAAGTCGCTTCGATGGAGGGAGAAATTGAAGATTTAGAGCTTTTCCAAAGAAAAATTGCTGATCGATTTTCTGATCTTTTACCTCCTAATAAAAAAGACACCCATCATTCGGCTTCAATACCGACATCAATATCGATCTCATCTGCCGCCAGTGATTCTCCTATATCGGGTGATATCGACGGGGATTCTAGCCCCTTTTGGGGTAGTGATACTCTTCTTTCTATTGCTTGGATTAGGAAACTTCTTGATGCATTTCTTTGTTGTGAGTCGGAGTTTAAGGCTGTGTTGTTGATTGGGCGGGAACCGTCGCAGGTTGCGAAATCGCCTCTCGATCGATTTATTCCTGATTTGTTGGATAGGGCTGTTAAGGGTTTGGATATTTGTAATGCGATTAATCATGGTATTGATGCTATTAAGTTTATGCTAAGTCAAGCTCAGATTGTTGTCTCTGCTTTGGAACAGAGGCCCTGTACCGATGGACAGGTAAATTAAATCAACAAAATTGCCAAATTCTCTAAATTTCTTTCAAATTCTATTTTTCAAGATTGTCATTTTGGTTTTTGATTATGTTTATGATTGAATTTTGCTCAAAATGTGATGAATTTTCAAGGTCAATTTGAAAATTTGACTGATTGATTTCATATGGGTGTTGCATATTGCATGATATATATCATTAAGTTTAGTCAAACAAGGAATTAAAAGATTTTGTACTAATATATCACAACAAATTTGAATTTATTACTTGAACGGTTGAATTGAATTCTATTATTCTTTTTTGATGGACCAAATTTTATCTAAGATATTCATTGAAAAAACCAAAAATTCAATCTTTCAAAAATTTGATGTTTTGTATGCCAATCCTCAATATTTGACCAATTTATTTGACATGGCTGTACCAAAATCCAAGATTGATGGAATTGAATTTAAAGGGTAGCCGAAATTTATGCATTTGATGAACAAAACAATAATTACATATTTGCTAATATTGTTGGCAGATTCGGAGGGCAAGAAGAGCACTCGCAGCACTACAAGGTTCAATTGTGGTGGATGAAAAGGAAAATACGGGCAAGTCGCCCGAGCGATCATGGTCCTTTGGGAAGCGCTCAAGTGGCGCGTCATCGAAAGACCGGCACCACGCGCCGAACTTCAAGTCTCTATCTTGGATAGTGGCCAAGAATTGGTCAGCTGCCAAGCAAGTCCAATCAATCTCCTCCAATCTCACCGCGCCACGCGGTGGGGAATCGACAGGGTTGGCCCTCACTGTATACATCATGAACGTGGTCCTAGTTTTTGTAATGTGGGCTCTAGTCGCAGCTATTCCTTGTCAGGACCGGGCAGGGCTCGGGACCCACATCCCGATTCCAAAACAATCAAACTGGGCCCACAGCATCTGTGGGCTCCAGGAAAAAATAGCTGAGGAGTGGAAAAGGAAAGAAAAAAAAGGTTCGCCAGGACTAATGGAAGAAGTGGTTAAAATTGATAAATTGGCTCAATCTTTGGTGGATTATGCTGATAATTTTCAGTACCCCATGGAGGAGGAGAAGGAGGCCGAATTGGCCACCCAAGTCGCCGAGCTAGCTGAGATATGCCGGAAAATGGAGGATGGTCTCGGCCCGTTACAACTACAGATTAGGGAGTTGTTCCATAGACTTGTTAAGACTCGTGCAATAATACTTGATGTCCTTGATCAAGCAGGCAAATCATCTACTCCTAATGTATAGGTTAGAAATAAAACATTTTTTTTTTAATTTATAATTTTTGGGTTTAATTTTTTAATTCTGTTGTGTTATGTAAATTTTTTCATCTGGAAATGTCTTTTTTCCAAAAGATGTAAAATGTTAAAAAAAAAAAGGGTAAAATTTAAGGTAGAATTAGTGTTTAGTACAGGTTTTAATAGGGAGTTTTTGGGCTTTCATGCTTGCTTAATTGCATATATGCTAATTTGGGTGCTTAGCTTGTGTCATCTAAGCTTTAGAATAGCTGATTTGGGGCATGACTTTCTATACATAGAAATACTAAAATTAGTGGGATGTTTTTCTTGTAATTTGTATGTATCTTTTCATCTTTTGGGCATTTGGAGTGAATGTAATACTCTTCTCTGGATTGGTATAAATTGTAACATATGCATAAATAGATTATTCTAATCAAAAGTAAAATAAAGGTCTTACATCTTTTCTTGTAAGAGTGTAATTGTTACATATTGGCCATTTGGGACTTGGTAGTGATAGTGGACTAGTGGTTATGGTAAATATCAACGGTAATATTCCATCAACCATAAGAAACATGAAAGTCAAACCTTAAAATTGACCTCCGTATGAAAATTTAATATATTCCAATTTCAATTCTATGCTATATACGCAATTGCCAAAGTCCAAGCCTTTTCAAAAATGTCTAGGCTTATAATAAAAGTATGGAACTTACTTTTCAATGTAAAATTCTTCTACTTATAAACGTATCAATTCATTGAGAAGTTGTAGGTATGAGTCTTAATACACTTTTGACTTTGTAGGTTTGATAAAGAACGTAATAAAATTTTGTGTTTGGTGTTTTGATCTCATATAATTATAGTATAATGATTACACTTTACTTTTTAAGGTCAAAGTTTAAAAACTATAAAGACTTTTAACTATATAATATTGTCACCAATGTTCGTGGTCCTCGATTAATCAAGGGATTTTTTGCTTACTCCCCTCTTAGTGAGTCCCCTTCTTCTTACTTTAATTTTTAAAAAAATCACTCATATAAATATCAAAATTTCATCATATGATGTCTTGTTAGATTCAAATTATATAATTTTTTTTTAGTAAGTTTTGTTTTAAAATATTAATGGTAAAAACGTGAATTAATAGTTAAAGACCATGTAACTCTAAGTGTGACCATTTTAATATATAAATCATAAGGATACAAAATCTGTAAATGTTTCCATGAGCCCTTTATACTTAGTCTTTGAACTCAACATTTTTTGTTTCAATATTGATGTATCATATCATATCATACCATATGTCATAACAACTTAACAAGTATCTCTTCTCATACTTTATAAAACCACCAATATAATATGATTATAATGTTATACAAGCTAGGAGAACATCTCATTTATTTGTTAATTGATAAGATTAATTATCTCGTATTGATATATTGAGAAAACAGAAAAGAAAGACGAGCTTTTAAAGTTTTATATGGTTAAGCTCTTCTCCGACATTTATTTGAATTGAGTATGGTTTAACTAGAAATTATCAATGTTAAGTAGTACATAAATTCCCGCCGAGGGGTTATTACATAGTCAAACACAAAATTATTGATCTGCGAAGTATATACAATTAAAACCTAAATAAGTGAAGTTACTAAGTTGAATATTTCAAATTCTCGTAAAAGCTAAGTTCCTTATACAGTTACTATTTACCAAGAAAAAGTCTAATAGTAGATCAAGTCAAAACTATACAAAGGGAGAATCTTGAGAACAACACACGTATGTATGTTGTGAAATCTTGATACTTAAGCAGTGAAGTGCAAGTAACAGTCACATATTATAATCATTATATGGGAAAAAAAAAAAAAAAAACCATTTATAGTGATGGGTTACGTTAACTTATGTTATGAAAGCCTTGTACATCCCCCTTAATTACAAATTACAATATGTTGATAGCATTATAATGATTTTATAAGAATTGTTTGGTGGTTGAATGTATCAAACTATGAATACATAATTGGAAAAATTACTTTAAATAATCTAACCTTTGCCTCATTCTCTCAAAATAAACCAACATTTAGATTATTTCACGATAATCCAACCTTTGAACCCCATCTTCCCATATCGAACCCAGCAGATCACCAAATCGGTATAACCGGTTACCTTGCCTACGTATCATTTTCTTATTGGTTTATTTTTTAATTTACAATTATATTTTTTAAACAAAAACCCACCCCACTTCTTTCTCTCTCCTCTCTCTTTCTCCATGACCACCTCCTTCATCCTTCCTCCTTCACTACCACCTTACCTCCCCTCCCACTTACCACCAACAACATCACTACAACCCCCAACAACCACCACGAATCCGGCCCCGAATCCCCACCCACCTCCATTTCCGTCATCCCCACCACAAACCCGGCCGAATCCTCTTTATCCATCGGTTCTTTCTCTCTCCTTTAACCACCGCGTTTTTCTCATCTCCCGCACCACCATCGTTGTCAAAACTGCCCTCACTCTCTTCTCCCTCATCCTCCTCCTTCCAAATTACAACTGCCACCTCCATGTTGCTTCTTACCTCACGTGCCCCTTCTCTTTATCGCTGCATCATCTCTTTTCCTTTTATTTATTTATTTAATTTCAATTCTTCACCACCATTAAACTCTCAAGTGTGAGGTTTTGATGGTTAAATTTAACCAAATAAAACCATAATTGAAAATTTGAAAGGTAAGTTTGGGGTTTGAAATTTGAGGGTCATTTGGGGTTCATGTTGGTGGTGGTCCGTGGTGAGTGAGGGTGGTGTTGACAGGTTTTGATGGGTGTAGGGTGGTGTTTGTTGTGGATGGGGGTGGTGGATGGTGGGAGTTTTGATGGTGGTGAGCTGAGGTTCGTGATGTTTCTTATGTTTTAGTGGGTGAGGATGGTGGAAGCGGCGGTGATGACGGGCTGGTCATTGCGTGATGCGCGTGACTGCTGCCGCTCGGTGGGTGTTTATGTGGCGGCAGGTGTTGTGTTCAGTGGTGATGGTGTCTTGTGGTGATGTTGGTGTGTTGAGGTGGTTGTAGGTGCTATTAATGGTGGCTAAAGGTGTACGTGGTGGTTGTTTTTGGTATGAGGTGGTCAAGGGTGGTCAAAACGAAAAAAAAAGAAATATAAAAATTTGACCTGTTGCTTAGGTAGCAGGTCATTTGGTGTAATACCTTGGAAATTTCCTTCTTTTAAAAATACTCATTTTACTCTAAATAAAACCCTTTTTAGGAAATAAACAAAATATTACCGCCACCGTGATAACGACTAAGGCTAGTTTTCAAAGTCTCACAGCGGAAGTCTAAAACAAAAACCAACTTTCGAAAATAAAACTTGAGTTCACAACCTCAAAACAAAAGTAGAATAAAACATTCACAAGTTGGAACCAATTTAAACATACGGTCCTTCTTAAAACCAATTAAAAACAAACATAATAATATTAGTCCATAAACAATAACCAATAATTCAAAATATTAAAACTAAAAAACATAACAAGTAACTCTCTGCACTCTATTCCATCATGCTCTTCATGCTTCAAGTACTTGTTACTTCCTTTTTATTTTAACCCTCTACTCACCATATAAATGGGTCATAGTAGGGTCAATCCAAAAGAAAGCCAAAGCCAAACACAAGCACAAAAGTACGAATCAGCAAAGCTGAGTACATATGCACCACACTAACATGAATATCTTAGCATCAAAATAAAAATAATAATTAAAACATGTTCGCCACACAATCACAAGTCAACTTACCTTTGACTCATAACTAGCAATATTAATTATTAATAATAATTTTGGATTACGCATCGAACAAGTTTCCTTCCTTGAAAATAGCTCATTTAAATGTTGAGCTTCCAATCAAAGAGCTACCCTAATTGGCACCTACTATGTCACCTTGTGACGGAATTCTAGCGCATTAATAATAAAAGAAAGTACAGCGTCCTATACCCCTATAGAAGCTATGGTTAAATAAAAAAAAACCACACAACTCCCCCCATATGTTCATTCTCAAGGTATATACGTTCCAAGAGTTTTGGTGCGTATCCTCTTACACTTTACGTAATTTACAAATTTAACTTGTGATGACTCAAACCAATCAATCAAGAACAAACATAATAACAATCAATACATACTTCCAATTCATTCTTGAATTAATTAGTGAGCGCATACTATTTATTTTAATTAAGGTTTCTTGCCTAGTTTTGTGCACAAAATTGCATGATTACTACCTTGGCGCATAAGATGCACTACTAAACTTCCTTGACTCAAACTCAACTTATTTGAGTGAGTAAATAAATAAACTAACTTCTTGACTCAACACCAATAATAAATGGGTAAGAAATAAATTCATGAATCATGATCAATAATTCTAACTTTAGCTCTTTAACTCATATATAAGCCTTGCTTATTAAATACATGCTTTCTTGATACTTGAAAATAAAACATACTTCCATGATTCATACATACTCAACTTGTATCATGCCTCAAATAACATATTCACATGCTTGCATAATAAATTCATGCTCAACCAACATCAATTCCAAGCATATAATCAACCAAACATGCTACTAATTCATCACTTAAATCATACTTCACAAATCCTAGCATGATACTACACATACAAAAATATTTTTGTGCACATACGTACCTTGAATAAACTCGGCCACACTCACTAGAAATCACCTAGCTCGAAGCTTCCTACAAATAAGAATACATAACTATAATTAATCCATTATTCTCACAAATTTCCAGCAACTATATTACACTTTAAACCTTACTAATTAACCCAATTTAATGATATAAAAGCCATAAAACCTTTTCTTTAAGTGGGTACTTCAAATCCTTTCAAAAAGACTTAATTTTTATGACTTAAGTAAAATTCCAGCATACTTATTTAATATAAAATATCACTAATAGACTAGGAAATCATATTTAAATCATTAAAACCTTTTTCCCTTTTATGGGTAATCAAACCCTAACTTAATAATTAAAAAGTAGTGTGCATAGATAAATTCAGCATTAAATTGAGGGCTTTAAACTCGTTAAAACATGTTTAAGCCATTAATTAAACAACAACATCAATCTAGGATCAAACCCTAACCATAAACATTAAATTCCCTAATTCTAGGGTTTGTAAATTGGGGTTTTTGATTGAATAAAAAATCTGAAATTATGTAAATAATTTAATAACATCAAATACCCAAAAATCAATACCAAAACATAATCAAAATCATGTTTTAAATTAATAAAAACAATAGAATTAAATTAGGAAGAGAAAAAGATTTTTTATTAATTTTTTTTTATTTTTATAATAATAATACCAAACAACCGAAAAAGAGGAGAGAGAAGGAGGGGCGGCTGGCGGTGCTACCGACTGCTGCTGCTGCCGCCGGTGGTGGTGGTGGCACCGGTGGCTGCCGGCGTGAGGGGAGAAAAAGAGGGAGAGAGGTGTGGGGAAGGAGAGAAAAAAGAAAAGGGAAAAGAGAGGAAAAATAAGGAGAAAAAGGAGAGAGAAAATAGAGTTAAAACCTTAGAATTTTTGCGAAATATGACAATTATGATTTTTGAGTGAAAAATCTTGAGGCTTTGAAGTATTTATACTCCACTTTTAAAACAAAAACTCATAATTATAGAACTGTCATTACTAAATTCTACTCCCCCTTGACTTCTTCCTTTGGGGCAACTTGTTGGACTTTTAAGTGTCCTCAATTCCCCAGCAAATTGATCCAACTATTAAAATAAAGATGACCCAATTCAAAACACTTTTATTGCCTCAATTAATGACTCAAATTATTTTATGCACACTCACATAATATTTAAATAATTAATTTCTTTTTAAAATGAAATGATCATTTTAATTTATAAAAATAAATAAAATAAATAATATATATATAAAAATATTAGAAAAATACGGAGTATTACATTTGGGTTCGATATGGGAAGAGGGGTTCAAAGGTTGGATTATTATGGAATAATCCAAAAGTTGGTTTATTTTGGGAGAATGGGGCAAATGTTGGATTATTTAAAGTAATATTATATAAGTACCCTTTCACTCTTTGCATTATATAAATAATATAATTACTAATTTTGGGTCAAACTATAATGGTCTTTTTCTACTAAAATCTTTTTATCACTGAAAAATATAGAATGATACGTGTACGGCTTTACTTTTAGGGTTAATTTACTTGATCTATATACTATACTAAAGCGATACTTTTTTTTCCCTCCAAAAGGATTATAATCCAGCCTATTTCCTTCTTGTGGGGTTTTTTTAATTTTTTTTTACCACCTCCTATTTTTTTGATGCCATTTGTTGAATTAGTATTAGGTACTACTGGAGTACCATGCTCATGGTACTCCAACATATTAAGTGAAATAACATATCTTTAAAATAAAATAACATAAAAAGTTGTGTGAGTATATAAATGAAAATAAACCTAAAATAATCAAAACTAGATGAAAGCCCGTGCGATGCACAATTTTTTTATACATAAATCTCATGAAAATATTATTTTCTTAATTTAACCCTATAATTTTTTTATTATTTTGCTTGTTAGAAAACGGATAATTTGTTTTATTTTTATGCAACTTACAATACGACCTTAATTTACTTAATATTAGTTATATGAAAATTATAAGTATGATAAATATTAGAATAAAATCGTAATCCTATTCGTATTTTTTTAACCTATGATTCGTTTGTATAACGAAAATACGTTGTTCCACTATACATATATAGTTATAGCCACTATTTTTCTTTTACAAACAATAAATTAGACCACCATTATTCTTTTACTCCGTATCAACTTTATACAATGAAAAATTAATAAAGTAAACCCAAAACTACAGGGTTAAAATAAAGACGGTGGGAGTAATAGTAAAAGATATGACTTTATAAATTTTTAAATAGTTAAATGAAATATATATATATATATATATATATATATATATATATATATATATATATATATATATATAGAGTGTTGCATTACTAAAATTAATCTAATTGAATAAAATTAAATCTTTATAATGAAATTTCATTATCATATGTCCTTAATAACAGAGTTATATGTATACACTACTACAATGATTTTTACAATAATAATATAGATATTCTACCAGAAACTATAATACATAAAAAAAATCAAAATTATCAAAGACATCTCATACAATCTTTAATTTTTTTTCCCTACTATTGTAACATTATAGTTGACTTAGGGCCTGTCCTGATTTACTGAACTGAGCTAAACTGAACTGAATAGAACTGATTGAATCTGAACTGAATTGAATATTTTATGATAGAAGGAAATTAGGAACTGAACTAAACTAAACTAAATTGAAAATAAGCTGAAGAGAACAAGCCCTTACTTTTCCAATCCACACATTTCTCTTTCAATTGGCGCATGGACATAATCCCTTCAAATACAGAATAATTAATATTAAGTTACAATTAAGTTGTTTAACAAAATTTAATACGATAAGTAACATAATTAGATTAGGTAAAATAAAACAAAACATACATCTTATAAAATAATGAATAACAATCAATTTATTTTGTTTACCATCAGTAAGCCTTGATATATTTACATTATTTCCAATATTTTTTGTTAATCAGTGAATTGGACCTGAAAAAAATTCACACCATGAAAAAGTGTAGATAAATAACATTCACATGTTTGTATTTTTTTTTTATAGTAAATAGATATTGTTTATTTACAATTGCAAAAAAATCAAAATTATATTTTTGGGAGGATGTATACAAATCTTTAATATCATCCTATTTTATATATTTGTGGAGTAGCAAATAAATCTCTTATAAATTTTTTTATCTAATCATGAAATGGGTTGCTAGATAAGATAAAAATTGAACATTGTTGTTGTTGTTTTTTTTTTTTTTAAGAATATTGATAAAGACTGAACGTTATTGTTTTTTTTTTTGAAGAATATTGATTTTTTTTAAAAAACAAATTGAAAAATATTAGTTAATTATTAATAATTTATATTTCTTTTAAAATGTTTACTTTTTAAAAAAAAAATTGATTGAAATTTTTATAAAAAAAACAAAATGAACATATATTTTCTTTTTTCAAATATTTAATTTTAAATTGTTTGTATATAATGATTGTATAATTTATAGTTTTTTTAAAATTAAATAGTAATATCAAAAAATCATCTTTTAAAGAAGATAATTTTTAGTTTTAAAATCTTAATAAATCATTATTCGTCGTTTTTACCTACGTGGCAAAAAATTTAAATTTCATTCATCATTTTTTCCTATGTGGCGAGTGAATTTTTTAATTCTAAAAAATAAAATACAAATCTAACTTTTAATTGGTCCAACTATTAACTTTGCTTATGTGGCGCGCCAAATGCTCTTGAAAAAAGCCTACTTTATTTATATATATTAGATTTCAATTTCATTTCTCTCTCCACGTTCTCTCTCCTTACCTTTTCTCTCTCTAGTTTCCCAACCCACCATTTTTGCATCATCAAATCCTTCATTCTTCTCAACACAAACCACAAAATCTTTTAATTATTTTTTTTAATTCCAGTCAAACAAGCAAAAAATTGCTCAATCGAAGTTGAAAATCAATTTCACTACATAAAATATGGTTGATATTCATGAATAATATAAAGATACGACAATCGTGAACAAGAATGAGCAAAACAAAGTAAGTAGATTTAAATTTGTTTTTGATTTTAATTTAATTAATTGAAAATGTACTGTAAATTTGAACTAAATATGTTAATTTGATTTGATTCAATCGAATCTATGTTATTTTTGAATTTGCTAAAGCGTTGTGTTATTTTATGCAAACTCTATGTTATTTTACTAATTAATTAAATACCATGTAGTTCTGTTAAAACATTGTGTTATTTTACGCAAACCTTGTGTTGTTGTTTTGCTAAAACATTGTGTTACTTACGTAAACAATGTGTTATTTTGATAAATTCTAGTGTTATTTTGTTAAAATATTTTGTTTTGCGTAAACCTCAGCCCGTGTTATTTTACTCTAAACTTGTGTTATTTCACGCAAACCTTGTGTTATTTTGCTGAAATCATTTGTTTTTTGCTAAAAGATTATGTTATCTTACTTGAATTTTGTGTTATTTTGCTTCAAACGTATGTTATTTTTACACAATAATATGTTAATATCCCTTTCCGAAAAAAAGAGCTCAATTAATTTTCACCGAAATTAATTTCTACGTCAAATTTCGTGTACAAATTCTCATAAATTTATTCGATTATTTTTCTCTTCTTTAAATAAAATCATCTTCATTCAAATTACTGTTCAAATTTTATTAGATTCTCACAAATATAAAACGCTCAATTTGATTTTTAGGGTTATAATTTTTCAGATTTTGGTAATTTGAACAATTAGCTCTTCAATTCAACAAAATTTCTTAATAATAGATTGATTGAAGAAGATAGATCTTGAATATTGCAGATGAATTATGAGATTATTTAAAGAATTTTGAAAAATAAAGTAAGACAGAGGGAAGAACAGGAGAACAAAAATAGAGGAAGGTTTTTTTTTTTTATTTATTATTGAAACGCCAGCGTTTTGACCCCCTAGAGTACTATAGAAATTGCTCCATTTGTTAGGTTAGTTTGCTATCCAAGTTTATCTAATCAAGTTGTTACATTAATGATTTCAATTAATCGAAGCTTCTAGTATAGTCGTGGACTACGGTAAGATATTAAATCTGAATTGTTGATTTTGATAATTGCATAATCTTAGACGTTTATCATTATAATTTCAAAAAAATGAAAAATCTATTTGACACCTCATAAAATGTCATGACTAGTCAGCAAAGTTCTATTTGTTTTACTTTCTTTTATGGGGTAAAAAAAAATTTCTTCAAATTATAACATTATAAACATTCATCCATATAAATTATGATACTATCAACATTCGCCCAAATCATATTAAAAAAAAAACATATGTATAGCTTCATCCCCATTTTAATAGCTTCGTCCCAATTTTGATAGATTCAACCATCTGCAATGACGCACTTCATCTAAACACAACCATAAATTACCAAAGTTTATATGAAATTAATAAGATTAATGTATAATCATCACATTTATGCTTCATTTTTTTTAGAAGTTAATCAATTTAATTATCTGCATAAATATTCGTTTAATTAAGGGTTTTTTTTTTTTTTTTATAATTTCGAAATCAATTGTTTCTAGCTTCAACCTTCTTCAATGATAATTTAGGGGATATTTTGGTGAAGGATGAAGGTAAATAATGAAGTCAAAAATGGAGGTTCAATGTTAATGTTGATAATGGAGGTTAATAATAGAGATGAATCATGATGAAGGCTTAAGATGATTTTTTTTTATTTGATTTGTTATACTTCTAATTATGTTTAAATAATAGTATAATTTAATCAATATTACTTTTACATTCTTAATAAATCAGCCACAGTTTAGATCTAACAGTTTTAGATCGGTGAAGGACGATGAATTGAATGTTTTGGTTGAAGATGAAAGTTTTAGGATGAAGATGAAGGTTTTAGATTGAAAATGAAGTTCATCAATTTAATTCATACGTATGTTAATAAGGTTAAAGATGATATAGTTTGAAGATAAAATATTTAAAAATTGATAAAAAAAAATTCAACTTTTATTAAAAAAGATAATGCATGGAAAACCAAAAAAAATTAACCAAACAATCCCTTGATGATTGTGTAGCATAGGTGTAAGATTGGATAACTAGGATTAGACAAATAATACATCAACGGTTCAGATTTAATCTCATAGTGTAGTCGAAGATAGTCGTCCATAATCGACGACTATACTAAATTTTTTTTTATCAATTATACGTAGTATTTTGCTTTTTGTGGTTTTTGTTTTTTTTTTGTTTTTCACCTCCTATTTTTCATAATATCGATCATTTTTAATATAGATGTACCAAATTAACATCCCAGGGATCGCATAGGTGCTATCTAGTTACCTTATAAACCAAGAGTAGATACTTCCTCGTATAATTTATTTATCAGCTCACAAGAATTTTTTATAAATTTTATTACAATTGGGATGTAATATTCTCCTAAAAAAGGGTTATAAAGAAAAATAGAATGATGAAAGATAATGTTTAATTTGTCTCAATTTGTCTTAATGTGTGGTTTTCAAATATCAAATATATGTAATATGCAGTTGAGTATATTTACAATTGAATGTATGCACTGAAATCTGATATAAAAAAAAAATGATGAAAATACTGTGAGTTGTGCTGAGAGTCTAAGACAAGCCTCAAGAAGTGTGGATTGATCAATACAACACGGGCATGACATAAATGCCATTTTTAGCCGGGAATTATTCCAAAGAAAAGGATTAATCATTTTAATAAGATCAAATAAGCCCATCATTAATTGATTTGCTATATGGAGAATGGAAACCACTAACCACCAAAACCATTATCATGCATGTACTCGAATACACCTAAAGTAAGTCAGTTAGGTGTAAAGTATTGATGGGCGTACTTAAAATATTTGTATTGCAAGGTACTATATTGCTTCACACTCTACCCATAAATGACAAATGAGTTAGGCTTATGCGAAAACTCCCTCCTCATACCCTAATCCATCCAACATTTTTGTACCAAGTAGATATAATAATAGTGAGTACAATACATATATATATCCAACATCCATACGATGTAAACTAGCCTCTCTCTCTTCTTTCCTCTCTTTAAAAGCCTAGTCTCTATTGTTGAATTTTGGAGGGGCTTCCATAGGTTTTTACTGGTGGAAAGCCCCAATCGTTGTTTTTGTGTTCTTTTTCTCTTGTTTTAGGTTTATAAGAACTCTTTCTCTTCTTGGAAAAACATTTCTCCCTCGAAACACAGGATTTTTCTTCTTCTTAAGGAGGATTTGGCTCCTTTAAAAGACCGGGTTTTTCTTCTCTCTTTTGAGGGAGGATTTTCTTTTTATTTCATGAATTGTTATGGAATTGTTTCATGGGTAAAACTTTGTGCGGGACTGAAAAAAAGGTTAATCTTTAAATTACAATCTAACGAATCATACGAAATTTTATCCACGGCTACAACAGATCGATAGATCCCCTCGCCAAAGAAGGTTGTAAATCACAGCGATATGAAAGAGGGTATTAAGAATGTACGATTTGCAACAACGATCATAACTTCGCTAACAAGCTGTTTTTATTTGATTTAATAATCATGTATTTGTCAGACCTAAATCTCTTAGTAAATGTTGTATGAATTTTATTTATGAATCAATTTTATTTCAAAAAAAAAAAAAAAAAAAAACCAACATCCATACTCGTTCAAGTAGATATAAACATAAATTGACACCAGCTACTCCAACCAACGTGTAATACCATGAAAATTTCCTTCTTTAAAAATACTCTTTTTACTCTAAATAAAACTCATTTTAGGAAATAACCAAAGTATTACCGCCACCTTGATAACGGCTAGGGCTATTTTCAAAGTCACACAGCGGAAGTCTAAACTAAAAACCAACTTTTCAAAATAAATATCTTGAGTTCACAACCTCAAAACATAAGTAAAATAAAACATCCGCAAGTTGGAACCAATATAGACATGACCCTTTAAAAACGAACTTAAAATAAAACATAGCAATGTTAGTCCATAAGTAATAATCAATAATTCATAAACATAAAACTAAGAAGGATTAATACTATTTTTTTTATCCCAACTTTCACCAATTTATTTTCATTAATCCCAACTTTGGATTATTCCTCAATAATCCCAACTTTAAGGTGGCCTATCATTCTTCATACCCAAACCGGTCAACAAAAGTCAACAACCTATTATTGTAGGTTACTAGACACGTGTCGATATGTGAGTGGTTCAAAAATAAATAAAAAAAAACAAAAAAAAGTTAAAAAATCTCCAAACCCCAGCCCGACCCCCCCTGAACGACCACCCATTCCCTACCCTTGCGCCACCCTTTCCTAAATGGCGCCCTACAAACCACCCCTAAACGGCCACCTCCAATCCACATTCCCCTTCTCCCTTTACCGACCCCCAAATCAACCCATTTCTCCTACTTACCCCTTTTCATACCGGAGTAGCCCCACCCCAGCGGACCAAAGCTACCCCCACCCTTTCTTCGCCGAACAACACCCCCACCACTTTCCCTTTCAGTTAGCCTGGGTTTCAATGAGTTTAGGGTTGAATGGGGTTTCGATGTGGCTGGTCTGGTTTTAAGGGGTATGGTTCCGATCCAACGCGGGCTTCAGTGTGGCTGGATGTGGTTTTATGGCAGCATTTGTGTTTCGAAGTGGTAGTGGGGTTTTCGGTGTAAGGGTGATGTTTTAGGGGTGGCTAAGTGAGATTTCATGGTGGGGTGTGGTTTTAGAGGTGGCTGGGTAGGGCGTGGTTATAGAGGTGGCTCGGTGGGGTTTCAGGGTAGGAGTAGGAATTCCAGTGTGAGGGTGGGGGCGGGTTCACAGGTCAGGCTAGTTTGAGGTGAAGGTGGTGGTTTTCGATGGGGTTTATACGGTGGGAGAAGCGGTTTATTTTTAGAATTCAGGGTGTTTAGCGATGGTGGTTTGATGGTTTAGGGGGAAGGGAGTCGCCGGCATGGGGAGGGGGATTAGGGTGCGGCAGGGGTGGCGGGATGAAGACAGGGTCGTGGGTGGTGATGGGTTGGGTGGCTGGGATTGGAGCTGATTTGAATTTCTGATTTTTTTTTAAAATTTTGTTGTTTTTTAATTAAATTTTCATAAACCAATTAACTTGTGACACGTGTCACTTTTTTAAAAAAAAAAACCTATTCAACCGGTCACCGATTTTTGGGATTGAAAAATGACTGGCCACCTTAAAGTTGGGATTATTGAGGAATAATCCAAAGTTGGGATTAATGAAAATAATTGATGAAAGTTGGGATTAAAAAACAGTATTAATCCAACTAAGAAAGCATAACAAGTAACTCTCTGCACGCATTCCCTTCATGCTCTTCATGCTTCAAGTACCTGTCACTTTCTCTTTATTTCAACCCCTCTACTCACCATATAAATGGGTCATAGTAGGGCCAAATCAAAGGAAAGCCAAATAAAAACACAAAAGTACGAATCAGCAAAAGTTGAGTACATATGCACCACACTAACATGAATATCTTAGCAATAATAAATAAAACATGCTCGCTATACAATTCACAAGTCAACTTACCTTTGACTCATAAATAACATATTAATTATTAATAAATAGCTTAGGATTTCACATCGAACGAGTTTCCTTCCTTATCTATCCCTTAATAATAAGGGACCTCTCACTTGGGAGCTAACCAAGTGAGTACCAACTAATGTCACCTTGTGACGGAATTTCAGCGCATAATAATAATAATAAAAGAAAGTACAACATCTTGTACCCTTGTTGAAGCTATGGTTAAATATAAAACCCCATAACTCCCCCATATGTTTATACTCTAGGTGTATACGTTTTAAGAGTTTTGGTGCGTATCCTCTTATACTTTACGTGATTTACCAATTTAATTTGTGATGACTTCAACCAATCAATCAAGAATAAACATAACAATAATCAACACATATTTCCATTTCATTCTTGAATTAATTAGTGAGCATATACAATTTATTTTAATTACGATTCCTTGCCTAGTTTTGTGCACAAAATTGCACTATTACTACCTTGGTGCATAAGATGCACTAATAAACTTTCTTGACTCAAACTCAACTTATATGAGTGAGTAAATAAATAAACTAACTTTCTTGACTAAACTCCAATAATAAATGAGTGAGAAATAAAATCATGAATCATGCTCAATAATTCTAACTTTAACTCCTCTAAACATATAGAAGCAAGGCTTACACTACTAGAAAACACCTTATTTACGACGGAAAATATCCGTCGGTACACCTTTCAAATCCGTCGGAAAGGGTTGTTTCCGACGGATTTTCGTCGGAACACGTTGTCGGAAACCCCTTTGTAGGAAATTTGGCTTATACCGAGGGATTTTCCGTTGGAAAAGGCCCTACCGACGGAATTTCCGACGGATTTTAAATTGTCGGAGCCAATGTTTGACTTGAATGGGTAGTCCGTTGCAAGCTTTCAACGGAAAATTCCGTCGGAGTTGGAGAGGTTTCCGACGGAAAATTCCGTCGGAAGAGGTACATTCCGACGGAAAATTCCGTCGGAAGAGGTACATTCCGACGGAAAATTCCGTCGGAAGAGGTACATTCCGACGGAAAATTCCGTCGGAAAGTCAATAAAAAAAACAAAAAAAAAAAACAGGCCACCCCCACCCCCCTGCCCCCCTTCCCCCCTACCCACCAGCCCACCCCCTGCCACCACCCTTAAACCGACACCACCAGCCCATCCCCTGCCCCCCTACCCACCAGCCCACCCCCTATCCCCCTACCTACCCAAACCCACCACATTCCCACCCCAATACGAAACCAAACACCACCACAACAGCCCACCGACACCACCCCACCACAACAGCCCACCCACACCACAACAACAACCTACCACCCTTAAACCACAACAACAGCCCACCACATTCCCACCCCAATACCAAACCAAACCCCATCCCAACAGCCACCGACACCAACACACAACAGCCCACCCACACCACAACAACAGCCCACCACCACAACCCTACCCCATAACCACCGACACCACCACAATAGCCCACCCCATAACCACCGACACCACCACAATAGCCCACCCCACCAAACCAAACCGGAAATAACCCGTGACCAGCACAAAAAAAAAATTAAAAAACAGAAGCAATTATTCAAAATCAACACAAAATTCGAAATTTAACAAAAACAAATTATATCATACAATTATCTCAAATATTTTAACTTAAATATACAATTATTTCAATTAAAAAAAATTTATACATTGAAAATTTGAACAAAATAAAACTAGATCTAATTCTAACCAAAATTAAATGTAGATCTAGAATAATATGTTGACGATGCGGTCGAATGCGACGCGGCGGCGCTGGAGGTGATGCGACAGTTGTACGGTGTTGTTGATGTTGTTCTTGCGCGGCCTTGGTTTTGTCGGTGGTTTTTGCAGTGGTGGTTTAATTGATGATGTTGGTGGTTATGGCGAAGGAGGAGAGAGAAACGAAGGGGAATGAGGAAAGAGGAACGAAGGGAAAGGAGGAGAGAGAAACGAAGGGGAAGGGAGGAGAGGAAAAGCAGAGAAGGGGAAGGAGGAGAAAGAAACGAAGGGGAAGAGAGGAGGAAATCAGAGAAGGAGAAGAGAGAGAAAGAGGAGAGGAGAGGAGATAGAAAAATTCCGGGTTTTTTTTTTTTTTTTTTTTTTTTTATATATTATAAAGTTTCGACGGATTTTTCCGTCGGAATATTAGGGTTTTCCGAGGGAATATTCTGTTGGAAAATTCCGACGGATTTAAATTCCGTAGGAAAACTAACTTTCTGACGGAATATTCCGTCGGAAGGCTTTTCCAACGGAATGAACATTTTCCAACGGAATGTTCCGACAGACCCTATTTCCGTCGGAAAGTTCGGATTTTCCGACGGAATATGGGTCCGTCGGAACGATTTTCTCGGAAAACGGCCTATTTCTAGTAGTGTTATCTAATTCATGTTTCCTTGATACTTGTAAATAAAACATACTTCCATGATTCATAAATATTCAACTTGTATCGTGCCTCAAATAACATGTTCACATGCTTGCATAATAATTTATGATCAACCAAAATCAAATCCAAGCATATAAACAATCAAACATGCTACTAAATCATCACTTGAAACATACTTTACATTCTTAGCATGATACTACGCATACATAAATATTTCAATGCGCATACGTACCTTGAATAATGCCTAAACTCGGACACACTCGCTAGAAATCATCTAGCTCAAAGCTTCCTACAAATAAAAATACATAACCATAATTAATCCACTATTCTCACAAATTTCCAACAACTATAACATACTTTAAACCTCACTAAGTAACCTAATTTAATGGTTTAAAAGCCTTAAAACATTTTCTTTAAGTGGGTATATAAAATCCATTCAAAAAGACTTAGTTTTCATGGCTTAAATAAAATTGCAGCATACTTATTAGTATAAAATAAACATCACTAATCAACTAGAAAATCATATTTAAATCATCAAAAACCTTTTTCCTTTTATGGGTAATCAAACCCCTAGCATAATAATTAAAAAGTAGTGTGTATAATTAAATTACAACATTAATTGAAGGCTTAAAACTCATTAAAAACATATTCTAATTATTAATTTAACAATCACAACAACTTAGAATCAAACCCTAATCATAAACATTAAATTCCCAAATTCTAGGGTTTGTAAATTGGGGTTTTTAATCAAATTAATTAAAATCTGAAAATTATAAGAAAAAATTAACAACATCAACCACCCAAAAACAACATCAAAATATAATTAAAATCATGCCTTGAATTAATTAAAACAACTTGGAAATTAAATTAGGAGAAGAAAGAGTTTTTTTTTTTTTTCTCTTTTGTACCAAACCAAAAAGAGGAGAGAGAAGAAGAGGGTGGCTGGCTGCCGGAGGTACACCGGTGCTGCTGCTGGCTGTCGGTGGTCGGTGGTGGTCGGTGGTGGCGCCGATGGTGCGTTGAGAGGGAGAGAGAGGGGCATGGGAAAGAGAGGAGAAAAAAAGAGGAAAAAGGAGAGAGAAAATTAAGAGAAAAAGTTTGGGGTTTTGTAAAATTTAACAATATGATTATTAAGTGTGAAATTCTTGAATTTTTGGGGTATTTATATCCCTTTTAAAACAAAATACGTATTTACAAAACTGCCATTACTAATTCCGTTCCTACCAGAATTCTTTTTTGGGGCTAACTTGTTGGGCCCATAAAAACCCCTTTACTCCCATCAAGTTATTCCAACACTTTTATTGATGTTGACCCAATTTAAAACACTTTATTGCCCCAAGTATTAGCTCATATTATTTTATATACAGTTATTTTATATTTAAATAATTAATTCATTTAAAATAAAATGAATCATTTTAATTTATAGATAAAATAAATAATTTATATATTCCCTTCGTGTTTTAATAAGTGTTAAAGTTTGACTTTTTTCGCTATTCACATAATGACTTTGACTTGATTAATTACTAATACATCAAAAATAAATGTTATTGTATAATACATTGTTGGATTTGTTATAATGTATACTTTCATAATATCAATTTTTTTTTAATAATTTTACTAACATATAAATAGATATATTAACGGTCAAAGTCGTATCTCGGCATGCGTGTTTGGTCAAATTGTAACACTTATTAAAACACGGAGGGAGTATATAAAATATTATAAAAATATGGAGTATTACACAACGTGATTTCCACTAACTCACCTATACGGCTATAACCACTTTGGTGTATTTTTATTTTAATTAAAATTATAAAATAATTATGATTATAAGAAACTTCCTGTGTTCTTTTTTATTTGGCCTGTTTCTTTTATCACGCTTGTCGATGCATAACTTAAATCATCAATAACTTAAATTCTCTATAAGTAAAAATTATAAAAGTTGTATATCGTGATAGTACTTATTTAGATGATTCTAACAAGATCTCACACAAACATGTTTTTCCTTGCATGTAATTCACTAAAGATGGTCAAAGGTAGAGTGATGAATAGTGTAAAAGTCAAAGCGGGTCAAGTAAAAAAGAACGGATGAAGTAGAAATCAAGTGAGCATGGAGGTATGGAGCGGGCAATGAGTGATCGGGCTTCGTATAGATGCAAAACGGAACGAATATGATTATAAATCCCACCACCTATGAGTCTATGACGGATATATGTCCCTCTTTGTCTACAATCCACAAATACTATCTCCATACCTAATTTAGCGCGGTTAAAAGCCTAGTTTCTTACCCATATTGCAATGCCCTTATGTCCATAGACTCACGAGGGAAGATGATTTTGACACACCTATGATACGTTGTGACTTTATAAAGAGGTGTGCCAAAACCAATTTTCATGTACAATCCACTGGTGACAATTGCGGAGAAGAAGTAAATCCAAAACCTCTGCACCCAAGGCAATTTCATTCCGCACTGTTTTATCTATCCGAAAACAGTTGCAGGACATTGGTACCCAAAAAAAAACTTCAACTACAGTAGCTACTATTATTAGAAACAAAAACACAACTTAATATCTTCATTTTGTCCAATTCTCCATTTTCATCTCTCTCATCAACGACACGACCTTTGAGTCTCAGTTAAAGCCGTCTTCAATAATTATACACTAAATTTACATTAATTTATTCAACAAACACCACTATTTATTTTAATCATCAAACTTCACTTTCGATGTCAACAGGTTCAATCAATCCCTAAATCTTTCCCTTTTTCTCTCTCCTTCAATTTTTCCAGATTTTAATCAATCATTTTCCTAATTTAATTTTAATTGTTGTTCTTCAGTTTGTAGATTAATGGCGACCATGTCAAACTCACTCTCACTCAAACATGGCTACTCTCTATACTCATCTTCTTCTTCATTTTCTCTCTCTAAATTCCACTCTAAACCTTCGTTCGTCGCTTCTAGAACCTTCAATGGTAATCGAAGTTTCTCCATCGCTGCTTCTTCCAGCTTCTCCAACGATAATCGAGAGTATGTCGGTTTATCTTATCAATTTTATTTTTGAATTTTTGAAGTTACGATCAATTTTTTGGATTGAATTTTTATTTGGATTAATTGTTGGTTGATGAAAATGAAATTTAGGTATGTGATTGTTGGAGGTGGAAATGCGGCGGGGTATGCTGCTCGGACATTTGTCGAACATGGATTGGCTGATGGCAAGCTCTGCATTGTCACTAAAGAGGTTTCTTCTTGATTTCAAATTTTTGATTGATTGAGCTTCTAGATATTTTTGGCTTCACCGCTCACACTAGTTATTAACTTATTATTATAACTCGGTTTGGATTTTTTTGTCGCGTTACTAGTTCAAATTACGACATCAACATAACTAATAATCCCTGCGCGTTAGTAATGTAGTAGTTTACCATACTTAAACGGAGATCATTACATATTATCTTAATTTATAGTACTTTGTATTACTAGATAATGTAGATATAGTGTTTGTTTGGTTCTTAAAAATTACAAAGTACAATTTTATGGGAGCAATGATTTTGTTGGGAGTATAACTTCCTATGTTCAACCAAACAAGTACGTAGTCACATTGGCGCAGAGTATAGTTGTGCTTAATTTGAGATTGAAGTATATATTACGGGTACATTTTGCCTAATGTTCATTGTAGACTTGAAGTTACATTCTTGTAGTGAATTTTAGAAAGGGATTAACGAAGTATGAATTGGGAATTGAAGTCTGATATGGAACAAAGGTACTTTGATCAGGTGTGTGTTGTAGGCAATTCTAGCTATATGGTAGACAGTTTAATTCTGAGGTTGAGTTAGCGATTGAAGCATGTCTAGACTTTCGTGTCTTAGATTAGGAAAACAAATTGCCATTTCTATCTGAAAGACCGGATGGCTTAAATTGCCGCAAATTGTTAGCTTGTTAAGAAAGAGGGGGGGGGGGGAGGGATCCTGAAATTACTGTTTTGTCACTTGTTGTGTTGTTCGTGCCTCAAATTTTGCTGAGGCAAATGGGGAAAAGATGTAATGGAGGTGAATTGGGAAGAGAAGTTGTGTCAATGTAGTTGATTTTGCTGTGATTATTATAGATGAAGATAATTATCACCAGGTCTGTGGTGCATTTGACACACGGGTTGTGTTCTAAGAAGCTGTTCTGTCACTTAACTGTTAGATAACTAATTTTTGACTTAAGTACCTTGTTATGTGGTTCATGTCATGGGAGATTCAGAATGCAAAATGAGGTTCAAGGATTTTAAAGCAGCTATGTGTCAGACTTCTTCTGTAATTGCTATTATTTGTTGAAGTAGTGATCTTAACCATCATCTCATGAGCCAAATTTTAGTGCATTGCTAGTAGAAAAGTTCAAGAGAAAGGAGGAAAAAAGGGAAATCCCTGAGCTTTAGTGTTCAAGCTAATCTGTTTTGTGGAAAGATTGGAAATGCTGTTATCCTACAGCATTTTGCACTTTGTGAGCAGGTAGAGGTCTCCACCAGGCTCATTGGCTGCGGTATTAGTTTTGTAGGGATACGAAGTGTTAGGAGATGACACATAGCCATATTAGTGGCATGAAACTTTTGAGGTTTGAAGTTGTTGGAAAGACATTCTTGAAAAGTGAGTAAGGTTGTAATCTGTAAGTCATTTTCTTAGAACTTTACCTTTGAATAGATTGTCCAAATTCCCATTGGATAGTTTGAATGAAAAATAAGAGCATACTCTGGGTACATGCCGTACATCAGTTAAATGATATCACTTTACTTGTCTCTACTAGTTTTTATTATTTGTGTGGGTACTGTGCCACTGATGTTAATTTGCAGGAGAGCCTATGTTTTTTTAGACTTGTATCTATTATCTTAAACACTGTCTATGGATGTATTTGGTCAAGTACTGAAATCAGAATTCCTCCCACCCAATCCCAAACAAGGAAAATTAAAAAAATGTGAATTGAATTTCACTTATTAAACTACACACTGCTACATTTGTTGATTGTTTCTGTTTGACATATCTTTTTGATGCAAGGCTTACGCACCATATGAGCGTCCGGCATTGACGAAGGGCTACTTGTTTCCATTGGATAAAAAGCCTGCACGATTACCAGTAAGACACCAGTTTCATCTTTTAAGTTGGAAAACATTTGCCAATTTTTAGGTTGCAATTGTAACTTAAATAATTTCAGACTTGGTGAAGTAAAGTTAAAACCATTTTGATTTGTTATGATTACTTAAGGGTGGAGTGTCGGATTTTCTGAAACTTAGTGTATCTACGACTCTGACTTCAAATTGACTTTGAAGGGTTTCCATACTTGCGTTGGATCTGGTGGTGAAAGGCAGACTCCAGAATGGTACCAGGAGAAGGGGATTGAGGTATGCTTAATAATTTTCTTTGGTGTTCAGTAATACTGGCTGTTCTCTTGATCTTTCTAGTTTTGTTATTTTTGGCTAGTCAAAAAAGCTTTGTACATGACTAACAAGTAATGAATTTCAACTTTTGTCCTTGAAATTTACCTGTTTTTATTTCTCATTTTTGGCTTTAATGCCTAGGGGGTTGTGACATCTGTGTGGTATATTTTGTTTCTCCACAGATGATTTACGAGGATGCTGTGACAGGTGTCGATATTGATAAGCACACTCTACAAACCCAGTCAGGCAAATCACTGAAGTATGGGTCACTTATAATTGCTACTGGTTGCACAGCTACAAGGTATTGTCATCTGTTTCTTTACGTGACTTGCTCTCATTTTCTCTTAAAGTGAAAAATGCACTCTTTAATGAAATACTAGTGGTTTATACGAAAGATATCTTTCTTCAACAAAGCTTGTAACATGATATCTAGCTGATGCATATAGTTTTCTTGCATGGACTTTAAAGACTGATTTTGGGGAAAAATTTGCATGTTTGGTTCCTGCTAGTGAGTTAAACCTTTGGTTCAGTCTGATTTGTTGCAAGCCTTGTAGTTAAGACTTAAGAGCTTATGAGCATATCAATCCATGATGATACATGAATCTAGGCCATGCTTAAATCTGCATGTCATGTTATTGAGGCTATGATAACTTGTTAAGTATTAAGTAATGTCTTCCGATACTCTGAATTTGTTAGTAGCAATATATATGATATGATGTGGACTATGGAGCACTAGAAGTAGAATATCTTGTGTCTAAAAATCCATTAACATAACATTTATTTTTGGATTTCTATATTTTGAATGCTGAAAGAATTACTCTATCATAATTTTTGTGATCTCTTCTCCTTTGTTATCTCTTATTATTTTATACTTTAGTTTCTAATCTGATAATGCCTTTTTTTTAAAGGGATCATCCTGCTATTTCAAGAATGTTGCAAAATCTGAGAGACCCATTTTCATACCTTTTGTTTCAGGTTTCCAGAGAAAATTGGAGGAAACTTACCCGGTGTGCACTATATTCGGGACGTGGCAGATGCTAACTCCCTTATAGAATCATTGGTAGTTCAACATCCTTTCTGAGCTTAATTTTATTGTTGATCATAGTGCCCTTATGTAAACTTATGAGCTGCTTGAAGAAGAATTTATCATCTTATAACATCAAGCTATGGATTCAATGCCAATTGTTGTCAAGATTCAAGGGTGATCTCTAGAAGTCAGTTGTTTATCTGATTTACAGATTTACGCATCATAACTCTGAGATTTTGCATAATTGCTTCATATGGGGATTTCTTCTCTTCAACTTTGGTTTTTATTTAAAGAATGTTCATGACTATATACATTACTGAATATGGAGTGCCATCTTTTTTTAAACCTATGTTGAGGCACTTCTTGATCTCTCCATTTATGGAAATTTACATTCCCTTCCATGACTCTAACCTTGTATTTGCTTGTAGTCACTATATGTGTGCTTTCTTCTTCATCATGAAATGAGTTTGAGGTACTAGTCGTACCACTAGTATATAAACATGAAGTTTCTATGCCTGAAGATTAAAGATTGTGTCTTTCAATATGCAGAAGAAAGCAAAGAAGGTGGTGGTTGTGGGCGGTGGCTATATTGGCATGGAAGTTGCAGCTGCAGCTGTGGGTTGGAACCTAGATACCACGGTATGGACAATATGTCATTTGGTTGAAGTTGGATGTTTAAATATCGATGCATTAAAATTGTAGTAGAAGAGGAAAAATGAGGAGAAAGTAAGATTTGTTACTTTATGCAACTGCATTTGGATATTCTAGTAAACTAATTGAGATACCAAGGATTCTTTTGCAAACTGGCAGTATTTGCTTTCCAGTTTTGAATAAAGAACTCGAAATAGGGTACATCTAAGATTTGACAAGTTTTTCTGCATTTTTCTTCCGGCAGTCAAAAGATTGCTTTCTCCAATGTGTACATGTGGGTAATTCACTTTGTAGTGCTTTGATTTAGCACTGATATCTTTCTCTTTATCTTGGTTGCTTTGATTAATTAGGTCATTTTTCCTGAAGACCGTCTTTTGTCAAAACTGTTTACTCCTTCACTGGCCAGGAAGTACGAAGAGTTGTATGAGCAAAACGGGGTCAAGTTTGTAAAGGTTGTCACTTTGTCAACAACTTCTCTGTCATTTGACTAGATCGTTGGTAGATTTTTTTTCCCCTTTGGAATAAATTTTAATTGATTGTAAAGTATTAACACTCAGTGATAATAAATGATATAGGGTGCTATGATTAAAAACCTAGAAGCTGGTTCTGATGGAAATGTGGCTGCTGTCAAACTTGAAGATGGTTCTACCTTAGAAGCAGACACTGTGGGTTTGCTTAATTTTTTATTTTTTTTATTTTGTAATACTTGCTTTGAATTTCTCCCCTTTGCATCATATTGTTTATAGTCATAAAATATTTAATAAAAAACTGATTTGTTTACTTGATGTCTTGGTGGTGGTTTTTTTGTATAAAGAGCAAATTGGAACTTGACTAAATTTATTTCAACTTGTGCAGATAGTTATTGGTATTGGAGCTAAACCTGCAGTCGGTCCTTTTGAAAATGTTGGCTTAGATACGACTGTTGGTGGTATTCAGGTGATTGCTAATTCTCTTTTGGAACTTCGAAGTACTCCCTCTATTTCAAGATGATGTTCACTCAGTAATTGTTACTCACTTTGATGTGGCTCATAGTTTATGCAGGGGACTTTCTATTCTATATTGACTAGATACAAGGTTTTTGTAGCAATATTGTTGGCGTAATTTCATTGTTAGACCGTCCAGTAAGCATGGTAGTCACATGTACTAGTTTCGCTGCATTAATCTCATTTGTTAAGCACTCTATTACTAGATCTGTGGGCCTAAGCCTTCTGAAATTAATAACAAAGCATCACTCCCTGTAGATGAACTTCATATATGTAGTCAAGTTCTGGTTTCTTTTTAGAATGAATACATTATGAGTGCAATACAAAACATATGCTAAATTGTGAACTTGATGTCAGGTTGATGGTCTGTTTCGCTCCAGAGTTCCTGGAATATTTGCCATTGGAGATGTTGCAGCTTTTCCATTGAAAGTATGTTAAGCATTCTCACTCTATTAAACATATTTTTCCCCAAGGGGTTGCTTTCTCACGCAGGAAGTGCTGGGTACATATTTGGCAGATGTATGACCGTATTGCTCGTGTTGAACATGTGGACCATGCCCGTAAATCAGCTCTGCATTGTGTCAGTGCACTTTTGAGTGCTCGAACTCACACGTAGGCAGACTATTTATTTATTATTATTATTTTTTAATTATCTTGTTTTTAGATTGGTTATTGTGGTGCTTCCTGACAAGCTATCAGTCCTCTTTCTTGATAATATTTTCCTACTTGAATGTAGATATGATTACCTTCCCTACTTCTACTCAAGGGTATTTGAGTATGAAGGGAGCCAAAGAAAAATATGGTGGCAATTTTTTGGAGACAATGGTAATGATGCTGCTTAAAATAATTGTGTATTCTGCATTTAACTGCAGCAGATTTACAACTTTTAATATGACTTAATAATCATGTACTTTTTATTTTTTATTTTTTATTATAATGATCACCTTTTTAACAGTTGGAGAGACAGTTGAGATAGGAAACTTCGACCCCAAGATTGCTACATTCTGGATAGATTCTGGTATACTCTATTCATCACCTTCCTTCCTACTGCTGTTTTTTTTTTAGTTTTTTCACTGTCACAGTCAGTAATACTTGAGCACTTCTAACAACCCTTGTCTACTAAACAGGGAGACTGAAAGGAGTTCTTGTTGAAAGCGGAAGTCCTGAGGTACTGTCATTGTTACCTCATAGATGCATTTCATAAATTTTGTATTTTTTGACGTATATGTGTGGTATATCCTTCTACTATGTGAATGGCATAGGTTGTTCACATGTAATCTTGAAGGCTGAAAAGTTACTTCAGTTTATTTCTGAAATTGAAAATGACGCTCTTCTTGATTGGAAGAAAACATTGTATTATTAGGTACTAGGTCTTAGAATTGTATTGCATATATATGGTTCATTGATGCCTTTAATCTTTGAAACTACAGTGTGCTCATAATCTTAACTTAATCTTAAGTATAATTTTATATTGAAAACTTGGATTGTACCCATGATTTTTCACGAACAATGTAACATATACTTTTGCTCTTTTAAAACTTTCTTGAATTTTATTCTTGGTTCTCTTTTAAAACTCCCTTAATTTTTCTTAAATGCTCTTTCGTTTACTTACTTTACTCACCTTTTTTCAAACTCTTTTGGTGATTTTGTTATGTCCTTCTCTTTATATCGTACAATTCCTTATGACGATTCATGCTAGTCGACTCCAAAGCATTTTGGGACTAAGGCTTTGTTATTGTTGTTGTAGTGCTACATATACTTTTGGCAGTAGGATCTTTTTATCAGCTTCACATATCACATATATCTTATGACCATTTTCAGGAATTCCAACTTCTTCCCAAAGTTGCTAAGGCTCAGCCTTTCGTTGACAAAGCCAAGCTGCAAAGTACATCTTCAGTAGAGGAGGCCTTAGAAGTTGTTCGTCAATCACTGTAGGCTGGGGCAACAGTTTAGGTAGGGCAAGTAGCTGATTAGTTCTACACTCAGCTCATCCATTTACACTGATTGTCAAATTTTATGGGCATGTAACAAATAATCGGATTTTTTTTGGACTTGATAGTGAGGTGAGAGAGAGGGGAGGTGAAAGAAAACTGTTGGCGGACGGGCCATGGTTTTCTTGTGTTCTACATGTTCATCTAAATAAAAACTAAATTTTGACCCCATTTGATGAAGGGGATGCTTTTTGTTAATCTATAGTCACACTTACATGAAGATTGTTTTTTTTATTTTTTTTAAAGGTAAGATAAAAATATTAGGATGTCCTCCTCACGAGGGGTACTATTAATGTATCAGAAGAAAGAATTGAAAATGAACTAGAGTTATCAGTTTATCACAAACATCAATATTCATACTTTCAGGAACTAAGTATCCCACATTATCGATCCAATAATTTGCTACACAGTTTGCCTCCCGATAGATGTGATGCATACTCCAATTGTGAAACTGGGTGAAGAGAGAAGAGTGTCTTTGATATCATGCTCAATTTGTTAAGGGACTGCCCATATGCCTTTTATTGCGTTAATTAGGGGTGTTCAAAATTTGGTCTGGACCGGGGATCGGCCGGTCCGGATCGACCCAGGACTGGACCGGACCAAATTAATCGGTTCGGTCTTCGGGTCGAGAAAATTATTTTTACGGTCCAAAACCCTATACAAACTGGTTTTGGACCGGACGGATTTTTTCCTTAAAATTATCCATAAAACCTTTTATAATGATTAATATTATCCTTAACAATCTTGAAAAACTTTAGTCGTATGAGCTTTTTTGTACTAAACATACAAAAAAAGACGTTAAAATATTGCTTTTCTTTTAATTTTTTTTCGAGTTTTCCATAGATTATTTAAAATTTAGGAATTTTTTTTATAAAAATTCTAAAATCAATCTAACCCGGTCCGATTTGGGTTTTGGACCGATTTTTTCAGCCCAGACCGGGTTTGGTCCAAACTTAATCAGTCCGGTCTTCAGTTCTTGAAATTCAATTTTTCGGTCGTCGGTCCGGTCCGGTCTTGGACCAATGAACAGCCCTAGCGTTAATAACTATTCCTTTCGTATTTATTACTTGCTCCACATTCCTTTTGCAGTCGTATTTATTAATAACCATTTTCTTTTTTGGAAACTTTTGACAATCTAATATATATATAAAGGGGAGTTTTTTCCCGAGTTTTAGAGAGCCATGTAAGACTTTAATTTTTTTTAAAAATTTAGAGCGCCGTGTAGGTTTAGTATTTTTAGAGCGTTACGTATAGGACTATGCCACGTAGGATTATTATTTTAAAGCGCCACGTAGGATTAAAATTAAAGATTTAAATTTATTATAAAAATAACATATAATCTTTTAAAATTGAAAATTTTATCTAAGAGAATTTATTTTATTTCGTATATATATATACAAAAATACTATTTAAATTAAAAAATGAAATTCACGTTCAATTCGTTTTTTAAAACAAAAATTGGATTAGATTAAAAAAAATATAAGAAGTGATTATAATAAAATATTTTTTTTAAAATAATACTGATAAAAAAAATATATGAAATCACGTTCAATTATAAACATATCACTTTTAGATTAGATACAAAAAATAAAAAAAAAAAGAGAAAAATCATTGAAACTAAAAATATATCTTTCTCTTTTTCGAGAAAAAAAAAATGTTTATCATTTATCATTTATTCGGCTAAAAGATTAAGTTCTACGTTAATAAAATTTATCATATCTAATAAACTTTATCACCACTTTAAATCCAGTATTTTTCCAATCCTATGTAAACTCATCTAATGTTCTACACAAATAAACAGAAAACTTCTGCATGCAAAGATGCATATTTTAGAATTTGAATACCATGAAATTCTTGAAAGGATGTTAATTTTGAAATCAAGGGGGCGAGTTTAATTATGCAACTTATCAACTGCACGATCAACTGGACTTATGTGAGCCTTAATTGTGTAAGATTAAAAGAATAGTAATATTGTGTATTAATATTTTGTTATTTTGATTAAATATTAAGTGTTAAGTTTAACTATGATTAAAACCCGTGCATTGCACGGGTTTAAATATAGTATTTTACTATTTTCCTCCTTACTAATGGTCCCCTTATATCTTATTTTAATATTTATCATATTTATTGTCTGGAACTACTCGCTTAACAGATCAATTTGTGAACGATTACTCGCTAAAAAGTTATATTAAAAAAAACTACTCCCAAATGTAAAAAGTTTGGGTAGCACTACCCTTTTTCATTTTCCAACAATTAATTCCGGCAAGTGGAGCCCATTTTTTATTTTTCCTTTATAAAACCATCATCACCCTTGTATATATTAACTAACCCTCCTCTTCTTTGCTAAAACTCAATCTAAACAACAAATTTTTGGCGAAAATCGCCAATTAAAGAAGGAAAAACGATTTGATTATCACAAAGGTTTGGTTTTTTGGATTGATTTTTTGCAAAGAAGAGGAAGGTTTAGTTAATATATACAAGGGTGATGATGTTTTTTTGGAGGAAAAATAACAAATGGGCTCCACTCGTCGGAATCAGTTGCCGAAACATGAAAAAGGGTAGTGTTACCCAAACTTTTAAAATTTTGGGGGTAGTTTTTTTTATAAAACTTTTTTAGCGAGCAGTAGTTCACAAATTAACCCGTTAAGCGAGTAGTTCCTAACAATTTTTTCTATTTTCTATCCTCTCCACTAGACCTGGCAATCTTGACTCGACCCGAACGACCCGACCTATGACCCGAAATTGACCCAAAAACGTAAACCCGAAATTGACTCGAACACGAAACTGACCCGTCCCGACCCATACCCGTCCCGATGCCCAAATTGACTCAACCCGAATTAACCCGATACTCGAATTGACCCAACCCGAAGTTGACCCGATACCCGAAGCGACCCGACCCGAAGTGACTCGAAACCCGAAGCGACTCGACCCGATCTTGACCCAAATTGGTTGACTCGAAGGGACCCGAAGCGACCTGAACTATACCCGAAATAACCCGACCCAAAATTAACTAGTACTCAAAATGACTTAACTGATTTAGGGCTTAATTAATTTACCTGAATAAACACTTATCGAAAATAACCTAAACATTATATTCTTGTGTGTATATGCTGTTGGAATGTGCATGTAATTTAGAACTCATAATTCATAAAGTGTTCCATTTGATTAGGAACACTTGTGATTGTTATTATTACTATTACTCTTAGCTTCTTCTTTTAAGTGTTACTCCCTTTGTCCTAATACTTAACACATTTTCCATTTTCGTCCCTCCTAAAATATTTGACACGTTACTGAAATTGGAATGGGACCACTAATAAAAATTATTTTCCTATACTCTCCTTGGGATCACAAACCCCAAAACCCAATTAAATCCTATATTTTCTCTCTCCTCACTACCTCCACTTTTTGTTTTCTTACAATATAAAAATACAAAAGAGAATCTTTTATATAATTAACAAATGTTTTAAATGAATCCACTTATAGTTTTCTTAAACTACGTGTCCACCCCAACGTCCCAAGTATTTTGGGAAGGAGGGAGTACATTGAATTTTTTTTTTCCACTATTCACTTTATCTAATTTGAATTTTTGACCAATTAATTAATGATAGTGATTTTACATATGAACAATGAAGTCTTGTGTGTATAGTACTGTTGGAATTGTCTAATGAATATTTTATTAATGTTCAATTGTTATACTTTATACTTAATTGATAATGATAATGATAATATATTATTGGTCAAATTTCTACATCAACTTAGCTGAAGATTTTCTCGACTCGAATTTGACCCGACCTAAATTTGACCCGACCCGAACTTGACTCGACAAATGAACCCGAAGACTGATCCGATCCGAAATGACCCGACCCGAACTTGACCCGAAGAGTTGACCTGATACCCCACCCGACCCGAATTACCATGGACCCAAACTTGACCCGGAACCTGAATTGATCTAAACCCGATCCGAATATTGATTGACCAGACCCGAACTGACCCGACTCGTACTCGACCCGAACCAGGTCTATTTCCCACTTATATTCACTTTTGTTTTTTTAGATTCTTTTTAATTCTTCAACCAACCTCACTTCCATCATATTTTATTACTCCACGCATGGAGAAATGGAGCAAGTAATAGAATACGGAGAAAGTAGAAGATTATCAACTTCAATTTGAATATTCTGGATGCCATATTGAAGAGCTAGTTAAACTCCTTTATGAAGAGCTGCAGCTTCTGCTAGAAAAGCCTTGGTGCTCTCGAGGTTGAAAGTAAAAGCCTTGAGAAGTGCGTGTGTCGTTGCTATCTTTAATGATGATTCCTGTTGCTGCTGAGTTGTTACGACACCTACATGAAGTTGGTATACTTTGTAACACTTTGCCACGCTACTTTGGCTATTGCAATATAAAAAATAAAAAAATAAAAAAAATAAAAAACCATCTCTAAAATGTAGAAATTAACTTTTCTGTCTTATTTTTAAAATTATTTACAGAGTCACAAAACTTGATGTTGCATACGGTATTCAAACCAAGGTTTAAGGCTTGTGGTAGGTCTAGTGGTTCAAGTCTACTTATCTTTAACTCGTGAACTTAGATTTCTCATATTTAGCAACACCTTAAGGTGGCAGAACCTTAAAATTAAGGGCAAGGTTTGAATAAGGAATTAGTAAAGGGTTACAGTGGATACCGAGACATGTAGCTAAGGATGAGGAAGACACATTAATTGACAAAATGCTTCGGGGAGTCGAAAATAAGCATAGAACCAGAGATTCCTAAATAGGTCAACCTTTTGAATTTCTGTGGAATTCATAGATAAACAAGAGACAACCTAAGGATTAAAACATCTGCATGCATAGCCAAATATTTCACAAAAAAGTTCAAAGCCAAGATTAGTCAAAGAGATTACAAATAATTTTCTCAATTAAGCATCTTTCTTGATGTCACAAATGCATATAAAACAAAAATAAAATTAGCATCATTTTGCAGATATATATTAGTATATGTTCTTGAAGCATGTAGAAGCACATTGTAGTTGATAGTGGCTTTCTAACTGTAGCTTCAAATCACATCCAATTATTACTTATATTTAAAATCTAATTTCCTCTAATTAACTTAAATTAAATTGACGAGATGAATTAGGGCAACCTAATCCTGGTCTAATACATGTTTGGAACATAAAAAAAAATGATTAAATTCTTAATCTGCGTTGACTATCCTAACATTACCTCGCTCATTGGTGATCTCATATGATTCTAAAGCTGGTAGCCAACTAGCCATGTCACACCCACGTAAGAAGTCATTAATAATTTTTAACATTTAATTTTTGTAATGTAGCAAGAGCTAATTTTGATTCAAGGTTCACTATTCACTAATAATAACAATAATCATTTTAACAAGAAAGTCTAAGCTTTATATTACTTGTACAATATATGTTTTTGCTATCATAAAACATAATTTGGTAAAATTGTTATCTTTAGGAAATTCCATTATTAATTGTTGTTTATTAGCAACCCTTCCAACTGTTCCAAGCGAGTAAATGTGCAAAAAAAAAAAAACCTAAATGGTCGACACAACCTAATTTTACGAACATAATAAAAAAAATGTGTTAGTTATTATGTAAAACTAGATTAGTGTTCTTGCGATGCACAGTAGTAATATTCTTTTTTTTCATAATTAATTTGTGATATAATATAAAAATGAGGCAACTCATGTGGAATAAACAAATGCAATGCTTATTAGAAAGATGAAATAATAATTCAAAAATTATAAAGACTACAATTGAGAAGAAAATATATTATTTTTGATTAGTTGTGTTGAAAATATTTAAAAATAGTATATATTTTATTACATTAATGATGCATGTTATTCCCAATAAAACTACACAATGTAGATGTTGTATGTTTTTTTTATTAATGTATTTATTTAGTTAAAAAAAAAAATAAAAAAATACTATACAATGTATAAATTAAATGATAATATTGTATTTTTGGCTATGTACGTACTTCCAAAAAAATAAGCTAAGTAGAATAATTTTTTTTAAAAAAACTTAAAACTGACATCATATATTGTATTGGCGGGAAATTTTTGAATGATAGCTTGACATATGTCAAAAATGATCGATGTAAACATGACATGTTTTAGTAATAGTTAATAGATTTTTTGAAGGAAAAAAAAAGTTATAAGTTGGTAAAATTATTAACAAAAAACTATATTATTGTTATTTCATAAGATTTCAAATTAACACCATGAATAGTTTTTTTTTCTTTTCCCCCATTGAACCCCACTATTATACAGCTATATAATGGTAATTTAAATGTTAATATTGTATTTTTGGCTCCTCTATTTTATACTCTCCACAATATGTCAACTTTCTAAATTATAGCTTATTCTCCCTTAATTAAAAGGTTTCAAAATCTTGTGTAACTATTTTAAGTAAATTTTTTTTACGAAATAAAAATGAATACAATTATTATAAAGATAATATATAATATTAGGAATAATATATTATTATAGTTGTATTATACAAATATTCTAAAAATAAAAGATTTTTGCTAAAAAGGGAGGGAAAAGTTTTAGAGGGAAAAAACAGCACCAGGAAGTGACACGTGTCATTTCTGGTGTCTGTCTTAGTATATGTTATTGATGCTATTAGAATGGTTGAAAAGAATATTTTAAAAATATTAACCTTTTGCCCTTTTTTTTTTTTTTTGAAAGAAACGATACCGAGATATATTATTAATTATGATTCATTTCTATCAAAGTGGTGATATATTATTAATTAACTTGTTACTACATCATATTACTTTTATTATGGAAGAAAATTCATCCTTAAAAAATGAAAGATTTTAATGGTTAGGTTCGTGTGTTGAAAAATGGCAAATGTTACATATAATTTGCAATTCTGAGAAAACAATGGAAGTATATTACCATAGTAATTACGTTTGACTATAAAGTGATTAAAGTCAATAAAATGATCATATAAATTTTAATTTGTGAAAGAAGACAATAGATTTTTCTATATAGGAGAAGATTATCATCACTACAAATATGTTTAATCTTTGTAGTTCAAATATATATTCATATTATTGGTTACTTATAAATAAAACTGTTATGCTCAATTGTTCAAATACATGAACAATATGTATCTATCTATCGTAGACTTTGTAAATGTAGGTCTTCGGCAAAGAGCATGACATAAAGTTTGTCTTATTATGGTCGTATGGAAAATTATATCAATTGGTTACCTTAAGAAATGAAACTCCTATTAAATGTAATTCAACCATAGATTGGGGACTTGGGGTCCTTTTTAAAAAATAAAATTAATTAAATTTCACTAAATACTTCGAATAATCTTGAGATAACAAACAAAATAAATGAGCAAAATAAAATAATAAATTGGAATTGGCGAAGTAGACATCGAAAAGATGCTAACTATTCGTGCAATGCATAGTTGTATTTGTGGTCCATTCTCACCCATCTTTTCTTATCTAAAGATAATATTGACAAATGCTCATATATACTCCTATTTTACTTAAAATACTTATTTTGAGTGGTATTAAGACATGGATTAATTTGCATCTGCATGCATCATTGTCTTTTGTGATCCACTAAAGAAATATGTGAGAATACTTGTTGATTGAAGTTGAACTAGAACTAGAACTAGATAGAGTTTTATCATTAAATTTGATATGGTAAAAAAAATTAAGTTACACTTACAAGCTAGCCTGACTACATAAGTTGGAGCTCAAACATATACTCATATTAAAATAACCCAACTGGCTAGTTGGTGTTTCAAAGGCTCAAACAATGTCTCGGGTTGTTGCTATATTAGACAAGAAATCATGAAAAATTTTAGTGATCAATTTATACTTCCTCTGTTTTTTTTAGTTGACACCCCTTTGACTTTTACACTATTCACAAACTACACTACTTTGACTAGCTTTTGTGATTTATAGTTAGATAAAAGATAATCAAGTAGGATCTTGTTTGTATATTGTATTAATATCCACTTTTTATAATTTTACAATGTCGAGAATTAGAGATATTAATTGTTTAAAAAGTGCATTGACAAATATGACAATAAAATGGTGTCAACTAAATGAAAACGGAGGTAGTATATGATATCAATTTAGGGTGGAAAAATCTTTTTGATATTATTATTTGATTTAAAAATTACGTGACATGATGGATTATGTTTTCTTTGCTGTAAATCAATATAATCCGTACAATAACATTTCTACCGAATAAACTTTTTATCCACCTGTTTTTTTTCATTAATAAAGATTAGAAATCCAACTGCTAAAGGTTAATTCATTTTTTAAAGGGAGATGGCTTACCAGAATACTTCATAATAGTGAAACCTTCCTATTTTGACTTAGTTTTCCAGGATTATTTTGATTTGTGCTACGTTCTATGGTACGTACTAGGGTTAACTAGGGTGGAATATTCTTCACCAATTATTTTCATAAACAAAGGATTCATGAAACAGTAGCTTAGGAAAGATCAAAGATACTAGGTATCATTTATAAAGTGAGACTTAGCAAGTCCGACATTAGTTTGGATTATGTATCATAATCTCATAGATTGATTATGCTGAAATTTTGGTAGTTAATGTTGGATGACATTAATTAAAAAACTAATTTTTAAACTCAAAAATTTTCTCCTTTGAATATCCATTTAGGTAGTAGATTTCCAATTCCAAAATTTGTGTGTATCCAAACCATATCAAATCGAATACGAGTTTTGATGATTTTAGCATTAGTAGATATTGATTATCAGAGCCAATAAGGATATTTAAATCTCACATGAACAACCCTACTTATGTCATAAAATTGTACGTTGACCATATCCATATTTTTTTTTGGTAAGAAAGTTAATTGGCCTGAACTGATACCGATCACAGTTTATCAACCAGCTAGGCAGCTAGTCCAACTACATAGGTTAACGTTTGAGTGTAGATGGGGGTAGGTAATAAGTGAATCCCCTTATTTCCAAACAAATGTAGATGGTATGATACTCGAGATTGTAACCTCAAAGTCACAAGATAAGTTTCCCACCATATCCCCGACAGCATAAGTTGTATAAGTTTCAGCGTATACTACACTCTTCAATCAATTAATCAAAGCCTTAATCTCATAAGTGGGATCGACTACATGAACCAAATTTGATTATTCTGTGTAGTCATCGACAAAAATGTTCCTCAACCGTCTCTTACGATCCAATGCCTCATCCTCATGACACTGTTCATGTTTTTTAATTTCTTATTGTTGAGTTATTTAGAGTATTGCATTGCTTGATGAAATAAACTGCTGTATTTACACCTTTTGGAATAATGGTTATATGGCACCGTTTGGAATACACCTTTTGGAATAATGGTTATATGGCACCGTTTGGAATACACCTTTTGGAATAATGGTTATATGACACCGTTTGGAATACACCTTTTGGAATGATGGCTATTCACTTTTTTGCATGCTGCATATATATATTCAACGTAAGGATTGTGGGGATTATCAGATTTTTTATCTCTTCATTAAAAGTCAATTTGCATGTGTTTGTCATTGTTCATCATCACAAAATAAATATACTAGTTTACATTGAATCATAATTATACTACACGTAATTGTGATTGTTCTTCGTTGTATCTCCTAAGTAATTTCGTGATACCCGAGTTGTAGTTTAAGGGTCAAAATATTACTTTTGGGAAAGTGATTCCGTTCACGCCTCGAAGGTTATTATTGTTTAATTCCGATTTCTTCTTTGTGTCCCTTGTATTTTTAGTATTATCCCCAACAATCCAAAAGTAATATTCTTGCAAAGATGGCCACCGTTAAGGAATTGACATCAAATTTCCAGAAATTGGACAAGTTCGAGGGCGTGGGTTTTCGAAGATGGCAAAAGAAAATGCATTTTCTCCTGACTTCTCTTGGTGTGGCATATGTTCTCACTACCCCAAAGCCATTGGAAGAGGAAAATAAGACATTGGAAAATACTAGAAAGAGGAATAAGTGGGAGAATGATGACTACATATGTCGTGGACACATTCTTAACGGTATGTCTGATGACTTGTTTGATGTTTATCAATTTTATGAATCTGCTAAACTTCTTTGGGATGATTTAGAATCTAAGTATATGGCCGAGGATGCATCTAGCAAAAAGTTTCCTGTTAGTAATTTCAATAATTATAAAATGGTTGATAGTAGGCCGGTTATGGAACAATTTCATGAAATTCAAAGAATTTTAGGGAGTTTTAAACAACATGACATAAGTATGGATGAAACTTTTGTTGTATCTTCTATTATTGATAAATTGCCACCTTCTTGGAAAGACTTTAGAAACACTTTAAAGCATAGAAAGGATGAAATAAATGTTGAAGATTTGGGTTCCCATATTCGGATTGAAGAGGGAATCCGAATTCAAGATGGACAAAAGGATGGAAATCCTAGTTCTATCATTAATATGGTAGAGGACTCTAACTCAAATGACAAGAAAAGAGGAAATGATTCAAACAATAATAAAGGCAAGAAGCCTAAGGGTGATAGTGATGGTAAAAAATCACGTACTTGTTGGGTTTGTGAAAAACCCGGTCATTTTAAAAAGGATTGTACCATTTGGAAGAAAAAGATGAGCAAGAAAAGGACTCAAAGTGGGAAAGGCGAGTCAAGCCAATCTCAAGACAAGCAAGGTAACTCTTGTACACAAATTTCACTTAATTCATTTATGGATTATGTGTGTGTGATTTCTGAAATCCTATGTGTGCAGGATAATTGTTCGTGGTACATCGATTCAGGAGCATCGAGGCATGTATGCAAGGATCGTTCATTGTTCAAGACCTTTTTAGAGGTTGATGATGGAGAAATCCTATACATGGGAAATGATTCCACAACAAGGGTGCTAGGCAAAGGACAAGTAGAAATAATTTTTAGTTCAGGCAAATCTCTTATTTTAAGAGATGTGTTGTATGCTCCCGAGCTTAGGAGAAATCTTGTATCCAGTGCTATCTTGAATCGATTAGGATTTAAAATGGTGTTTGAGTCGGATAAATTAATTTTGTCTAAAGGTGGTACATTTGTAGGACTTGGTTATTTGTATGATGGAATGTTCAAATTAAGTATTTGTAATAATGTTAGGGATAATGTGTATGTTGTAAGTAATAACTCTTCTCTATGGCATTTTAGACTTGGACATGTTAATTACAAGAAGCTTTACTTTATGTCTAAGCATGAATTAATTCCATCATTTGATCCAAGGATAGAGAAGTGTAGAACATGCATGCTAACAAAAATTACAAGGAAACCATTTCCTAACAATATAGAAAAGGATACTTCATTGCTTGATTTAGTGCATAGTGATTTATGTGACTTTCACAACACTCCTTCCTTAGGCAATAAGAATTATTTATTAACTTTCATTGATGATTTTTCAAGATTTTTCTATGTATACTTATTGTTTTCTAAGGATGAAGCCCTTGACAAATTTAAAATCTACAGAAATGAAGTAGAGTTGCAAACAAATAAAAAGATTAAAAAGTTAAGAACCGATAAAGGAGGTGAATACTATAATCCAAGTTATTTCCAATCTATAGGATTAGTACATGAAACAACCGCGGCATATACACCACAACAAAATGGTGTAGTGGAAAGGAAGGATATGACTTTACAAGAAATGGTTAATTCCATGTTATCCTATTTGGGTTTGAGTGATGGATTTTGGGGAGAAGCGGTTTTAACAACTTGTTACATTTTAAACCGAGTTCCTATGAAATGGAACGAGGTTACCCTATATGAGCTATGGTACAAAAGGAAACCAAACTTGAGTCATCTCAAAGTTTGGGGTTGTAGGGCAATTGTAAAAGTGTCGGAACTTAAACATAAAAAGTTAGGTGAAAGAGGAGTTGAATGCATTTTTATAGGATATGCGGAACATAGCAAATCCTATAGTTTTATGTGATAGAACAAAATGACTTTTGGTCGGTTCATACCACCATAGAGTCAAGGGATGCATTGTTTGATGAAAATAGATATTTATCAATTCCTAGACCTAAGGATATTACTCCAAATACCAATGCTCAAGGTGATGATCAAATTATGTTTGATCAAGAGGAAAATGACCAAGCTCATTTAGAGGAGGCATCTTCATCATCATCTCCACTTAGGAGAAGTAAGAGGGCTAGGAAAGAGAAATCTTTTGGCCCAGATTTTCATGTGTACTTGATTGAGGGATCAAGAAATAATGTTTTGACTCAATTTCCTTATATTTTTAATGTGGAAGATGATCCTTCAACATTTGATGAGGCTATGAAGTCTCATGATGCTCCATTTTGGAAGGAAGCAATTAATGATGAGATGGATTCCATCATGGGAAACAATACTTGGGTATTAGCTGATTTACCTCCTCAATGTAAACCAATAGGGTGCAAATGGATCTTCAAAAGGAAATTGAGGATTGATGGAACTGTTGAAAAATTCAAAGCCCGGTTAGTGGCACAAGGTTTTACACAAAAGCCTGGTATTGATTATTTCGATACATATGCACCTGTTGCTAGAATCTCAACTATAAGGTTGTTGATAGCTCTTGCGGCTATCTATAATCTTGTGATCCATCAAATGGATGTCAAGACAACGTTCTTGAATGGAGATCTAGAAGAAGAGGTTACATGCAACAACCGGAAGGGTTTGTTGTGGAAGGCCAAGAGCGAAAATTTTGCAAGTTGATTAAATCTTTGTATGGGCTTAAGCAAGCACCTAAGCAATGGCATCAAATTTTTGATGAGGTTGTGTTGTCTAATGGATTCAAGTTGAATAATTCAGACAAGTGTATATAGTAAATTTAATGACAATGGTGAAGGTGTCATAATTTGTCTATATGTAGATGACATGTTGATCTTTGGAACAAGTATGTCACAATTTGAAATGACAAAGGAATTCCTTAGTTCAAAGTTTTCCATGAAAGACATGGGAGAGGCGGATGTCATCTTGGGCATAAGAATAAAGAAGGAAAAAGGGAAGTTGATCTTGTCACAATGTCATTATATTGAGAAAGTGATCAAGAAATTCAATGTAAGTGAAAATTCTCTTTCTCTTTATTCAACGCCTATGGATCCCAGCGTAAAATTATTACCTAATGAAGGTAATGCAGTTTCACAACTGGAGTACGCAAGAGTAATAATTTGTTTGATGTATGCCATGACTAGTACTAGACCGGATATTGCTTATGCAGTTGGTCAACTAAGTAGATATACTAATAATCCTAGTATGCTACATTGGCAAGCAGTTCGACGTTTGTTGAAATACTTGAAGAAAACCATGGATTATGGTTTGTCTTATAGTGGATATCCCTCGGTTATAGAAGGATATTCGGATGCAAGTTGGATCTCTAATAAAGATCATTCCTCCACAAGTGGTTGGGTTTTCCTATATGGCGGAGGTGCTATCTCATGGGCATCAAAGAAGCAAACTTGCATTGCGGACTCCACAATGACATCGGAGTTCATTGCTTTGCATTCAGCTAGTAAAGAAGCTGAATGGTTGAAGGATCTCATGTTTGAGATACCTTTGTTGGCAAAACCAATATCACCTATAGTGATACATTGTGATAATAATGCAACCTTGGCTAAGGCATATAGTCAAGTATATAATGGTAAGTCAAGGCACATTGGTGTAAGGCATAGTTACACTCAAGGACTTATCAAGGATAGTATAATTACTATTGACTATGTTCGTACGAAGTTTAATCTCGTTGATTGCTTCACAAAAGCATTGGCAAGAGATGTTAATAAGAGGATGGCAATCGTTTTAGGATTGGAGCCCTAAATAATTACAAATAAGGAAATTTTAACTTAACGCCCAATAAGATGTTGGGTCTTAAGTTCAATAAGATTAATTTCTTTATTGAGCGATTGGGAACTTGTATTCATCCTAGGTAAGTTCCAGTTTTACTGTGATGAAAAGAGGTTGTTTTTCTTAATAGATTTTTTTACATTGTGCTTTGTCACAGGAGCATGTTTATATCTACCTATATAAGTACAAGGTTTGGCCGCTTCAAGAAGTTATTAGGGCATAACTTTGATGTACTTATGTATAGATATGAACACATGGCCTTAACGTGTCAAGTATATAATGTATTCAGGTTATAAGATCTTATGTGTATAATATCTTCAAGTTTCTTATATGTATTGATATTGGTTCAAACGTTTAACGATACCAATTGGATACTGATTCTTAGAATGTGTATTATACTAAGTGGAAGTTCAAGTCTTTGTACACTTTCATGTATGCATAAGATTGTTTTTGTGATGATGATGTATTGCATTGAGTCTAGTTTAATACTCTAAATGGGGGAGGATTGTTGAGTTATTTAGAGTATTGCATTGCTTGATGAAATAAACTGTTGTATTTATACCTTATGGAATAATGATTATATGGCACCGTTTAGAATACACCTTTTGGAATAATGATTATATGGCATCGTTTGGAATACACCTTTGAAATAATGGTTATATGGCACCGTTTGGAATACACCTTTTGGAATGATGGCTATTCACTTTTTTGCATGCTGCACATATATATTCAACGTAAGGGTTGTGGGGATTATCAGATTTTTTATCTCTCCATTAAAAGTCAATTTGCATGTGTTTGTCATTGTTCATCATCACAAAATAAATATACTAGTTTACATTGAATCATAATTATACTACACATAATTGTGATTGTTATTCGTTGTATCTCTTAAGTAATTTCGTGATACCCGGATTGTAATTTAAGGGTCGAAATATTACTTTTGGGAAAGTAATTCTGTTCACGCCTCTAAGGTTATTATTGTTTAATTTCGATTTCTTCTTTGTGTCCCTTGTATTTTTAGTATTATCCCCGACAGTTATAACTCAAAAAATAATAAACAAAAACGAAAGGTGTAAAAACGTGAGCAATTAAGCTAACAACTCTTAGGAGTTAGAACAACGTTTACCATTTTCCATGCCTGAACTTCATATCATTACTATACGAGGACCCTACTTTCAACGTTTGAATCCACATGTAAACGTTGTTAAACATACGCCAATAAAATTATTGAATGAGTCGTTAGATGTAACAAATCATAGCCCACCATACCATATTCGAAGTATATTAAATAATTATCATATTGAATTTTCTAAATTGAAATATTAGTCTCTTTCTATTGTTCATATCCATAATTGTATTTATATCATCCAAAGTCTTTCTATTTTCTACGTTATTAGCAAATAGCCAAAGATACTACCAAAAAGAGACACCGTGTTGACGACTTGACTTTAAAACAATCAATGTACCTAGGAATTTTCTACACCTCCATTTTGTAATAATCGCAATGGTAGAGAGTGTACATAGTTTAAGAAAAATATAGAGTAGGTTTATAGGCTTCAAAAATATAATGCAAGTAGACAAATTTTTTTATAATATAAACTATAATTAGTATGAGAGAGAAATAATAATAATAAAAAAAAAGTAGTATAAGTGGGGTTGGTAGGAGAGAGAAATGATAAAATATTTGTGAAGCTGATCAAGTTAATAGGAGAGATAATTAATAAAATAATAGTAAGTATTTACTTAAATAAAAAGTATTGCAACTATTATGAAACGAACATAAAAGAAAAGTGTTACGATTATTACAAAACGGAAGGATTAACCAAAATAAAAAAAATTAAATTCGAGTGGCGACCCCTTTGTATTACCTTGTAGTCCAAGGAAATTGTTTAGAGTTTTCCCTTCGTTGAAAATTCAAGGACATCATCTTATAAGTTACAAGTTCTCTCACTTTCTCTCTCACCACAATTTGTGTTAAATTATACAATTGTGTCTATTTATAATTAGTCATGTATTCTTGTGATATCACCTTAATTTCTTTTATATTTGTTAGCTAGTCAAACTGTGATCTTATTTGCAGAAGCAAGTCAAGCAACGCTATGGAAATCAAGGTAATTAATACTCTAATATTCATTTCTTAATTTGATAGGATCATTTATATTTTCTTAATTGTGTTGTTATTTTCAGTGATTTCATCGAATGTTTCTAATCATGTTTCCCTAACATCATAACATTAATAATAAAATGCATATATATATAAATATGGTCTCTTCTTCCTCTATATGTATATTTAACGGAAACTCAACTAGTAAGTTATTACTTTGTTGTGATCTAAAGGTATGTCGTATGCCCCTAGATCGAGTTTTTATATGCTGACTTTATTGATGAGATAGGCGGATTAGACCCAGACTAATATGTGAATACGTATTTGATTGATGTATTATTGTCGGTATGTAGTGTAGCCTAAGAGAAAAATGATGTGATCAAATGAAGAAATTTACGAATTAATATAAGGCGATGATCATTAATCTGGTTGTTGGGTTGTTTGTGTAGAAAGTGGTGATGAAGTTGGACATCCATGATGAGAAAGACAAGCAAAAGGCCTTGAAAGCAGTCTCTTCACTTACAGGTTGGTGCTCTTTCCTTATATTTTTTGACTCTCAAACTTTCTTTTCCTTTCTGTTTTTTCAATGATTTTTTCTTAAGCTAATATATGTGTTTTTTTTATATGCATATACTTTCCTTTTCTATTACTATTAAGGTACATATAAATTCATCATTAAATTTTGTGAAAAAAAAAGGATTTCATAAGACAGGATATGGAGTGATTTTGTTGTTCTTGTAAAAGGTATTTTGATACGGTAGATATTGTTCGAAAAATTAGGATAATACAATCAAGGCGATTAGTATATTTTTTTGGAAAATGCTATATGTAGCCCTAAAAGCCATGTATAAGAAGTTAAAATAGGAAAGTATTAATAAAATATATTCATTAATTACACTGATTTGCTCGTGATTTTGTCATACATTACTAAACTTATACTAAAAAAAGAAAGATATCAAATGCTTATTTGTAGCCATAAGGGCTATATATAGCATTACCCATATTTTTTTCACGGCTTAACAAAATTACAATTTACAACAATCATGAAAAAGTATTTTATTGATAATCATAATATTAACTACAAAATGTGACTGATTGGTAATATCAAGAGAATAGTTGTTGATTTAATCAAATATTACACATACTATGTACTATTAAGTTGTTGATTAATTTGATATTAAACAATTTATACTTTTCCTAACAACAAAAAAACAGAGGAAAACAGGGTATGTAAAACGATGCTAATCAAATTTATGATGGTTTGCAGGGATTAATTCAGTGGAAGTAGACTTGAAGGAAAGTAAAATGACAGTGATAGGAGATGCTGATCCAGTTGACGTGGTAAACAAGTTAAAGAAACCCTGGAAAGCACAGATTGTAACAGTGGGGCCCCCCAAAGAGGAGAAAAAGGATGATAAAAAGGATGATAAAAAGGATGACAAAAAGGATGACAAAAAAGATGATAAAGAGAAGAAGGAGAAGGAAGAGAAAGAGAAACAAATTGCAGAGCTTCTTAGACTTTACAGATTACATAACCCTCCTGTTTACTATTGTTATCAAACTATAGAAGATAATAATCCTAATACTTGTGTAATACTGTAATTTGCTAATTATGTGGATATAGTTTCCAATACTGAACTGTTATTCGTCGTTCGCAAATTAATGGGTGACGTTCACATTTTTAATTGAAATGACATTTTTGCCCTCGTGGGTATTTTATCTATTTAAGGGTCCACCATGGGTAAATTTAGTTACCGACAACATTAAAAACATTACCGACCCACCACTTGTGTTAAAAAAATCCCGAGCATTAAAAAATCCCGGTTCCACCATTGTACGGTAATCCCGAGGAATTTAAAAATCCCGGGTCAGAAAAGGAAAGTGTACGGAGTGATGTTTTACGATGGACGACGACAACGTTCACACGCCGGAGGGTTCGACGGAAGAATCTGTAAGTATTTCGGAATTTTTTTTTTTTTTTTGTAAATAGGACATCCGCTTGATTTTTCCGGAAATCTGGGGGAGATCCGCCCAAAATTTCCGAATGTCCCCAATAATATCCGGAAATTTCAAGCGGATGTACACATCCGGATGAAATTTCCGGATGTAATTAGGGACATCCGGAAATTTTGGGCGGATCTCCCCCAGATTTCCGGAAAAAAACAAGCAGATGTCCTTTTTTTTTGTTTTTTTTTACGTTATTATTATTAATATTATTATTATTATTATGGTTATTAATATTAGTTTTGTTAATTTTGTAAATTTCTGTTATGATTATGATTATTATTAATATTATTACTACTATTATTATTACTATTGTTGTTGTTATTATTATATTAGTTATTATTTGTTAATGTTACGTAGTTATTGTTGTTATTATTATTAGTATTATTATTGTTATTGTTATTATTATTAGTATTATTATTGTTATTATTATTATCATTAGTATTATTATTGTTATTGTTATTATTATTATTATTATTATTATTATTATTACTATTAATACTATTAATATTATTATTGTTATTATTGTTATTTTTATTATTATTATGATTATTTGTATTATTATTGTTATTATTATTGTTAAATTTAAAATAGTAATCCTTGCGTGTTTTGTTTGTATTGTTATTTTGATAGGATTCGGAGGTTGAAGACGACGGTGACGTTGTGAATTACAGTGAACATTTTGTGACAGACACGGTTTTTCTAACGTTTGACGATGCAGTTACATGGGCGGATGCTGTTGCAATAAATCTGGGATTTATTTTGGTGAAATCGTCTTTCAACAAACAGAGGGATGGTCGACCAGTTTGATATTTAAGATGTGACCGGGGACGCAGGAGTAAGCCGAGAGATCTTGAGAACGCAATTCGGAAGAACACCAAAACCAAGGGCATTGGTTGTCCTTTCTACATCAAGATATGTTACGAGTTCGTCACCAATACTTGGTTTATCCGGGCGAAAGATGATGTAACTGGGACCCACAACCATCCAATGATTGCGTATCCAGAGGGTCATCGTAAAATTAGTGGGTTGAGCCCGAATGCGAAGCAGGTTGTGCGTGACATGACGAAGTCTAAGGTTGCACCGCGTAACATCATGGCGACTATTGCGGAGCAATTTCCTGATGATCATCCAAACATCAGACACATCTACAACTTCCGGAATGACTTCAGAGAGGAGATGTCTGATGGGAGAGGAGTTGTTCAGCAATTTATACATTTGGCGAGACAGAGTCAGTATGTTTACTGGGTCATGTCCGATGATGAAGGCGTTTTACAGCACGCCTTTATCGTGCATCCAGTCATGGTAGACATCCTACGGACGTACCCCTATGTGATCGGTATGGATTCCACTTACAAGACTAACCGATACGGGATGCCGTTCTTTGAGATAGTTAGCGTGACACCGACAAATCAGAATTTTCTCGTCGCTTACGTGTTCATGCGCAACGAGAGCACGGCAAGCTATCGATGGGTTTTGCAGAGGTTGAGAGACGTGATTGGGTATAATAAGGAGCCGTCGGTTTTCTTGACAGACCGTGAGCTTGGGCTATGTGCTGCATTGAGGGAAGTGTTTCCAGGAACCTCGCACTTACTTTGTCGATGGCACATTAACAAAGATGTGGAGGCTCGGGTCACTGCTATGTTCAAAAGCAAGAAAATCGGTGCGTCTTTCAAAAACGGAAAATGGAAACGTATCATGGACGCTGCAACCAAGGAAGATTATGAGGCCGCTGTAGAAAACATGAAAGATAAGTGGGCAAGTTTTCCAGCAGTGATACAATATGTAGAGAACACATGGCTTTGTCATAAAACGAAGTTCGTGACATTTTGGACAAACCAAGTTCTACATTATGGCAACACCAGCACTTGCAGAGTTGAGAGCCAACATTCGGCTGTGAAGATGTGGTTTGATTCCTCGTCAGGTTTGGTGTAAGATTATTGAACTTCATGTATGTACTTTATTTTAGGAATTTGAGTTACAAATCATAACGGTTTTTCTTTATAATGTGCAGGTTCTTTAGATACCGTATGGGCTCGAGTTCATAGCCACATTGGTAATCAAATCATCGCAATTCGTAATGGTTTGGAGGCTTCTAGGTCAAAGATAGGTCAAAAGTACCGACAGTTGCCACTGTCACGTATAAATGGGAAGGTGTCTCAGCATTGTTTGAAGGTTCTCGATGAGGAGACAAGGAGGATGAGGGAACTGAGTTATCAAGTGCACGAACGATGTGGATGTGCAATGCGTGTGACCCACGGGATGCCCTGTGCATGCCAGATACATGATTCGCTAGTTGCTGGGACAGGATTGTACATAAGGCAAATTCACCCGTTTTGGAGGACCTTGGTTATTGGTTCTGGAGATGGTGGGACGGTGCCTGACAATGACTCGACCGAGGATGCCGCACATTTTCGTTCTCTGATGGAGGAGGTGTTTGATAATGATCCTGCTGTTCTTCGAAACGTGTCTCGCATCATTGAAGAGGAGCTGCATCCGGATCATTCCGATCTTAGAGAGCCTGCTGTAAACCACCGGGTTCGTGGTCGACCAAGAAACAATGATACAAGACGTGATCGTTCTTATTTTGAACATGTAAACCGCCAACACACTGAACGCGGCGCACGACAAATAGTTACGATTGAGTGTTGTGTTTTTCACATAAATCAGCGTTCACTAAACTATTAACTGAAACCTACATTTGTGCAGGAGATGTAAACGACATTAGCCAAAGCCGTTATCGACACATGCTTCCAGGGCCGATGTTGCCTTACATCACAAGATGGAAGGATGTCATTGGCGATGGAAACTGTGGGTTTCGTTGTGTGGCCGAGTTCTTCTTCGGTGATCAAAGCCGATGGTATGACGCTCGAGGGACAATAGCGAATGAGGTCCTCGGTTATCGAGCCCTATATGAGAGGATTTATGGGCTTGGAAGACTTGAGATCAATGTGCAGCGTATTCGATGGGACGGTGGGGCGGTTGATTCCCATCATTGGATGGTTGCAATACAAGATTTATTTCCTATTGCGACTTGGTTCAACGCAGCGGTTATTATTCTTGGTGTAGGCCAAACACCAACTTGCTACTACCCATGCCTCACGATATTGTCGTTGCGGGCAAGAAGGGGGGTCACAGCACTGGAGCGAGAGTTTGTCATCGCTACAGTTGGGGCCTCACATTTTATTTGTATTGAACTTGCACCTGATTCGCCACTTCCCCCGGTTGCAGGTTGGTGGACCGAGCACCACGACCCAAGTGTTGACGGTTGGGATCAACGTTACGAAGCTAGAAGGAACATGTGGGATGCCTTAATTAGATAGTGAACATGTTGTTGTACTTTCATTTATGTTAAACAGTTGTCGTTATGTAATTTGCAACGAATTGAACTTAATTAAACAAAATATTTACAAAACCACCAAAACAGTTGTTCAGTACTTAAAGTACGTGACGAATAAATAGTACATAAACGAAATGCGTACAAGGGAAATAAAAAAAAGGAAGTTCACAACCTCATCATCGCCCTCCAATCAGCTCGTAGCGCCTCAGCCATTGCTCTTGTATCACGCGATAGGCTCGGATACTCCTCCAGGGTCCTGTTGATGACCTCCATAGACCGACCCATCCACTTCAATTAAAAAAACAACATATTAAATAAATCACAAGTTTTTTTTAAAAAAAACAACATATTAAAAACAACATATTAAAAAAATCGGATTTTAAAAACAACATATTAAAATAGCAACTTATTAAATTATACCAAAAAATACAACTACTTACGTAATCCGTGTTAGTTCTCTCTGGCAGTGTGCGACTCTCATGGGATGACGCAACTGGAGAAACACGTGGATGAGAAAATCGGTACAGCCACTGCATGTAACCAGGACCGACTGTAGGAGCACCACCACCAAGTCTGCTGAGGGCACCTACCACGACATTAAAAGACATACCAGGGACAAACCAAGTCCACATCACAGATGTCATCTCTGGCGGAAAGTCAACCCGATACATCTTCAAATTCGTCGGTCTCTTAGCCTTCTCAGGCCTGATAATGGCTGGTGGAATGCCCTGGACGTATCCAAGTTGCCGAACCACTCGATCAGGCATGTATGGCTCAATGATGCTACGATACTGGATGCAGCCAATGAAAAGAGTAGCAGGCACGCGTCGTGCTGGATCAACTCCGTACGGTAGCCAGTTAACTTCATTGTCAGTCAAATGATCCAACCTAGCCCGAAAAGCGAGAAGGCGCTCCATGCTCTTGTTAGGGCACCCTGATCCAACATCCCAGGCAGACGCACGAGGAATATTAAGCTCTATGGTCAAGGTCCCCTGCTGAGGCCGGAAACACGGAAAGTACTCGTAGATCCACGCCTGCAGAAGTGTAAGGCAGCCAGCGATAAAATCAACATCTCTTCGTGATGTTGTACCCAATTGCCGGTACATGTATGCTAGAACAGCAGAACCCCAGGAGTACTCACTAATCTGAACATCCTCAACAAACAGCTCGTTGAGGAAGGAAGGATGAGTACGGTTTCCACTCTTGTCCAAAAACAAACAACCGCCGAGTACTAACCACAGGTACGTCCTGTAATGGAAACTGAAGGGCCTCTGCGCCTCCAAGGTCGACTCCACTATCCTCTCTGTCAGGACCCCACTACCCTGCCATACGGTTTTGGTACCACACTTCTCATTCAGCTCTTCCTCAGTCATATCCAAGGTAACCGAGCACGCGTCCCGTAAAACGTCCGTGCTAGGAGTAGTGGAAACCATGGAATCGTCGACACGAAGCCCTAGAATATGATACACATCATGCAGCATGATCGTGATCTCCCCAAAAGGCATGTGAAACGTGTTCGTGTCTGGCTGCCATCTCTCAACAAAAGCAGAAATTAAGGGCCAGTCAAATCGCCGGAACATGATCCCGGGTAAATGAGATAGACCAGTGCCATCAATCGGTTCCAGGTGCTCCGGCGGAAGACGAGCGCGCCAGTTACCCAATTCAGAACACAACTGTGTCCTGCTCAAACACCGCAACACGTTTCACTCCTGCCCACCCCATATGTAGGCAGACACGTGACCCCCAAAACTCGGAATAACGGTACCATCCTCAGGCCCACCTGGCATCGGCTCCTGCACCACCCATGACTCTGATGAGCTGGTAGAAGCTTGACCTGGTTCACTACTGCTAACATATCTCCCATGGTCACCCCTATACATAGTACGGTAATCCTGAGGGTCGTACTGTGCATCTCCAGCAGATTGACTTCCTCGATCTTCATCCTCATCCTCATCTGATGAAGGCACTCCAGTAGACGGATACATGGGGGCGCTCCCCTGTGACTGGTGCTCCCCCGACCAAGCACCAGCAGTCCCATACTGCTGCTCATGCTGAAACGGTGCATGTGAAGGTCCTGCACCACCTAACTCCCTCCGAACAGACGCATTCAAACGTCTTGATCTTGCATGACGAGGACCAAAACCCTCAATCTGCATTAAAAAAATAAGTACAGAATCATATTTCAATAATAATTCATAGTCAAAAAAATCAAATCAAAACTATAATAAATCAAATCAAATAAACAATAATAACAACATTACAAATAATAACAATAATATTATTCTTACAATACTAATACACTACTAACAATAACAACACACTAACACACTACAAATAATTTCAACACAATAACAGACCAAATCAAAACTATAATTAACCACAAAACTGCCAAAATTTAAACGCAACAACGACAACCCAATAAAAAAAAACAATTACAATAACAATAACAACAATTTAAGTAAACAACCATAATACATAACAACAACAGCAGCAAAAACCAATACAAACCAAACCAAATTTACATAACAATAACAATACATAGCAACAACAAACTTACTTTAATGCTAAACTATAATTATTGTAAAACTAAATCAACAAAAATTACATATCAATAACTATTGCAAAACTAAATCAAGAAAAAAATTATTTTAATGCCACAAATGAAGGACACAAATTACTTCAAAAAATAAAAATAAAAAAAAATGAAGGACACAAATATTTTCAAATTAAAACATGCACCAAATCAACAAAATCGAGGACAAAAAAAAAATAAGAAAAACATAAATTAAAAAACAAAGGAAAAACAGAAAACAAAAAAAAAAGGTGGAAAAAACAGAAAAACACAAAAACCAAAAAAAAAAGGGAAAAACAGAAAAAAAAAAAAAAAAAAAAAGGGGGGGGGGGAATAACAGAAAAATAAAAAAAAAAAAACCTGGAAACTGGACTTCCGCCCAGAAAATCCGGAAGTCCAGGGGAACTTCCGGAAATTTCAGGCGGAAACCCCACTTCCGCCTGAAATTTCCGGAAGTTCCCCTGGACTTCCGGAATTTCTGGGCGGAAGTCCCCTTGTCCAGAATTTTTTTTTTCAAAATTCAAAAATTTAAAACAAAAAAAAAACTCACCGGCTCGCCGCCGCTAACGCCGCCACCACGACCACCAAACGTCAGCCTAATTCTCCGTCGGTCTGCCATTATCGGATTCAACGTTTGATTGCAAGATTTGCTTGTGTTTGAGTAGCCTTCAACTATTTTGGTTTTTTTTTTAAAAAAAAAAATTCTGATTTTTTTTTTTTCAAAATTTCTGATTTTTTGGAAGGTTTTAGAGAGAGAAAGTGTCAAAGAGTGATTTTGTGAGATGGGAAATGTCTCGTAAAGCCCTAACTTACTTTATCGAGTATTTATATACGGAGGGCAATTTAGGAAATTCATGTAAAAAATGTGAACGTCGCCTAGTAAAATGCGAACGACGTTTAACAACACCCTTTCCAATACGAGAGTTGAAATCCGTAAGGTGTAAAGAAGATTGGACAAGATGTATGTTATGGTCATTTGATGTACTTGTATATGGAATGATATACAAGTAATTGCATTCCATTAAGTTAGAGAAGAGCGACGTATAGAAGGATGACCACTCCTTGCTTCTACTTTGAATTGCGACTACTTGTATAAAACTCAAAAGTACATATTTTTCAAATGTACCTAATAAAAGTTTGGAATAATATCTATTATGTTGAGAAGCTTTGATTGTGATTAGTAACTGAGGTTATGTTCTTGCACTCTTGCAATTGCAGCTTCAATCAAAACCATGGTTTATTAGAAAAATGTTTCACATTTGAGATTTTTCCCTTGTATGTATGATTTATTATGTATATTTATCAAAAAATTAAAGTGTGCTCAAGAGATAAGTAAGTATTCTTTATTGTGCTAGACTTCTTGCCCTAGGTGCCAAAGTGTGGATTCCATAGCAAGATAGGCTTCCTCCTCCTCCTCTTCTTCTTCTTCCATTGTTCAATTGTATTATACTCCGTACTTAATTGTGCATAACATCCATACTACTTAAGTCACATATTTTATTAACTATTGTATGTAAACATGGTATCTAAAGTATCTATGTATCTATGAAATAGGGTGCACCTCTCACTATACTGTCGACAATTCTTTTTCCCAACTTTACTAGTCCACATAAGCAAGTCAATTTAAACAACACACATGATCCACAAAAATACATCTGTACAAAATCCAAGTCACTATATCGTATCATATCATATCATTAATATATAAAGTCGGTCTCACAACTAGGTCACGAGACGGCGACACTTGACATTTCAGTTTTTTGCCAAGTGTCACGCCACGTAAAAGATAAATAGGTATTATTGTGACTCATATGATGCTAAGTAAGCGATTTTTTGTTAGATTTTTTAAGATAAAATTGTTGTATAGAGTTTTATTATCGATAAAATTCTAATATTTCATATATACAAAATTAAGCATAACTTTTAATAAATATCCTATAACTCAATTCTATTTCCATCATCAAAGTCATTTTAAAAAGTTCTTTAAAATAACATCGATTTATAATAGTATATTTGATCAGAAACTTTTCGGAGCTAGCAAAACTGTGTCACCAATTATTACAAGAGTTACTTCGTTCGTGCTATAAGGGTTACTTGGTAAGCGTTATAGACTTATACTGGTTACTCAATTATATTAGTGTTATAGATAGGGGTTACTTAGTCAGTCTTAGAGGGTTACTTTATCCGACCAGGTGGTGTGGCTAGCCGCATACAAAATGCATCGTTATTTAATTTATTTTTTAAAAAAATTAAAGAACCGGTAAAAATAAGTTTTAATTAGTAAAAATAATTTTAGTTTGGTAAATATACTTTCAGTTCAGTGAAAATAATTTAAGTTTAATAAAAATAATTTTAAAGTTAATAATAATATAGATATCTATTTACAAACAAAGAATTATTTGACCGTATTTAACATTCAACTAAAAATATTATCTTAAAATTCTATTAACCATCTGAGCATCGTTCGGGCACAAAAATAGTAAAATTAAAGATGGAAACTTTTTATAGCATAAAAAAGTTCATTGCATCTTAGTATATAATGTCACAAGATAATAATTAAAACATCTAGAGTATATGTCAATTCTCAAAAGTGTCCTCTAGGCTAGGTTGTTGATTTAGGCCCCTTTATTACTAAGTGAACTTTTGCTCAATATTGATTAGGGAACAATTTATCTTAGGCTGATCCAATAGTGGGTGGATCATGTGTCAAACTCCCTACACACAAGCTTAATTGGAGAGTGGGGGATAACTCAAATGGTTAAAGTTTTTTTTTTTTTTTTTTTGAATATTTTGGGATTGATTTTCATTACCCACCTTTATAGATAAAAAAAAACAAATAAAAATAAAAATAAAACTTGATCTAACTCAATGGATCCACTGTTTTATTTTAAAATTTTCAAAAATACAAAAAATTTGACCAAAAGATGATCTATTAGTTCCCTACTTGGATCAATCCGAGAACCAACCCGCCCGATTTTTGTAATTAATATTGGTTTGGTCCAATTCAGTGACCCAACCAAAACCAACCGGACTACCCATTTTTATGTTTGCCTTTTCTAAGTTGTAAGATAAAACGGGCCAAGGGCCAGGGGCAGGCCCAATGCCCAATAAGAAAGTTTAGGAGCCCATAAGAAGAAAGACAAGTGTCCAAAATTGTCACCTAGTTTTTTTTTTTTTTTTTTTGAAAGCAAATCAAAGAGTTCCTAACAAGACTACAATTATTCGAAGGAAAAAAAAAATTAAATAAAAAAATATGGAATTAAAACAGGGAAGTAATTATGTGATCCATATCTTCACAAAAAGTCAAACAAAAAATGACAAAGTTCATGTGTTGTCTTCACATGATTTTTGAATGATTATCATCTCAATTAGCAATAAAATCGACTTCTAGAGACACCACAAACCTTTAAAATTAAATAATGTTTCACAAAGTGCTTAAACTTTTGTTCTTTTCCTTGAATTTCTTCTTGTTTATAGTTTAATATACCCTTATAAAATTGTAAGGTAGGCAAAAGATGATGTAATACCTAAAAGAAATATTTAGATCTTAGTCAAAAAACCATAAAAATAAATGATAAGATAGTTTAATTAAAGGTCAAATTAAACAGAACAGCCAATTATATTCCATCTTTCACATCATTAAGTGTTGTTTAGCTTCCTCTTTCTTTGCTCAATTGTCTTTGTCTGTTTTATGCTGCAAATTAAATTAAAATTGTGTCATTTTTATGCAATGGTTGGTAGCGTAGGATACACCTACTTTATCTGATCATAGCTGTAACTTGTCTTACGTACTTTGAGCCTTAATAATGCATGAAATATGCATTATGAGTTTATGATCTTCTGTGCATGCACATGCATGGTATATTGGTATCAAGCTAATTAAGTAGCGATAAAGTTCTACTAGTTGTGCATGAATGTTTTTGGTGGTTGGATAATACCACGTGAGATGCGACAATAATGCTAATTTGTAAATAGTAATTACCCTCTTGTTAGAGGTCATGGATATCCGATAATAAGATCCACTCATTTAGCTTAATAAAAATATTGTTTAGAGCTATGAGATGAAATAGTTGTACAAGTTTGAGCCACACTTGCCTTCTTATTTTATTTGCATTTTTCTTAATATAAATGAAAATAAACTGACATATATTAGTAACTCGATTCACCTGGTTAATCCTCGATCTCATAGGTCTCAAGGACCAGACCTAGGCCCAACCCAAATCACCCTCGACTTGTTACTATAAGGATTCAACCTCAAGTCTCCGACTCTCCGGTCATGCCTATGTCTCAAAAGTACGTAAGACAAGTCGCATAAGTATGTATGTACTAGTATATTAGTATCATTCTAAAGCAGAGAATCGGATGATTTTATTCTTTTGAATTATTCGCAGCTAGTTTGCTGCGATATTTATATAGACAATATATAGTAGTATATGTACATAGTACAAAACGAGATCTGAGTTAATCAATTTCATTCATTCAATTTTCTTTGACTGCTGAATATATTACAACGACTTTTTTTCTAAGGAGATTACAAAATACAAATTTTTTTTTGTAATCTCCTGCTCTCATTACTACATACAAATAAATTAAATGATCATAAATTATACAATCCAATTATACACACAGTCACAAAAGATAATAATCTCTATACTATGAACATTATGATCAATTTTATTCCAAATGACACTTTAAGCCATGCTAATTAAAAGAACTTATTATTAAGTCTGAGCTCGAACGAGGGGCGACATGGGTGAGTGTGGAGATCCATGTTGTGATGAAACTCCCATCAAATCCTCCAACCTTCGAGATGATATTCTGAGCTGAAGATTGGATTGCCAGCACTTCCTCTTCGCAGCACCAGAAGGTTTAGGCTTAGCCACCTTTTGGGCAGCGAAAGTCCTAATCCTTTTCAAAGCCACCTGCATTGTCTCATCATCCATGTTAGCAATACAAACCCTAAACCACCCTGGCTCATGGCAATGGAATGAACAACCCGGTGACACGTTGATTTTCACTTCATTGATGATCACTCGCCACAAAGCTAGCTCTCCTTCCATCGTTAGATCTTGCTCGATGAGTGGTCGCAAATTCATCCACACAAAAAGACCTGCATTACTCTTTAAGCACTGAATTCCTACTTGGTTTAGCCCCCAAGTGAATACATTGTGCCTTGTTTCGAGTCTTTTGCTACTCTCGACTAGGAAAGTCTCGACAAACTCCTCATCTGATAGCATCGAGGCTATAAGCAATTGGGTTTGAGCCGAAACTAGCCCAAAACTTGACATTTTCCTTGCAACATTTACAACTTTATCGTTGTAAGAGTACACAATCCCCACCCTAAAGCCAGGGAATCCCAAATCTTTCGATAGACTGTAAACGATATGGATTAAATCCGGGTTGTGGTCTTGTTCGAGCATGATCTCCGCTATGCTAACGAAGTTTGGATATCCAAAGACAGTGGCACCATAAATTTCGTCACATACTAAGTGAATGTTTTTCTCATTGGTAAAAGCTAAAATGCTCGATAAGGTCTCTCTGTCTAGGACTGTGCCTAGTGGGTTCGAAGGGTTCGTTATAAGTACACCTTTCACTATGATGTTGCCTTCTTGAGCTTTCTGGTATGCATCTTCTAAAGATTTTCTCGTTACTTTGAAGTTATTCGAGCTATGACATTCAACCGGGACAAGTTCCACCCCTGTTCTCCACCTTAAATCTCGATCAAATCTGCAAATATTCGCAAATAAAACATATTAATTACATGGAATAATTTACCATAACATAATGACATATTCTCTTCAGTAATCGGACCCTAGTGAAGTACAAATAATAATTGGACTGTCTAGTTATTAGAGAGAATCTCGATCTTTTAGTAGAATATTCTCAATCATGCATAACTTTGACTAAGTCGTGTATAGAATTTTCGTTAATGCAAAAGAAAACGAGAATAATAAAATGTGTCCAAGTGTATGTACCCAGGATAATAAGGTGTAGGAACCAGGAACGCTTCACCAGGGTTAGCCAAGCAAAATGCCATTAATTCATGGGCTCCAGTAGCTCCACCACTCATTACTATACGATCAGGATCAAATGTCACCTTATTTCCTCTCACTCTCTCCATGAAACTTGCTACAGCCTGTATAAATAATTACAATTTAATCCAATAATTAGTCACAAATTATCCATAATAATCATGAATTATATCCTTAAATAATATTTATCTATAATATATGGCTGCTATGTTTAGTCAAAGTGTGACGTGGAATTCCAACATTATTTATATTACTTCATTTGTGAGCTACTCGAGTTGGACTTGGCCAAAACTTGACTCGAAATAATAAACTTAAGCTCAACTCTACTCGAAATAAAGTGACCAATGAGGATTTGAATAGGAAATTACATTTCTAAAAGCTGGTAAACCATGGTAGTCTTGAAAGATGGCAATATCCTGAAATTGTTCGATTCCTTCAGCAGTACAAATGGAAGCAGCAGGATTTTTCAGAATCCACTCTTTCACCAAATCAAAAGAAAGCTGCAATTTTAAAAAAAATAATCAATATTTTCACAAGTCAATAAATTCCATAATATTCAATGTTGACAATATTTATAAAAAATGAAAAATAAATAAATAGTCATAATCAGATAATAAAGAGAAGGATTAGCAGATAATTACCTGATTTTCAGCAAGACCCATCTGAATAACACCAGAAGGATTATTAGCAGGGTGAAAAGGGTCATTTTCATAGGCTTTCCACCCATCAAAATAGGCAGATTCTTCACCGTGCCCATTTCCAGCAGCAATTCTTGACAACAATTCAGCCACCATTATCTTGAGTTTATATACTCAAATGACAATTTTACCCTTCAAAGGCTTAAATTCACGAGAAATAAAAGTTTTCTTAATTAGAAGTAATTAACTAGTAGTATTGGTTTTTGTGGTTTAATTTGTAAAAACAGAAGCAAATGAGGTTGCTATATATAGGGGTGGAAAAAGCAGAGGAATAAAATATAATTGATGATGTTTGAAAGATCGTTTAAAAATTAATAGCTGGCACTTGAAATATGTTTTGAATTAGTTGGACATTAATGTTTGGAGTTGGTAATACTCTCTATATATTAGTATATTTATACTAGTAGCTAGTATAAACTACTTTTATTATTGGTCTCTTAAGAATTAACAAGAAGTTTCGTTTAGTGGGGGCCTCTCTTAATCCTTTAGGGTTGTGGAGGTGCTACGATAATAGGATCTGATCTCTATCTTTTTTTTAAAAATCGAGTGTACTTTTATCGGTGATTCTGTGAGACAAATCATGCCGCGGACTTTTTTGTAATTATATTGTATTGTAATCAATTGCGTTTGTTTTCTATTGTAATGATATGTGTTTTTTGAACTATTTGCTTTGAGGTTAAATAGCAATAATCTTGGTTTTAGTCTTTAAATTTTATTCAAATTTGGAAGGATAAGAAAAGTTTAGACCTTAAGAGAATGTAATGAGGTGGTTTGACTAGGAAAACTTAGCCAAAGTATTTTTAATTTTAACACAACATTTTACCAGTCAATCAAAGATTCAAAGCGTGCAATGCCATGTTCACTTGAGTTGAAAAATTGCATGTTCAACATTTGAACATTTATGGTGAGACAACTAATACTAGTCTACCATCGAGGCCTTGACTCTTTTCACTCTTGAAATTTTATTGTGGAAATTATGAAAGGAAATCAGGCGGAGCTTACTAAGAAAGCTTCAACCCAAATCATGCATACAAGTAAATTGCAAGTTTAATTGCAACAATAATAATATCGAGATGCTTTTGGTTATCAATAATTATTTCAAAATTTTCCTATAATGAGTAAAAATTAAATTTGATGATTTAAAAGTATATATATCGAGATGGATCATAAAAAATGAATGTGGAGTAATACGTATCAGAATAATGTAAAAGTTCGATAAAACTTAATACTGTAAACTAAAATGATGAATTAATACTCCATATATAGAAAGCACAAGTTTTTACAGAGTATTCACTTTTAAAGATTAGACGAGAGATGAGAGACGAATATCTTTTTCCTAATTTAGAATTTTCAATAATGTATCAGGTTATTTCATAGATAACAACATGCATCGGTTACCATGCATGAAATTGATGAATAATAGACCATTTTAAAATTAATCTTCTAATTATTACTATTTTTTCAATAGAAAACATATAAGAGTACAATGTACAAATCTCAATGCTTCAATCTACACGTTCAAATGTCTGAACAAGATTAAACAAGGATATATATATTGTACATGGTACATTACTCTCTACTAGAGAGTAGAGACCAAATGCTCTTGGAAACATTATTTGACAAGCCTAGCGAGGTAATTTTTTTTAGTATAAGTATTATATCTGAAATGGATCTTAGTAAGTAAAAGTATTATATCTGCAATGGATCTTAGTAAAATGGACGGTGTTAGAAAATTGTAAGGTAATTAAATTGTTTATGAAAATTAAATAGTCGAATTTGCAGGTTTTGAGCTCATCATATTTATAAATGAATTTCAATTATTTTTTTTAGATAAATTAATTTAAGGGTATATTATGGGCTAAGAATAAACATTTAGTAACTTTTCTAATTTGTTATTAATTTGAAAATGCGTGAAAATCACGCGTAAATGATGTAAATGTTATATTTTTATTTGGTTTTTTTTTCTCTTCTCGTTTTTAACTTCTTATATGTATCCCTAAAGGTTTTATATAGCATTTTTCTTAATTTAATTTGTATTTAATTTGTAATAAATGAGCATTGACCAAAATTTGATTGAAATTATTTACAAATGCACGTACGGAAATATATTTGCCACTCTGAAAAATCTTTACGACAGAAATCTCCTAACCGACCGGAAATAGCCTAGAAAGAATTGTTTCATAAATAATGGAAAACCTCCGAACTTTAAAGTGGGACATAAATTTATTTCTTTATTTAATTTTTCCGAGTAAGTTGAATAATTAGAATATTGTATATTTATTACACACGTACACACCATTATTTTATTTAAAGTTGCACGAATAATAACAAGACAACCTAGATATACATTGCACGGTTGTCTGCTTAATGTTAGATAAATTCCTTTTTTATAAAAAAATTTGGTAATTGGTTTCCCCTTTATTGAGGCACAAACAAGATAATTAACATTTTTTAACGTGTAATAAAACATTTCTGTCAAACTTTACTGCTAAAATTGAAATTTATTTAACTTTTAGTTACTTTAATTTGTGGGTTTATGTTTATTTTTACAATAACTCGAGTACAGAAATCAGAATTGTTGAGTAAATCGTGTGCATAAATGTCGACGTCAATTACATGCAAATATATGACCAGATTCGGCCCCCAATAAAAACATTCTTTTTTATGGTCGATAAGTTCGGCAAAAATTCAATATCATGGAAAAAATGTGTCCAAGATTATAGCCTGCTGCTTTATACTATGATCAAGAAAGAAATTAAACAACTAGTTATTCACATGTAATAAACCTGTATTCTAAAACAACATTTTAAAGAAAAGGTTGATAGTGTAATTTGAATAGCCGCGTACTCACGTTGATAGTGTAATTTGAACTAAAAATACTGAATATGATACGCCATATATGATGATGAAATTTGGATGAAGTAGGTGGGATTTTTTTTTTTTTTTTGGTGTTTAGAGAGCCACAAGGACGGGGTGAGAATCGATCCTAGGATCTCTTGTAACCGGAAGGAAAAATCTAACCACTTGAGCTATCCCTCACTCTCGAAGTATGTGATATTATAATTATAAGGGTATTAATAATATGATATTTTTATGTAATTTTTCTATTTTTATTTTTAATAAATGTAACACCTTAATCGCCAATAATTTGTCAACACAATACATAATGTTGACTACTAAAATCTGTAATTGTATATGGAGGTACTGTAGGTATGATTTTACCTAAATGCAGGACAACTTAATTTTTAGTCAAATTTATTTTTCCAAGTTTACCCTTGTTTTAAATTTTTGGGAAATTCTTTTTGGTAACACTCAAGTTTTTCATCTTCTCTTTGGTGAATTGCAAAAATTTCAATTCTCTTTGGTAATCTTATGTTATTGTTTACCATTGATAAGTGTTATTTAATAAAAATCCTTAACTATAATTTTTTTTTAATAATTAAATTATTATAAAAATAATTATTTATTTTTTTTTTAAGAAAAAAAAAAACAACCATCCCCCACCCCACCTGGGCACCAGCAGCCCCTCCCCTGCCAGCGGCTAGGCCCCTCACCATCGACCGCACTAACACCATGAAACCGACCCCCCCTCATACCGACAAACCCCAAACACTTAGGCAAAGGGTTTTAACTCCGCTTTCTCACACTCTCTCCCTCAAAAAACCCCTGCAATAAAAAACCTTCGAAACCCTAGCAATGGAGTGAATCTCCTACCAGCGTTTCCTCCAAATCAATATCCGAGAAATGCGAGACGATCATGAAATTCGAGCTCTAGAAAACCGATTCAAGCGTCGCTAATGTTCTTCGCCGCGTAATGATCGCCGAAGTGCCAACCATCGCCATCGATCTCGTTAAAATCGATGTCAATTCCTCCGTTCTCAACGACGAGTTCATCGCTCATCGTCTCGGCCTCATCGCTGTCATCAGCGAGTGTGTGATGGCAACGCGCTTCTCCCACGACTGCGACGCATGCGATGGTGACAACTAGACCTGTCCAATGGGGTTAGGGGCCCATTTAAAGCCATGACCCAACCCTTTTATAAAAGGGTTTTATCCATCGAATATTTAAATGGGGCAGGCTTTTAAAGGGTTATTAATAATGGGCTTTTAAAGGGTTGGGTCTAAGTTAAAAATGACTGAAATTGGGTAACTCTTATGAGGCTTTTTTTATCCTAATTTTTTTGTTCCTAAAACTTCCTAACATCAAATTATAATATCTTGAAAATAAAAATTCCCAATTTTCCCCAAATTATGAACCCTAAAAAATTCCCAATTTCCCCCAAAAATAAAAAATTAAACGTTTTCTCTCTCTTCTTATTCACCAGCAAAAATGTATGAACCCTAAATTTTTTTTCCTACTCGAGTTCTACTCGAATCGCTATTTGAATTCTTCGCTCTGATTCTCAAAAATTGCTACTCTAATTCTTCGCTCCAAATAGACGTTCAGATTTCACACATTGTTGCTCCAAATCATTGCTCGAAGTCGGTCAAATCGCTAGTTGTTCAAGTATCGACTTTGGTAAATTTTTGCAATTCTACTAATTTTGGCGCAAAATTATGTGATTAACCTTTTGATTTTGTAAGAATTTGTTGATTCTCGAAATCCTTGCTCTAAATTTGTTGATTTTTTTGTCAATTTGTTGCTGAGGTTAGTATTGCTATCTTTGGAAGTTTTCGGGAGTTTTAATTATTCAAGTAATGTAGAGGCAATGTTAGATAGATTATGGATTTCCTACTTGTTTCTATCTCTAAATTTCCCAAATTATGATTGCCCTATTGCCCTATTTTATATAGTTTCTGTAGGCTGTACCAAAGTTTGGTTTATTTGTATGATTTGCTAACCAACCTAACATTTGTATTATTTGGTAAAATTTGTTTTTTGGATCAATAATTATTAATAGTTATTATTATTTACCTACTTTTGCAGTTTTTTTTAATCATGGAAAGTGAAGCAACTACAACATCAATGCCGGTAGATGATGAGGTTGATGAATCTAATGCCGCCCGTAAGCGTAAAAGGAGTAGGAAATCTAAAGTTTGGCAAGAAATGACGGAAGGAAAGAATGCAAAAGGTGAGCGAATTGCTATTTGTAAGCATTGTAAAGTGGAGTTAATTGCCCACAAAAATAGTGGCACATTTCATTTAATACGTCATCATTTGCTTGAAGTGTGTAAAAAAACGAACTAATGGACTTCCACTTGGGGAGGCGGTTGATGTTGAGGAAGAATTTGTTTTTGATATGAGTGAATTAAGAAAGGAGATTTTATTGTATTTTGTTGAAGGTTCTCATTCTTTTTCGATCGTGGAAGAAAAAGGTTTTAGGCGGATGATGTTAAAGTCTAATCCTAAATTTAAACCATTTAGTCGAACAACTTTAACTAGAGACCTTTTTTCTTTGTATGCCTCTTATAGAGAGAAATTAAAAAAAAATTGAGGAGTGCACCCGGATGAATATGTTTGACAATTGATAATTGGAAATCATCACACACTTGGCAATATTACATTTGCATAAGTGCCCATTTTGTTGATCATGATTGGAAACTTCATAAAAGGATCATTAAGTTCACATCATTGTCACCCCCTTTTGATGGACAAAGCATCTCCGAATAGATTTTTGTGTTTCTTAACCAATGACATTTAGATGACAAAGTGCTTAGCTTAACGGTTGACAATGCAAGTTACAATAATGTGATGGTTAAGCACTTGAAAAATCGTCTTAGATCAAGGGGAATGTTGGTTAGTGGTGGTTGTTTTTTTCATATTAGATGTTGTGCTCATATATATCATCAATTTTATTGTCCAATCCGGTCTATCTTGTATTGAGAACATATTAGATAGGATTAGAAACTTTGTAAAATTTGTTATAAGATCATCTTCTAGAAGTAAGGATTTTTATGATACCGCTCAAAAGCATTTTCATTTAGAGGCTAAGAGGAAACTTCGTATGAACATGCAGTTTGTTGGAACTCTACATATATGATGCTTGATAATGTGCTTTACTATAAAGATGTGTTTATTCATTTGGGGTCATTACATGCATCTTTCAAGAGTAATGTGCCGTTGGAGGATGATTGGGATAAATTGAGTGTTGCTCACAAGTTTTTGAAACTCTTTTATGATGTTACATGTATGTTCTCGACCAATAAGTCTCCAACTTCTAACATGTATTTTAAGGGAGCATGTATGGTGCATCGTCGTTTACTTGAGACATCTAAAGGTCCACATGAGTTTTTAGCTCAAATGGTGTTACCTATGTTGGAAAAATTTGACAAATATTGGTCCGAGTATAACATATATCTAGCTTGTGCGGCAATTCTTGACCCAAGGTTTAAGTTAAAGTTTGTGGAGTATTGTTTTGACAAGATATATGGTTCGTATGAGGCTATGTATAAAGTTGAAAAAGTGTCGAACACTTTAAGATCTTTGTATAATGAGTATAAGTCAACATTTTCAACTTCCCCAATTGTTGCTCCCTCTACTACAAGTAGTAGGATTGAAGATGAAAACTTCTTTGATGATTATCAAAGCTATAGTTCAAGAATTACAAGGACTCAAACAAAAAAGTCCCAACTTGAGTCATATATGGAAGAATCAGAGCTTGATTTGAACATGGAGCTGGATATTCTAGAGTATTGGCAACAAAATGTAGTGAGATTTCCGGAGCTTGCAATATTGGCACGAGATCTTCTAACGATTCCGGTTAGTACGGTGGCTTCCGAGTCGGCTTTTAGTGTAGGGGGGAAAACTATATCTCCTAATCGTAGCTCATTGAAACCCTCAACGGTTCAAACCCTAGTTTGTGTTCAAGATTTGCGCCATGATGAATATAGCATCCCTTCAAATTTGAATCGTGATTCTAGCTCGGATGATGATGAGGCCGTTGGTGATGGAGATGATGATGATGATGAGGTTGATGATAGTTTCCTACACTAGGTAATACAAATCTTGTTGTTTTTCTTGGTATAAATGCCGAAGAGAAGTATTTTTTGTTGGGATTCAGCTAGAGATTTGTATTGAGTATTACATGTTTGATGAAATACTTGAGTATTACACTTGAATTTTACTATGACTTTATGTCATTATCCCATCTTAGGGGCTGATTTTGTATGGCTTTTACAATTTTCTTTGTCATCGGTATCAGGTGTTGCCTTTGATTACATTGATGATGCGTTTTCCAAGCTCAATGGTTGGCTGCTTCAACCCAAATATATGATCGTGATAATGGCTCTGTAAATCCTGTTTCGATTACTGCCTTAAGTGGTCGATAATTGCTATTTTGTGCGGGAAGTTGTGTATGCTGTGATTAGTCTCTAGTGAGTCACTTGACTGTAACAAATTTGCGTGTCTAATTTGTGTCAAGAACATTGCTTAGTTACTTGATTGTAACAAATTTGTGACAAGAACATTGCTCAGCTCTCTACTTTTAACTTGTTGGCTAAGGCCCTTTATAAGGCTCCTTAAAGGCCCTTTATAATTCTCTTATATTGTGTTTACTTCATGGTTGTTGTAGTTTGTTTATACATTTTGAATGGGCCGGGCTGGGCTTAATAGCCCATGGACAAGCTCGGCCCATTTTAGATTAGGCTTGGCCCGGCCCGACCCATTGAACAGGTTTAGTGGCAACCAGTGCGAGTATTGATCGATGGAGTTTCATCTTCGGTGGAGTATGGAAATGTGTTTGGGGTTTGACAGTGTAAAGGGGTTCGTCGGGGAAGGGGGCCGGTTTTCGTGGTGGTTAGTGCGGTCGATGGTGGGGCGCCTAGCCGCCGGCAGGGGGGCTGCTGGTGGCTAGGTGGGGTGGGGGAGGGGTTTGGTTTTCTTTTTAAAAAAACAAAATCTATCATCATTAAAAAATAATTAAATTAACCAAACAACTCTAACTATAGTTAAAACTTTAATAAAAAATAATCATTAATATATTAGTAATAAAACTAATTATACAAGATTACTAAAGAGAATTGAAATCCTTGCGATTTACCAAAGAGAAAAAATGAAAGTTGAGTGTTACCAAAGAAAATTTCCCTAAATTTTTTTATCCTTGTTTTAGACAACTATGTAATTACCCATAAATTTTAACTTGGAGACATATCTAGCCTTCAATCTTCAACCTTTCATCCTCAACAAACAAATCTAAGATACTTTACATGAACCTAGATCGACAAACACGACGCTTAAATCCGATTATTCCTTATATTTTCAATAACAAAGCCATATTATTACTAACCTTTTCGATACCCAGATTCAACGCCGTTCGTAAAATATTTCTAAGGCTTTCAGCTTAATACCGCCGGCTATGATTTCCGAGCCTCCTCACTGCCTACCGGAATATGAATCTGGGGCCCTTTACTACCTACCAGATTTAATTTTCGGGGCCCTAGACTACCTACCGGAGTTAACTTCCGGGGCCCTCTACTGCCTACCACTGACTATATTTTCAATTTAAGTGGAATGAACATCTCACGCCTGATGATTTTTTAGGAGGGAGCCCCAGTTTCTCATAAGGAGAAACAAAATTTGTTTCTCACCTGTCATTTTTGTAAATAAACCAACAACGAACTTTATTCAACTTTATTCAATTGTGGAGCCTACAATAATTTAAAAGTTGTTAATTTATTCACGAAAATGCCCCTATGAAAAACAAATTTCGTTTCTCTATGGAAAAACGGGGAATTTCCCATTTTTTAGGTTTACTAGTATAACTTTTTTTCATCTTCGTTATATTGCCAGATGATGGAGTTGAATTAATTGTTTAAAAATCTAACTTTAAAATCGAAAACACAAAGAACATACACACAATTATGGGGATTAATTATTTGGCTTCTCTTTTTTCTGCCATAACATTTTTATAACAGCTTGCTTCTACTTTGCGTCATCTAATTATCAAATAACCAAAGATGAGACTTTTAGAAATTGAGCAACAGGAAGCTTTTAAGCTTGTTTTTAGTTGTAATGTACTCTGTATGTACAATGGAGATTGAAGAATATGAGATGAAGGGAGTTAGCTTCTTATTAAGAAAGGAGAATGAAATTAGATTGGGTTTTAAAAAGGGTGGTATAGTCTTTATCATATTTAAGTTTTTTTTTTATTTATTTATTTTTTATTTATGTTTATTCCTGCATTTAGGTTATTTTATACTGCAAATTCCACAGTTCAAAATAAATCCCTACCACATATCTACCCTCCCTTATCTCCAAATTCCACAGTTCAACGTTGTCCTTTTTAAGTAGATAGTTTTTAACAAATTTTTTATCAGCTTTTAGCTCTGAATCTCTGATCATTTTTAATAGAAAAACAAATGTCCATCTTCGAAAATTAGCAGTTTAATAATCTTAGATGATTGTGTTAGTCGTTAGCTGATTTGAAAAACTCATTGTGTATAGTGTATATTTAGTACAAGTATTTAGTACTCCCTCCATTTCGCATTAATTGTAACAGTTGGCTTGGCTCATAGTATAAGAAAATTATAGACTAGGCTTATAGGCTTAGAGTAAAATTAGCCCTGTCTTGTCTTAAGATTTTTTTTCCCATGCCACATCATATTTTAATAATTTTAATAATTTATAATTATGTTAAGATTCTATAAGATTCAACTAAATTTAGATCTTCATTCCTCAAACGCATTTAAGATTTCTCAAATATACGTACTATTTTTATTTTCCTTTTTTATATAAGATATTTTAATAATATAATTTACAATGGTGTCATAAGTTACGTATCTTACATAAGCACGTAGCTAAAAAATAATATCAAACCCCTAATAGATACAAAATTAGTGAAATTACATGAATATTGTGATCGATACATATACATAATACCATAGTCGTAAAATTTACATTTTCTTATAATTTATATTTGTTGATGAAAATAATAGCAAATAATAGAATACTTTAGATTAAAATACAACAAAAAATAGCAAATAAAGGAATACTTTATATTTAAATACAACAAACAATTTTATCAATAAAAATAAATACAAAAGTCAATTGTAATTAAATTTACACTTTACATTTTTTTTTCAATAAAATGAAATCAAATTATTGTTAACGATAGTATATGTACATAGGCAAAATGCAGTGTATAAAGTATTAAAATAAATTTTAAGTTGGGTCTGGAATTTTCATGACACCATTCAAGACTTTGTTAAGACTTTGCTTCATAAATGCATAAATTTTGTGAAGTCTTGTCTTAAGACAGTTTAAAAGTGATTTGCTGATGTCATGTATAGTCTTAAAACCTAAGACTAATCTTGTTTTATAATATAAAATATTGTTAATAAGAGAGAGAAAAAATAAAAAAAAGTAGTGTGGATGGGGTTAGTAGGAAAGAGAAATAATAAAATATTTGTGAAAGTGGGGTTAGTGGGAGAGAGAAATTATAAAATAATGGTGTTATAAAATAAGGAGAAAATATGAGAGATAGAGAGAGAATAGATCGGTTTATTATTCCATAGAGTGGGGATATATATACATGTATATTATCTAGGGTTCCATCATCGGATAAAATCAAATACCCAACTCTAGAATATTCTAGATAATACATGGGATAATAGTCATCCACATTTAATATTTCATAACACTCCCCTTGGATGACTATAAAACGATAACTAAAACTTACTAAAAAAACCCGTACAAAATAATTTGTAATGCGCATAAGATGCTGCCTCGTTAAAAACCTTACCAGGAAAACCCAGTGGGAAAAAACCATGGTTAAGGAAAAAAGAGTGCAGCGCGCATTAACTCCCCCTCATGACTACATCACTTGAGATCTTTAAGACGACGCAATCCAATGCCGTAAGCTAACTTTTTGAATGTGGCGGTTGGGAGCGCCTTAGTAAACAAATCTGCCAAGTTTTCACTCGAGCGAATCTTAAGGACTTTTATATCACCATTCTTCTGTAGATCATGAGTGTAGAAGAATTTTGGTAAAATGTGCTTTGTTCGATCACCTTTGATATACCCTTCCTTAAGCTGGGCGATGCATGCTGCATTATCCTCATATAAAGTTGTTGGAACTTCTTTCTCGGAGTTTATGCCACAATCTGTCTGTATATGTTGAATTACAGACCTTAACCATACACATTCACGACTAGCCTCATGGATTGCCAAAATTTCTGCATGGTTAGAAGAAGTAGCTGCAATTGTTTGTTTCATAGAACGCCAAGAAATAGAAGTACCTCCACACATAAACACATATCCAGTTTGTGATCTAGCATTATGAGGATCTGACATATACCCTGCATCTGCAAAACCAATCAAACCTTCTTTGGATAGGTTAGAGAAAAATAAACCCATATCTTTCGTACCTTGAAGGTAACGAAGTACATGTTTAACCCCATTCCAATGCCTTCGGGTAGGACATGAGCTAAATCTTGCTAACAAATTTACTGAAAATGATATGTCGGGTCGTGTATGACTAGAAAGATACATTAATGCCCCTATTGCACTTAAATATGGTACTTCAGGACCAAGAATTTCTTTGTCATTCTCCCGAGGTCGGAAGGGATCTTTTTCTACATCAAGTGCTCTAACAACCATAGGGCTACTCAATGGATGTGCTGTATCCATAGAAAATCTTTTAAGCACCTTTTCTATGTATGTTGACTGGTGCACAAGGATTCCATTCTTTATATGTTCAATTTGTAACCCTAAGCAAAATTTAGTTTTTCCAAGATCTTTCATTTCAAATTCTTTCTTTAAGCACTCCATTGTTATTGAAATCTCTTCAGGAGTTCCAATAATATTTAAATCATCAACATATACTGCAATTATGACATATCCTGATACAAATCTCTTTATAAAAATGCATCGGCATATAGGGTCATTCTTATACCCTTCTTTCAACAAGTACTCACTTAGTCGATTATACCACATGCGCCCTGATTGTTTCAATCCATATAGAGAACTATTCAATTTTATTAAGTACTGTTCTCAAGAACTTCCATTTGCTGCTTTTGGCAGTTTAAATCCTTCTGGGAGTTTCATGTATATGTCATTATCCAGTGGGCCATATAAGTAAGCTGTGACTACATCCATCAAGCGTAAATCAAGTCCTTCTCTTATTGCCAGACTGATTAGAAATCTAAAAGTAGTTGCATCCACCACGGGAGAGTATGTCTCCTCATAATCAATACCGGGTCTTTGTGAGAATCCTTGTGCAACTAATCGGGCCTTGTATCTTATAATATCACCATTTTCATTTCTTTTTCGTACAAAGACCCATTTATATCCCACTGGTATTACACCTTCAGGTGTACGGACTACAGGTCCGAATACTACTCTTTTTTCGAGAGATTTCAATTCAATTTCAATTGCTTCTTTCCATTTTTTCCAATCACTTCTTTGTCTACATTCATCAATGGATTTTGGCTCATGATCCTCATCATCATTTATGACATCTAATGCTACATTGCATGCAAAAACATCATCGACGTCGATTTGGTTTCGGTTCCATGTAATTCCAGACATGATGAAATTTGTTGAAATTTCTTCATTGTCAGGTACCTGAATATCCTTTTCCATCATGTCCAAGGTCTCTTCTGGAGATCCTTCAAAATTTATAGCTTCCTCGGTCTGGCCATTGTCAATGGTTGCTCCTTTTCTCTTCCGAGGGTTTTTATCTTTGGAACCGATGGGTCTACCACGCTTCAGGCGTGTTTTAAAATCATTTGCAACTTGGACTTGTCCTTCTGGGACATCAATTTTAATTGGAGCATTTTCAGCTGGTATATGTGACTTTGTCACTTTCTTTGGGTCAGCAAATGAGTCTGGCAATTGATTTGCTAAGTTTTGTAAATGAATTATCTTTTGGACTTCCAATTCACATTGTTTGGTACGAGGATCTAGATGAGATAATGATAATTCATTCCAACTAATCTCCTTTTGCAGCTGTTTATTTTCTCCCCCTAATGTTGGAAAAACTGATTCATCAAAACGACAATCTGCAAAACGAGCCGTAAATAAATCTCCTGTCGTTGGCTCTAGGTACTTAATTATCGATGGAGATTCATATCCAACATATATCCCTAGTCTTCTTTGAGGGCCCATTTTAGTGCGTTGTGGTGGAGCAATTGGAACATATACTGCACATCCAAATATTCTCAAATGGGATACATTTGGTTCCTGACCAAAAATCAGTTGTGATGGGGAGAACTTATGATGACTTGTCGGCCTGATGCGAATTAGTGCTGCTGCATGTAATATAGCATGCCCCCAAGCAGAGATTGGGAGTTTAGATTTCATAAGTAATGGTCTAGCAATCAATTGTAAACGTTTAATTAACGATTTCGCAAGACCATTTTGTGTGTGAACATGTGCTACAGGATGTTCAACACTAATCCCGATTGACATGCAATATTCATCAAAGGCCTGGGATGTGAATTCACTAGCGTTATCAAGACGAATAGATTTAATAGGAAAGTCTGGAAAATGTGCTCGTAATCTGATGAAATGAGCAAGTAGTCTCGCAAACGCCAGGTTGCGTGTTGATAACAATGATACGTGTGACCATCTAGTTGATGCATCTATTAAAATCATGAAATATATAAATGGCCCACACGGGGGATGAATTGGTCCACATATATCCCCTTGTATACGTTCTAGAAAAGTAATTGATTCGGAATTTATTTTAGCTGGTGATGGCCGGAGTATTAACTTGCCTATTGAGCAAGCAGCACATGAAAAATTATTATGAAGAATCTGCTGGCTCTTCAATGAGTGTCCACATGAATCTTTGATTATTTTTCGCATCATTATTGAACCGGGATGGCCTAACCGATCATGCCAAACTTTGAAGTCCCATCAGTAAACTTCTGGTTTACTATAGCATGTGATTCAATTGTATCAATTTTTGTATAGTACAAACTAGTAGAGAATGTAGGTAATTTCTCCATAATAAGTTTATTGCCTTGAGTTATACTTGTGATTTGAAGGAATTCATTATTTCCTTCACTAATTGTCTCAATATGATATCCATTTTTTCGAATATCTTTAAAACTTAGTAAATTTCTTTGAGACTTAGGGGAGTATAATGCATCGATAATTTCCAATTTTGTTCCCCTGGCAATAATACATTTGCTCTTCCGGAGCCTTCTATAATTCTTGTACTACCTAATATAGTACTCACACTAATCTCTTTCATCACCAATTGTGAAAAATATTTCTTTTCTTTAAGTATGGTGTGAGTGGTAACACTATCAACTAGACATAAATCTTCACCATTGGTCGATGATTGAGCTCCAAAGGGATTCATATTCTAATAGAATTAAAGGAACTAAAATAAGATTCACTAAATCAAATAACTTAAATTAAATAATAAAATATGCGAAACATAAAATGTCCAAAAACATAAAATTGTCCGAAAACAAATGTTCCATAAAGCATATAGTCATAGTACTACGATAAAATTCTATAATAAATGCAAGCTAATTAACAGAGTTTATTCGCCAATGGGACATAATTTATTCAATTATTTTCTTCAGGATTAGGAAAGAAATCAGCCGCTTCCAGGTGAGTTGTATCACCGTAATCAAAATCACCTTCGCCATCCTCGTACACCAAATTTGTTTCCACTTTCTTTCCTTTCTGTTTGATTGATTGTTGATAAAGGTCTACTAGATGTTTTGGTGTACGACACACACGAGACCAATGGTCTTTTCCTCCACAACGGTAGCATATATTTTCATATTTATCCTTCTCATTCTTATTTCCATTTTTATTGTCCCACTTCTGGTGAGAGTATGAGTTCTTAAAATGACCACCTCGACCACGATCATGTCCACGTCCGCGGCCGCGACCACGACCTCGACCACGGCCTCGACCACGACTGCTGGCGTGATCTCTAGCCTTTTGCCCTTTCCCACTATGGGATGTCGCATTCGCTTCAGGGAATGGAGTAGAGCCAGTTGGGCGTGATTCATGATTTTTCATTAATAATTCATTATTTTGCTCAGGCACAAGGAGACAAGATATCAAATCAGAATATTTTGTAAAACCCTTTTCACGGTATTGTGTCTGCAGGACAACATTGTTTGCATGAAAAGTAGAATATGTTTTTTCTAACATTTCTGCATCCGTGATTTTCTCTCCACATAATTTCAATTGTGATGTAATTCTAAACATGGCTGAGTTGTATTCACTCACAGACTTAAAGTCTTATAATGTTAAATGTAACCAGTCATAACGAGCCTTTGGTAATATCACAGTTTTCTGGTGGTCATACCTTTCCTTTAGATTACTCCAAAGGACTTGTGGGTCTTTAACAGTCAAGTACTCAGTCTTAAGGCCTTCATGAAGGTGATGGCGAAGGAATATCATAGCTTTAGCCTTATCTTGGCTTGTTGCAGTATTGTTTTCTTTAATAGTATCACCAAGTCCCTTTGCATCTAAGTGTATTTCAGCATCTAACACCCAAGACAGATAATTGTTTGCAGTAATATCAAGAGCAACAAATTCGAGTTTTGCAAGATTTGACATGATTCACTGATATATAAAACAATATTATAAATTAGGAACTAAGATGAAATTATAACATATATATAAATATTGGCAGTCCATATTATTAAAAACAAAAAGAGAGTTTATTAAGAATATTATAAATTAGGAACTTCATCAATCAACTTGCAGAAGCTAAGACTAGTATTTAGTTCAACTACTTTAGCCTTTAATCTTCTTGATCTTTTCGGTGATCTCTCTTATCTATTAAGTTTTTCCCTAAGTTTTTATTTTATTTTAATTGTGATGAAAATAAGATTGGCTAAACTCACAAATACACAGAAGCATGTTATAATAGATTGTGCTTCTACTAATTGCAATATCAACAATTTTCCACAAATATCAACACTTAGAGTTGCTAATGATAACATAGCTAACATCAGTCATCAATCAACAAATTGGTTCATAGAAGACAATAGCCAGGAACTAGATAACTAATTATTGACTAATTCTTACTTATCAATAAGAACACAAACAAAATCCTAGCATGATATTTAAAGTGATAATCAGAGTAATAATCCAATGCTATTTTCACACAAATTGCAGGCAACAACTCACTCTATATTACTCCTGGAAACCGTTCTATACTTCACAAAACACCAATTATATCAATTAAAACCATGACCCAATTAAACTAAGATTCAAGCAACTAATTTAATCATTATAAGTTATGAAAGTCAACTCCCTGTTTCACATAAACCCCATGAAATCATCAAATCCAAGTGATATAAATACACCACGAAACCGAAATGCACAAATAGCTATCTACTACAATGATCATAATTTATACATGGATTTTGATTCTTGAAAATTAGACAAGAAACTGGAAGATAGCAGGCTCATGATGCACATAAGTCGCGTAAAATCGGTAGGGGGGAAACAGTCCATAATTTCGTCAAATTAAAAACCGATTTTATACAAGGTAAGCCTAAATCATGCATTCTAAACTAGGTGAAATCTAATCTAAGAGATAGTACTAGTTACCTTAAAATTAGAGTGCAAGAACGAGTACAAACAAGCCCAACGAACAAGAATCGGTGGTATCGGCAGAGCAACGGTGGTTTCGACAGAGGGGTTTGGGAAATTACTTTTTTGGTTGGTGTTCGTGAAATCAAGAGGTAGCAGTATTGGGGAAAAATTTGAGAGTATGTTGGTAGTTACTTTGATTGTTGTTTGAGATGCTTCAATTGATATTGAAATCAATCTAGAGCAATGGTGCTGATAACGTGTTATAAAATAAGGAGAAAATATGAGAGATAGAGAGAGAATAGATCGGTTTATTATTTATATACATGTATATTATCTAGGGTTCCATCATCGGATAAAATCAAATACCCAACTCTAGAATATTCTAGATAATACATGGGATAATAGTCATCCACATTTAATATTTCATAACAGTGGATGATTTCCAAATATAGTAGTGTTGCAATTAATATGAAATGACCGAAAATGAAAAGTGTTGCAACTAATGCGAAACGGATGGAGTAATAACGTGGTAGAGATTTATTTTTTATTATTCTTTTTCTTATGTACTACGTATATATGTATAATGTGTAAAGTGGAATCACAAGGTTATTGGGATAATTTATTATTGCTGGTTGAGGAGAACTCTTCGTTAAGAAATATGGAGTAGTAAATTTTATCAACTTTAATTCAGAAACAAATGGATTACTTCACGACTATAAACACACCTATTTACTAAAAATCTCTTTCAACTAGGTTTCTCAAAATTAATCTATCTTTTGAACCCAAACCTCTATATAAATTTTGTCTTAACCAAACATTCTTATTGGGGGTTTTGGACTAGGCATACCTTAATTTGTTTAAAAACTCTAGCTCTATTCACTCGGAATGTTTTTCAACCAAATACCCCAAAACTAAAATTATGTTTAATTTGATTTAAAAGAAAAAAGTTTTAGTTTGACTACTAGCTTTTTGAGAATTGGTTTTGGCTTTTTATCCATAACAAAGTTGGTAATTTTATAGGGTAACAATCAAATACTGACTTTCACCAAACACATAATGACTAATTTTATTAGCTAATTCAAACAAGAAACAACATCAATCAGCATATATAAATATCTAATACATACAAATAACCTAACAAACCAGATTACCGCATTCAACAACTGCTTGTCAATTAAGTTCACCGTTGAAGGTGGAGCTCATATAAGTAGGGTTGTTTGCGGTGCGGTTTGGATCCCAAACCGTATCAAATCGTAAAATTACGATTTGCATTTTCTCCAAATTGTGCCAAATCGCATTTATAACCAAATCGCACTACAAAATGTGATTTGTTGCGGTGCGGTTTGCGGTTTGACCTCAATTTTTTAAAATTATAAATATTTTTTTAAAAAAAAAAACTTTTACTTTGTTTTGTGATTATAATCCTATAATTTGAATATTAAAGTTTTTATTTAACCATTAATTACTTAATAGTCAAAGATTACATCATATTTTCAAGTTTTTTTTTTTTTTTTTTATATATTTTTTGATAAAAAATGGTTTCAAGGTTTGCGGTTTAACGGTGTAAACCGCAAACCGTATCAAAGTGCGGTTTGCGGTGCGATTTGGTCTAAATTTTTTTAAAGCGGTTTGGTTATTTTCGGAAACCACACCACAAATTTTAAACCGTAAACCGCACCAAATCGCAAATTGCGGTTTAGTTTGCGATTTAGACCGCACTTTGAACAAGCATTGAAAAAAGTATATCCACAATTTGAATTATACTAATAGAAAGTTTACCGTTTAATAATAAAACATAAAAGCTAGCATAATATGAAAATTATATGCATGAGAAAATATGCATGTAGAAGGTCAATATGCACATGGGAGGCCAATTTTAATTTGCTTGTCAAAGATGAAATATTCCTTGGTAAGCAATTTTAGTCTAAGACTTCAAATTCAACCTATAAACGTCGACCATTTTTAGCAGACTTTGCGTATCTAATACAGTAATATATAGTGTAACACCCAAAATAAAAAGTCGTACTTCCCCTACTCAGTCTTCTACTTAACTCTTCTTTTCAATTTTTAATTTTTCACAGGGTAGTGTTTGACGACACAAAAGGAAGTCAGCCATAGTGCATGCTCAACTGCGTTCATGTAACTTTACAAATCCAAGCATCTTTTATATATGTAGAAAATTCAACTGGAAAAGGATAAAGGCAAGGAGATCTTGTTTCAAAAGTTTTGGTCCTTTTAGTTATTAAACACATCTATAGAAAAGCTAATAGCGCTGCAGATTATATAGCCTTGCCGACTCATTAGACAAATCGTCATCAGCAAATAAACCCTTTTTTAGATACAGATCAGTAGTACGAGTTAATTTCTCTATTTTCTTAACTATAATAGATCAGATTTGGTCTTATTTAGTTTCGAGAGAACATAGACCTAATTTCACCTAATAGTATTCATGTATCTTTCCTTTAAATAAATGTTGCTTTTATATAAATTATTAACATTATATTATATGTATAGCAATATAAACATTTTTTTGGTAGGAATGAAGCAGGTGTTCTTCTATCGGATCAATTATATTTAAAACCTTGTGTATGTAAACTCAATCTGAATTAGTAGGCAAGGCCCTCTACATGAAAGAAAGAAAAGGTAAGGGAATTCTCACCCTGAAATACAGCTAATAAAAAATGGACATATCATCCAAAACCAAATAGCAATTGCTACTTGCTAATATAATAAGCATATGCTTTGATATTGCTCTTCAGCAAAATCCAGAAGCTCTTTTGACTAGAAGAAATATACGATATATGAAGTATTATATATAGTCCTTCTGGAGGTGCATATATTATCATTATGTCACATCACACATAAAACAATTTTTTAATTCAATATATTCCTTTTTTTTTTTTTATTATTATTATTATTATTATTATTATTATTATTATTGTAACATTGCGTTATTGCTGACGAATTAAGGTCACCAGTAGTGCAATACAATGAAATTTACAAGAGAGAAGGGTTTTTTATGGCTTTATATCGCAACGGGAGATAGGGTTTAGTAGGAAAGATTTTTTTGTTTTTGTTTTTTCACGTAATATTCTTTTGAAGAGTTGAAGCTAGGTATCCTTTTGTTTCAAAATGGTCCATATTATGGCCAGCTGATCTAGGGAGACTATAGTACAATACTAACTTTTAAGATAGTATGAAACATTGGTATATAAGTCTTTTATCTCTCATAATCTTGACTTATACCACGTCTCATAAGATCGGTGATTTTTATTAATGGTTGTGTAATGACTCATCAACTTTTACAACTTGCTTAGCTTGATAGCAAGAAGGTGGATGGAAAATAAAAGATTGAAAAGTAAATAAAAATTTTCTCATGGTTGATTTAGGAAACATTTGGTATATCATAATTGATATGAAAAGATAGCTATCTTTAATACATGTGAAGTACATAGTATCTTTTTTCTTTAATACTTTCGTATTTTTTAAAAATAAGATAGTATAGTAAGAATATATTATTAACATTAGATAATTAGGTTTATGTTATCATATCCTTTATAATAAACCAACCAATTACCCAATTATAATTTCAATTCCTAGTTAGCTAGCTACCTTTTAAAACAAACAAACAAACCGCAATTCTAGTTACATTCCAATATTTTCTTTTTCCTTCACTTCCTCCTTTTTCTCACCCTTTTTTTTTTCAATACCCTTGAAGAACTGAATAAGTTGTTAGTACCATAGTTATCAAAATTAGGACTCAAATCTTATAATTTTTGCCATTTATAATTCATGTACAGTCGTACGATTTAACGTATTTCTCTTAACTAGTGAAAATTTTACAAATCAAAAATATGCTTAAAAAACATTAATACATTAAAAAAAAAACATTAATACATTAAGCATATATATTGTCAATTATTTCGATTTTACAATTAAATTCTGAAAGCTCCTTTTACTTCAAAATTGAACCATGATTTTTGATAATTTTGGTCGGTACCTTTTCTCCGGCCATACCATTAGATTCATACTAAGCTAGTGATACCACTCTTCTGTCGTTCTTACCAGGGTTAGGCTTATAGTACAAACGTGGATGGTGGTTAATGTTACATGTCTAAGGTGTATATTACAGGAAATCATACATAAAACTTTTGAGTCGTTGTACTTGGTATATGTACGTGTAGGAGAAACTTGGCATTATCTCTTCACACGTCGCATAAAAAATACATTCGATGACAAAACTTTAAGTGGGTTGTTTGGGAGCTAACCCATTGATAAGCTTGTTGGGACACACACATTTACAAGTCAATTCACGTCACTTTTGTAGGGTCACAAATCTCACAATACAAAACAAAAAAAGGGTATTTGAACGAAATTGGCCAAATTTATGTTCATTTAAGCCACGCAGATGACACGGCTTAAAAGTTAATAGAGCACCATTAATATGCTTTAAGGCTTACTCATTCAAACTAACATTTATCATGCACAGCAGTTATTGTCGCACTAACATTTTATACTAGTGTACTAGTACTACTACTTTGACATGCAAATAATGCAATGGATGATATATACTGTTTTATAAATATTTTAATTTAGCAATGTTTAATTAAATTGTCTCATTTGCTAATAGGGATCTAATCCATACGTGAGTTGATATTAATTGTCTCATATTCCGTATAAAATAATGTAGGAGGATTACTACTCCATGTATCACAACTGTTTTTAGAAACTTTATATTCTCCTCTGACGTGAGTTTGTGCTTGGCCTAGATTATGATATACAAAGACAACAGAGTACTTCATATACAATTGCTGGCATATACAGTAGATAATTGTAGGATTTGTAGGCCTAAACTTCGGGGCGTATGGTTGGCAATGAATAGCTAATATTTTCATACTTGTTATCCAAAGTGTAGTAAGACACTAAGACCATGAGATGGAGAGTTTCTCACTGACATTTAACAGTCCATATTTGATTTATAGGAAGTAATTAAGAAACATTTTTTGAATTGATAAGTCCATAAGTGTTAAATATCTGATAATTTGTGAAACTGAACTAGCGAATATTATAAGTCATCTTAAAGGGCGGTGTTCATTCTACACACAGAAATGAGCACATAGGCCGGTAAATATAAAACTGTAAAATTACACCCATTACATGTAGCTTGAAACTTGTCATGAAATTTCAATTAGATTGCATCGAGTAGAATCGGAGATAATGAGTCAAATGTTGCTTAAAGTTATGTCAGTCCAACATCAACATGTACTTGTTTATCACCAAAAATGACTATAATTAAAGATGTGTACATATCGAAACATGGTTTGAAATCTAGCTTAACTCCATTTCATTTCACATGCCCCCCCACAAGAATACAATCACACATTTGACTTTTCAAGATGTTATAACTTCTTATGTTTGACATTTACTTGCTCAAGCGAATATATTGATAATTGATTTATGATATAATGTCTTTATAATTCATTTCAGCAAAATTTCAACATTAAAATAAAATCAATGATAATTAATTGTGTCTATCTCGACTAATTATTTTGGTCAATTAGCAAGATTAGTAAATTAAAATATATGTGGGATGCATACAAGTGACGCAATAAGTGAGATTCCAATTTAAAAATACACCTAAATAATGTCAACTTCTTTTTTATTATACACGTAAGTTGTTGAATTTTAATCATAGATTAGCTCTTTGTTTGGATAAATTGTGTCCCAACATCAATTTTAGTCTTCTAATTTGGCAGGTGGCTCTCTGTTTACTATTTGATCCTAGTTTTTGTCGGACGAAACCGAAACCGGAAACCAGTAACAGACTTAAACATGTAGCTGCTAAAATGCTATACACAATACTCTGTTAGTATTACACTGATACATGCATGCATCAAACCTTCGTTGAATGAAGGTTGAGATAATAATGTTTAAACTGTAAAAATGCTATACACGGTAATTGGCAAGTTATCTTCACCAAGAACCTACCAAAAGGGCTTAACACATGAGACTTTCCAATGGGTTACAACATGAGAGAATAATACAATGATGTTGATCTTCTATTTGTGGTTCGCGATGGTTCCTTTACTTTTTCATCAAAAGAACCACAGTATGAGCTGCAATACTTCTATTTTCTCCGAGACTATCAACCTTCTCATGGGTTTTTGCTTTCAGATTCAAGACGGAGGGATCAACCCCGAGCAGAGCAGACAAGTTGGCCTTGATTGCTTCTTTGTGTGGACTAACTTTAGGTCTTTGAAGAATTAAGGTGGCGTCTAAATTACCAAGCTCATACCCAGCCTCGTCCATTAGTCTTACCTGTTACAAAATTTAGAGCATAAGCATAACTTAACCATATCAAGGAACTCCAGCATCATTGCCTGAAATAGAAATGCAAGTGGACAAATCATGCAGGATTTAAAAACCAAGCATTCAGAAATGAAATTGCCAAACTAGTTAGGCAATTTACATAGGCGAAGTGTCCTTAAGACCTCTAATGAACATATTGTTCAACTCAAATAATAACACTATCTACATTTCGCCCTTGTTAATTGCTCAACTGTCACACAATAATTGGACCATTTAGAAAAGATGATATTATATGTACCATCATGTCAGAGTGGCCCCTTCAGTGTGATCGCCACTCAGTCACAAAGGAAAACAACAAAAAATGGTAGGAAAATTAAGGATTGGGCAATATAACTTAAGACCATAACTCTTGAAAAAAATCATGAGTTGTTCTCAGTTTAAAGTTTTAACCAAAAAGATGGAAGTTTGTAGTTCTTCAAATGGCATTTCCAAAGGTTGGCCACTCCTAATAAAAGTCTACTCTTGCCACGTACACCAGTTAAGCTAATTGGCTAATAGAATAGACATTTCTACAATTGTTGACTAATGGCTACATGTACGAATTAACTTCAGAGAGTCTCACATGTAAAAGTTCAAAAGGTTGGTTGGGGTGGGGCAATGGCGGAGTGAGTGAGCGTGTGTGGGGAAGGGATGGGCGCAGGGGCATCCCAGTGTTGAAAAGGGGGCTCTTTCGCCCACTTGCAACGACAAGTGTCACTAGCTGAAGACCACATATAATTGATTGCATTTATCCAACTGATAATTTTTGTCTTCGTTTCGCTTTCTTTAAGCCAAGATAGGTCATTCTGTAGCCAAGCTGCCAAACTTGGCAGCCTACTTTCTCTCTAATGGTAAGGGAGTGTACAAGTCAGTGAAGTGCTCATAATTGCCATGTCACTCCCTATCAGTGTAATAAGCTGGTGGGATACTAAATATGTTCTTAGGTAAAGATAAAGAAAATTTGCAATAACTCCGATAAGAAACTGCAACCTTACCATATTATCAAAGACATGAAGTGGACAGATTGGACACTATCCTGCTTAACCATAATCTTGGAATATGTCTATCAAGAAACTAACTCACATAAGAAGTATACTGTCACTTCTATCACCCAATTTGTTCAAACTTTCACACTTTTAGCCCACTCCCCACTGCATCACTTACTAACACATCCGATTTTGTAAAAAGTAGTCATTTCACCTAGATGTCCAGGCTTCCTATCTGGTAATGCAACAATGCAGAATTCATTGTCAGTTAAGGCGGCCATATGTTTTGCCTTTCAAAATACATACAAATCAAAACAAAAAAACAAGAGATGAAAATCTGAACTAGGATCTATAAAGAATTCCCATCCCAATATCCCATTGCCATTGGTGCAAGCTACAGCAAGTTTCAGCTTACCTTGGGTATTATGCTATATGCTACCCTTTGTAAGTGTAAAAATGAAACATAGCATATTGGCATTGATAAATTTACTTTTATTATAATCAAAGGATAAAGTTTCATTTCTTAGCCTCACCTAAAATCTTTTGTCAATTACTACCATTTTGAAGCCCTATTTATCAACAGCAGAACGGTATAGGATTTAAGGGAAGTCCTAAGTTTGTATAATTATGTCATGCACAAGAAACAGTCAATATCAAGATTAAACACCAGTAATCTATCTCATCTACTATAAGGGCACTGAGGAAAATCTGTTAGGAGTCCAAATTATCACTGAGTAATAATCCATGATGTATCACCGAGTATGACAGTAAAAACAAATGCAAAAGTACAGCATCAGCATGCCTACATTTGATCTACTTGATTCTCTCTACAGATGATCCACTAAAATTCTAAACTAGCAGTCAATAAAGTTAGTGCAACAACATCCAAAACTAATCATCAAGAATTTGTATGCCTAAAGTTGATCAACTTAGATTTCTGACGTATTGTGTACTTAACTTTTCTATGCTCCTCAATGAATAAAGTTGTCACTTCAATGAATAAAAAATATTTGCTGCTAAATCATCTAACATGTGAGATAATGGATTTACTACATTCGTGACAGCTACAAAATGCGGGTCTCAAAACTCTCAATGCCTCATGTCTTTGTCATCTACTTGACTCAGTTAAGGTCCTCCTTAGCTTATAGCCTAACTCATGTGAATATTTATTCTTGTTAGTATTGGTCTTCCAGCTCATCTCACTCTTTTATTCTTTCCATTTTATCCCTTGTGGCTGTACATATTTTTTGTGTAGTAAAAGAATAGTAACTTCAATGGTGATGTTCTTCATCCCATACAATCGACATTCTTCATCTAAGTCTGATAATTTATTTGCTAGATGCCTCTTATAAGCATTTGAATTGAATAGACTCCCCTCTCCATCTAATTAAGTTCAACTATTCATTAACCTAACTTCAACTCACACAAAAATCACGTTCTGTTCTTTCTTGTCTTTAGTTCTTTACCAGATGATTTATATCAACCACCCTCCAACACCCTCAATCAGTCAATCACCCCCCCTCCCCCAAAAAAAAAAAAAAAAAAACACACACACACACAACCCAAAAAAAAAAAAAAAAAAAAAAAAAAAAGGTATTTGCGAAGTGAAAAAAGAACCACAGTGAAAATAATGCCAGGTTAATAACATTAATTCCGACCAGATCTTATACTTACACAATTAAGCCATGCTGACCACCCCAACTACAGCCTAGCTACTGTTCTACTATATGTGACTAACTGTAACTGGTGGAGGAGGTCTTATGTAATTTTCTTAAGGACAAAACAAATCAGGATTTGTAATGGTAACATTTGTAAAACCCGACTCAAAAGTTCGCCAAGCAGCAATAGGAGAGGTGTGTGGACCATGGGGTAGCATGGTCACAGCCTGACTAAATATATACAGACCAAAAGACATTTTATCTAGTCTGTGACTTAGGAAAGACCTGATAGATAGGTATGCACACTATTTCCAAGGAAATCTTTCTGTTTCTGCCTATTGCACAAAATAAGGATGATTACTCATAGGCCATCAATACACCTACTCACCCTTGCTGTTCAGCTATCGTTCAATTGATACAAAACCATCGGTTAACGCAATAGCTTAAGGGCTCCGACGACAATGATTATTTATGCAGGGTCATTCGAGAAAACATCCCTATTACAACTCTACTGACCAAGTTAATCAGATACCCTGCTTCTTTGGTATCAGATTCAGCAACAACGACAGCTACAAATTACAACAAGATATAGCACCCTCGAAAAAGTTGCAACGGTAATTTGGGGGACACTTTATAAGTGTATATCCTTGACTCAACAATCTGCAAAATCGAATCCTAAGATAATACCCTTCCCCCCTCCTTGTTCAGAAGGAGCCTTCAAGGCTTTATATGGATGGAAACTAAGCAAACTTCTGTGACCATTGTAAGATTGATTAAAAATCAACAGAAAGGCGCTTCAAACTCTATGATTCAGGGCAGGAAAGAGTATAAGGCTTGCTGCATATTTCAGAATTACACTGGATCATGATGACACTTTTTCTACCTCGGATTAAGTAACAAATTCAGCACCAAATCTCAAACTACAGCAATAGTGACATGCCAAGATCTCTCCACACCACCAGTGTCACAAGGAGAAGAAACTTCCACGGATTTCTTAGCAGGTAAAAAAGCTTGCCTTTTGACACAACTCCTACTGGGTCATATATAGTGGAGCAACATACTACATTACTCCTCGTTTATCCCAGTTCAACTCTTACATAAAGATAACACATCCTGACAATCATATTACAATACCAAATAGAATAGAAACCTAAATCCACTACGGAATGGTCAGCTCATATATTGACATTATTTTGCACAAAGTTCTTCGTGTTGCCTGATTTTCCTTACAAATCTCACCTCCAAATTCCACCTCACCCTGCAATTAATGAGGCATATATATCACTCGAATCATTCTCTGCTCCTGTCAATTCAAGTCTCACGCCTATCAGGATATCGTTCCTTGATTAATACTTAGGCTATATGTGTTCTAGAGCCACTGAGTGTATTGATGCAATTTGGTGCAACATTATACAGTTTCCGCAGTTTCCTATCACTCACAATGCCTTAGTATCATGCATTGTTCCTGCAGAGAACCTACAACTAAAGCCTTAAAAGACCTTAAAAGGTTCGATGCAATGCAAAAGGGATTAGATGCACTGCAACTCATAAGTTAACAACCCCCCAGCAGGCAAAAGACCCATGGATTGCCAGTGGGTAATTTTAAAATTAAGCTTAAGCCAGACAGCAACATTGAAAGGTTAAAAGCAAGATTATTGGCACTCAAAGCTGCTGGAATTGTTTTCCAAATAAATTTTCGCCCTGAATTAATATGTCAAGTATCAGGTGCGTAATAGTGTGATTACAGCATCAAGGGGGTGGAGACAAAACCAATTGTATGTAACTAACACCCTGTTACAAGGAGAATTGCATGAGGAAGTTCAAGTGAAGATGCCCGAAAGCATACCAAATTGACAAAGTCCTAACATGGACTTAAATAAACAGCCAGACAATGGTCTGCAAAGCTAACTCAAGCCTTGTTAAAAGGAGCTGTAAGCAGTCTAAGGATGACAAAACTGTCTTCATCTAGAGGAAGAGCAACAATATAACCATCTTTTTAGTATTTGAAATAGTGCAGTTGATACATGGGTGACAGGCATCAATTTGCTATACCCAAAGGGCAATGCTCAGTTGAATGAGGCATTCAGCATCAAGGACTTAGGGGAATTCAAATACATAATAACATAGCATACGGTGACTAGACTGGAGACTTGACAAATGGTTGGGAGGAAATTAGTATGATTTCCAAGATAAGATTGGAGAGATAAGAAGAATGATAAACCCTGGAAACATAAAGACTAATGATTGATCAATCTAATTTGAAACAAGTTCTGATGCAGCCCTAACTGTTCAAGTTAGAAATTATCTCATCCTTCTTAGTACTTAAGGTGCAATCGAAAGAGGCGGAAAAAGATCACGAGGATGAAAAAGAAGAGTCAGAGAAAATATGGGATGCAGAAAAGATAAGGTAAGACATCACTATTGAAGCTCATGCTGTCCAATTTCCACCTCCAACAACTCTCTAAGGCCATACCTTCTCCCTAATGAATACTATTGTTGGGGGTTTATATCCTTACCTGATTTAGCTCCATCTTATTTTGAATAAAACCTTTAACTCAAGTGCTTAAACTAGAAATTTTGAAAAGTTCGAGATTGGTGTCATCTCACCTAAAGCATCTCAAAAGACCACACACTAGTGGAATATGAGTCACACCCACATTTCATCTCATTAGCTGAGAATGATATTCAAAAAGTTCAAGTTCATTGGAAACAACCAAGAAAATTCCTACATGAATCACGATATTAAAAAAAAAGGGAAAAGTAAACAAATCACTCACAGCTTCTTTGATGAAAACAGAAGAAGCTGCACCCTTCCACTTGGGATCATTATCAGGGAAAAGCTGCCCGATATCCGGAAGCCCTAATGCCCCCAATATAGCATCCACCACACAATGAAGCAGTACATCTCCTACAATCAAAGATTAAAAAAATACATATAATTACAATACACCACTATAAATTTCCTAACTATCAAGAATAATATTCCACAAAAAATCCAAAATTGCCCAAAAATAAAACAGATAATTCACCTATAAAACACAAAAATGCCCAACATTATTCAATACACAGTTCAACATTCCAAATAAGAGAAATTCCATTAAAATAAATCAAAAATATATCTAGCAATAACAGAGAAACCATCAATTTCAGTACCCCTTCAAATTTCCAAACAAAGAATCCGAAATTGCCCAGAAAAATTCCAGCCAAGCATGTAATTAATTTACAATAATGCAAAATATCCCAACATTATTCAATACAAAATTCAACATCAAAACAAAATTGAATTCTATAAAAATGAAAAACAAAAAACACCCAGAAATGAGAGAGAAAAAGGATACCATCAGAGTGAGCCTCGCATCCTTTATCATGAGGAATGTCGATACCACCAATAATCAAAGGATAACCCGGCTCCAAGCGATGGAGATCGAACCCGTGACCGACCCGAAAAGGAAGGGATTTAGAGGGTTTTGAATTTGATAATGAAGTGGGTTGAGAAGTTTCAGCAATTGGGGTAGAAACTGCTGAAATTGAGAAAGAATTGGTGGGTTTTAAAGCTGAATTGTTCAAGTTTTTGGTGTTGAGAGTGAAGTAGGGAAGAGAGTGTGAGAGGTGGGAAGAAGAGGAGAGAGAAAGTAGAGGTTTTTGTGTGGTGGTGTGAAGGAATGAGCAAGTGCAGAGAGCAGTTGTCATAGCCATTGATTGATCTTAAGAAAGGTGGGAATTGAAGAAGAAGAAGTAGAAGAAGAACAACAACAACAAGAAGAAATGAGGATTTTTTAGAGGTTTGTTGTAATTGGCCTCATTGCCAATTTGCCTAGATGTTGACCATATGATTTTGACGATGACACAATCTAACTTATTTACCGACTAATAAGTGCTTGATTGTTTAAGTGTGTGATCAGATGCATTGACTAGGAGAATTGAGTTGTCTAGTAAAGATTTCATGAGCAACAAGATGGCAAAGGACAAAGTAATCCAAAAGAGAAGAAGCCTTGAGAAGAGAAGTTCCTATTAAGGAACAGAAGCTTCGGAGTAGAAGCTTCACCAGAGAAGAGAAGTTCCTTTGAAGGAACAGAAGCCTTGACGTAGAAGCTTCATCGAGAAACATTATGTTTTAGGATTTATGTAAGTATGAGAATTAAGTTTATACTCTAAGTTAGTTGTGTGGAATTGGTCCAAAAGATATTTTTATGCATTGCTTGATTTTAGGAAAACAGTCGTTTCAATTCTTATCCTTTTAAAAATATGAAATAGATTTTATTTCATTTTATTCGAAAATTCTGCTGAAAATTAAATATGTTACAGTTTTCCTAGACTTGCGGACTACTCTCCATGACTTAGCCCATGTCATGGTCTTGCGCATTAAGGAGTTCATGTCCTTAATTCTAGGACATGATCTACTTAGTGGGTTGAGAGTAGTGGCAGTAAGGCTGAGCAGCACAAGGCATTTTTCCTAAGCTAAACCAGTCTATAAACAACCAATTATTTTAGTCGGAAAAACTCACCCTTGCTCAAATAGATTTCATATTTTGCTTTCTTTAATCGAGTCAAGAGTCCAATTCCACATTAGTGAAATAGAGTGTTCTTATTTTCTTTTACTAGAGTTAATTCTTTCGAGTTGTTTCTTTCGAGTTGTATTTTGGGGAATTGGGAAATTTGAGTGAACTTCTATTTTAGCTTTGAGTGAAGCTAGGAGAAAGAGAAGAGAAAGAGAAGAGAAGAGTAACAAGTTGGGTGACCTGTTGCTTGGAGCTTTGAGTTCGTTAAGGAACTTGAAGTTAGAGTCTTTAGCTTGTAATAGGCCATTGTCCTATTCTAGTGAAGAATCTTTTCCTAAAATCCATTGTGGTCGTGGTTTTTCTCATTGTTTAGGGGCCAAAGAGTTTTTCACGTAAAATTTGTCTTGCACTTTAAGTTCCTTAAGCTTAATTGTTTTTATTTTCGCAAAAAGTTTGACAAATCTGTTATACTACAATTCAACTCCCCCTTCTTATAGTATTCATTGAAACAACAATTGGTATCAGAGCTTGAGTTCTCGAAGATTCAGGAAATCCTGACGAGAAGGATCTTGGACAAGATGAATATGCATGAAAAGCTCGAGGAAGGATACTCAACTCAGAGGCCTCCTATATTCAATGGTAAGTTTTATACTTACTGGAAAAACCGAATGGAGATCTTCATCAAGGCAGAGAATTACCAAGTCTGGAGGGTCATTGAATTTGGTGATTTTGAAGTCACTAAAACTAATGCACAAAATGAGGTAATCCCTAAACCTATGTCTGAATTTGATAAGGAAGATTTTGACAAAATGGAAATCAATGCTATGGCTGTAAAATTGCTTCACTGTGGGCTTGGACCTCACGAACATAATCGTGTTATGGGGTGCAAGAACACAAAGGAAATATGGGATTTGCTGTAGATTACTCATGAAGGAACTAATGAGGTTAAGCGCTAAAAAATTGATCTACTTATGTCTAAGTATGAGAAATTTGAGATGCAACCAAAAGAAACTATTAAAGAGATGCTAACCAGATTCACTAACATTATAAATGAGTTGTTTCTCTTGGTAGAAAAATTCCTACAGATAAGCAGGTCAGGAAAGTCGTTTGAAGCCTTCCACAAGATGAAAGATGGAGATCTAAAGTGACAGCCCTTCAAGAAACTAAGGACTTCACTAAGTTCAATATCGAGCAACTGGTTGGTTCGCTCATGACTCATGAGCTGCACCTTAGAGTCAGTAGTGAACCTGTGAAGAACAAAGGGCTGACACTTAAAACTGATGATGAGGAAGACACAGAAGTAGACGAAGAAGAGGTTGTTATGCTTGTGCAAAAATTCAAGAAGATGTTCAAGAAGGGACGCACATCAAGGAACTTCGTGAAAAAGGTCTTCAACTGCTAAGCCTGACTATAACTGCCACAAGTGTGGGTCCCATGAACACTTTATCAGAGACTGTCCCCACTGGGAGAATGATAAAGGCAAGGGAAAGCTCAAGGAGCAAGGGAAGGAAAAATTCAGCAAAGCAAACTATTCCATGTCAGACATGAAGAAGGCTATGATTGCTTGAAAGAGGTATTTCTTGATCCTAAATAGCTTAAAACTCTCTCTAAAGAAGTCTTAATTGATATATGTTTAGAAGAAGAAGAATACTTTAGATAAACATGTGTCAAGCTTAATGAATGTGAAAAGGCTCTTAAAATTTGCAAAGAACATGGCACATGGTTGGAAACAACCTATATTACGGCTCAGAGCAAATTAAGAGAGCTAGACTCTAAGTATAAACACATAACTGAAATAACTGATAGAATCAAGAATGATAGCATTCTTCTGAATGTCGAATTAACTTAGTATAAGCTCATGAATTCTGATATCAGTTCTAGCAGTTCCTCAAGTGATCAAATGCAAAAATTCAATGTTGATTTCAAAAATATGAAAAATGAACTTTCGATTTTAAAAACTCAAAAGGATAAACTTGAGAAGGAATTGACTGCTAGAAAGGATAGAAGCATAGATCCAAAAGTCATACCTAAGTGGATCTCAGAAGCTCAAACAAAGCATACTGAAGGACTTGGTTATATAGCCAAGAGAAAAGGAAAACAAAAGAAATATGTTGAGCTTCCGAGCATGAAGGTATGTACTTTTTGTGGAAAGACTGGGCATCTCTTTGAGCATTGTAGAAATAGAGAGGAAGCTAATAAAAGAAACTATCGGCAAGTATGGGTAAAGAAAACTGATATTGCTTCCCAGTCTAAGGAACCCAAGGAAACCTGGGTTCCTGATCCTAATGCTTAGTTTTCTTGCAGGTTCTAATGGAGGGGAATAACTCGTGATATCTCAACAGCGGGTGTTCCAAGCACATGACAGGTGACAAATCAAAATTTCTCTCACTAGAAGACTACCCTGGAGGAACAATAACCTTTGGGGATAACAAGAAGGGTGAGATCATTGCAAAAGGAAAGATTGGATTATCAAAGTCTCACTCCATAGACAATGTGTTCCTGGTCGAGGGCTTGATGCACAATTTGCTCAGTATATCACAATTCTATGATAGAGGAAACTCTGTAAGTTTTACTTTTGACTCTTGCCAAATCATCAACAAAAAGTCAGGAAAGGTTGTTCTTGAAGGAACGAGAAGAGGGAACACATAGACTGTCGACCTCAACTCAATCCCAAGGAACAACCTTACATGTCTAAGTGTTGTTGAAGACGATCCCCTGCTATGGCATAAACGTTTTGGACATGCTAACTTTTCATTACTCGACAAACTTAGGTCAAGGAACTTAGTTATAGGACTTCTTATAGTTAATTTCCTACAAAACAAAGTATGTGATGCATGTGTGAAAGGCAAGCATGTTCGTTCATCTTTTAAATTTAAGAAAATGGTGAGCACTATAAAGCCTCTGGAATTAATCCATATGGATTTGTGTGGTCCCATGAGAATTCAAAGCAGGAGTGGCAAGAAGTATGTATTGGTTATTGTTAATGACTATTCTAGATTCACTTGGGTAATTTTTCTTGCTAGAAAGGATGAAACCTTTGATGAGTTTGTTGCCTTTGCCAAGAAAGTACAGTAAATCAGCGGCTATTCTATAATCCATCTCAGATTAGATCATGAAACTGAATTTGAGAACTTCAAGTTCGATGAGTTTTGCAGGGAAAATGGAATGAACCATAACTTCTCTGCTCCAAGAACTCCCCAACAAAACGGAGTTGTGGAAAGAAAGAATCGAACTCTAGCGAAAATGGCAAGGACGATGCTGATTGCAAGTGGATTGCCAAGGAACTTCTAGGCTGAAGCCGTGAACACAACATGTTACATTCTTAACAGAGTAACAATTAGAAGCATCATCAATAAGACTCCCTATGAACTGTTCAAGGGAAGAAAACCAAACATATCTCATCTCAGAGCCTTTGGTTGTAAGTGTTTTGTACATAACAATGGTAAGAAAAATCTAGGTAAATTTGATGAGAGAAGTGAGGAGGCTATATTCCTTGGATATGCCTCTAACAGTAAAGCCTACAGTGTTTAAAATTAAAGTTCAATGTGTGTTGAGGAAAGCATTCACATAATCTTTGATGAAGTTAACCAATTTGTGATTGTGCAGGTACCAGAAGAAAATAATGATTTTGAAATTGGATTGATAAGAGATAGGGATGAAGAAGAAGTTTAAAAGCAAACCAGAGAAGAGTTGACTGTTCCAGAGCAGAATCAACAGGAGAATGAAGAATTTCTTCAACCAAAAGTACAGGTCAATGAGGAACCAGCTGACGAAGAAGAAGCAGAAGGAACAGAGCAAGAAGCTCCTTAAATTGGAGTTCTAGCAAGGGAATTTCAACCTAAGCCGTTCAAATATCAAGGTTCCCATCCTACTGATCTCATCATTAGTGACATTGGTAAAGGAACTCAAACAAGATCGCAGATGAGGAACTTATGTGCCTTCCATGCATTTCTATCCATTCTAGAACCTCGAAATCATCAAGAAGCCTTGGGAGATGCTGATTGGATTGTGGCCATGCAAGAAGAGCTGAATGAGTTCGTAAGAAACAAAGTATGGCATCTAGAGCCCAAACCAAAGAACAAGAAAGTCATTGGGCTCAAATGGGTGTACAGGAACAAGCTGGACGAGCATGAGTCTTCTTTGCATAATAGTAAGACTTAGGAATTTCATTAGGACATGCATGAATCTTCTTATACTCCAAACCAAATGGACACATGAGCTTCTTTTCATAATAGTAAGACTTATGAATTTCATTCCCGTCAGGCAACATCTCACTTAACGCGGTCAACAAAGAAGTAAAATTATTGTCCGTCCACCCATGCTTCGACTTAATGTTAATAAGTGTTAGCACGGTTGATAGTTTGGAGTATTTTTTTGCACCCAGGATACAAAGGCTTTTTAGAAGCCTCCGATAATGACTCAAACACGTCACTTTCAACACCACGCATCATCTCATCCACCCCTTTATCCTCGACCTCATCCACCTGATCATCCTCAAATCCATCCTCATCACCATTATCAATAATATATTCATCATTCCTGTATTCCTCGTCCACACGAATCTCATTGCTTCTATCATGCACATCATTCCCATCAACATTCCCACTGTACTCTCCTTCTTCACCGTGCCAAATCCACACATGGTATTTAAGTCTAAACCCACGACAAATTACATGATCTCTAATGATTTCAACACTATTGACCACCTTCACATTATTACAATCAACACAAGGACAATAGAGGCAATCGACACCCATTCTGCGCTGATAAGATGAAGCCCTCTCGCAAAACTCTTGAACCCCATGAAAGAATTCCAATGTATCACGTCTACCATACATCCAACCACGATCCTTCTCCATTAAGTAAATTGTCTCCAAATACAGCAACATATTACGAATAATGTATAATTGCTACATATATTATATATGTAAATCAAATTCAAACACACACCATGCATATAACATTCATATAGTAAAAAAATGCATATATGCTTCCAAAGGGTCCTTATCACTCCAACCTAACCCATCCTTGAACGTCTAATTACACTAGTGAATGTATGTCGACTTTCCAATTTTAAGGAAAATTCGGCAGCATTTCCCCCCAGTTCTGTAAGTACACGATGTAGATAATTACTTACCCACATATGTACCCAGAGAACAGGGTGAGGAAATGGTAAGCCAAGATGTTCCTTAAAATAAATAAAAAAAAGACATACATTCACCACCTAAGTGAGAGTAAACGTTCAAGAATAGTCCCAACCGGGGACTATTCAAGACTTTCTCCTAAAGAGAAATCCTTGAACGGGTATCTAGGCATATGATGATGCAAGAATTTTATATATTGTTGTATTTATTTGTCATTAAACAATAAACAAGTTGTAATAGCATGAACAAACTTTTATTAAATGAATAAAGAGAAAGAAATATAGCTTAGTAAAGTTTATAATTCATACCAATATAGCAAGTACAGTGGATGTATTCTTTCTAACTTTCCACTTGAGCTAAATATGTAGTCTTCAAGCTAAACTTGTGCTTCAATTCACATATGAATCTATAAAAAAACAAAAACAAAAAACAAAAGTTAGTAAGTATGAACTATCATTTGTCAATTGGAAACTATGAACTATCAAAGTATCAATCTATCATGTCTATCAATTAATTAATAATCAACAACTCCACAAGTATTCAAATCCAACTATAAAACTAAATAACTAATTGCTCTAGTACTCTAATTCAATTAAATAATCAATTATTCAACAAGACAACGATATACTTATCTAATAAAAGGTCTTCACTGTGATTTCAATAAATATAACAAGAACTGATCATGAATATACATACGTGCTTTAACACTTTTCCTGTAACAAAGACATTGATTCATAAAACACACTTTAATGGCTTCTAACAAAAAAAAATGCTTAAAATACCCATAAAAAATTTGCAAGCTTACAACAAGGCAATAACTCAATTCACAGCAACCCAGAAATAGGCATTAAAGGAAACCGAAAAGGCAAGCTCACCAGACACCAGGTCCACTGCTCGAGGCCATGCCGCCGTGACAAGAAGGTCGTTGTGGTTGAGGGGGAGTCGTGCGCGCTTCAATGACAAACCCTAGATTACAAGAACCCTAAAATTACTAAACTGAAAAGCAAATCAACGACAAACCCTAGATTGCGAAGGAATTCGATAATTTAAAAAGGACCACAAAAAAATCTTACCTCGAACCTGCTTCAATGGAGGTGAGAAAGCTCAGAATCCGCTTCAATGGAGAATAAAGAACACGAGCTTCAATAGAGGAGATATGGAGAGAGAAGGAGGTGCAGCGTGAGTAAAGCTCAAAAACCGCTTCAATGGAGAATTAAGAAACTTCGGAGGTGGTGGAAGAGAAGGGCGAAAATTTGGGAGGGAAAATAAAATAATGAAAAGTAGGGGGAAAGAAAAAAGAAGAAGGGAGCCAGATTTTTTTTTTATTTCGCACCGGTTTGAACCGATGCTAAAATATTATTTCACACCGGTTTAGTTTGAACCAGTGCGATTACTCTTCCCGTCCTTTTTTTTTTAATTCGCACCGATTTGAACCGGAACCGGTGCTAATAAGATAATTTCGCACCGGTTTTGGTTGGAACCGGTGCGAAAACTCTTTCCCTCAATCCCGCCTATTTTTTTTAGCACCGGTTTTTAAAAACCGGTGCGCATTGTGCGGTGCTTATTTCTTTTTTTCTACTAGTGAAAATTCAAGACACCACCATGGAAATCCCTCCGGAAATTCAAACCGAAGTAATCCATAAGTCACAAAAGGTCAATGCTCCATTTGAATCTCGCTCCTCACGCAAAAGAAAAAAGGAAGATTCTCAAGAAGAGGAGCAGAGCATACCGGAGTTGGCTGTCAACTATCGAGACAAGCCTACAACTATGAAAAGGCTAGAGAAAAGTGCCGAACACTATGTGACAGGTTTGGTACTTAATCTACATTGGTGTAAAGCTATTAAATTGTATGAATTGCTTGATTTGTTTGAGTTTCAAAATTGGGTCAATTTGTTAAGTGAATGTTTTAATCAGAGCATGTATGTGGTGGATGCTATGAAGGAATTCTGTAAGAATTTTAAGTATTCTAAGGGAAAAATCCATAGTGAAGTGCATGGTGCAGAGATTGAATTTAATGCTTTGTATTTGGCTGAGTTGTTTGAAGTGCCTAATGCTGGTTATGATTTATATTTCAAAAATACCATACAAAATCCCATTCCTGATGCTAATATTGATGAAATTGTGGAGTTTCTTGGTGGTGACCCTGAGGAAACCTATATTAACCATAACCTGCTTACCCCTCTTGATAAAATTTTGTTAAAATTTGTGTACAATGACATAATCCCTCGCTTTCAAAAGAGAGATGTAGTAAACAAGCTAGATGCAACCCTCATTTATTACTACCTAGTCGGCCCGCAAAATATCTATCAATTTCCTTCCATCATGATCAACATCTTACCCACTGTGTTCCAAAAGGATGGAAAGTTGGATATGCCAACCTTCTCACCACTGTCTTTGAAAGATTTGGTATCTCTTTTGCCAATTTTGAGCCTTTACCTCGCAAAAACACCAAATATATCCAACCCGTATTTCTTGATAATCATCATCTTGTGGTTGTGAATGGAAGTTTTGAAGTTGTGACGGAAGAAAATAGTTCAAAGGAAGTGGTAGCTTCAGCTGAGGGGGAAGCGAAGGAAGAAAAGGTAGTAGGGTTGATTGACAGTGTGTTAGAGGAGATAAAAAATGATGTTGAGGGAGATCAGGGTGAAGAGGATAAAAGGAGTGTAAAGGAAGTGACTGAAACAGGAGGAAGAAAGAAGTACCAGCTAAGATCTGCATTGATTTTTCTGGTGCCCAGGAGGAACTGCGAAAAATTCCTAGTACTCTTACCTTTGTCAAGCATACATTTGCAGGTACAGGGTTCGCAGCTTTCAGTTCTCCACCAAAGGTTCCAAGTGAGGAGAGTATGAAGGAGATGAAGGACCTCCTCTAAAAGGTGCTCAAGGGATAGGAGAAGACATAAGAGAAAATGGAGGAATTGAAGAAGAGTGTGCTCACTTTGGATGGTGGCATGAAGAAGCTAGTCACAAGCACTGAGAAGGCGAAGCTTGCTATTGTTAGTGAAGTTGTGTCTCAAGTCTGCAACAAGCTGGAAGATCTTGCTGTTGATGATGACTAGAGCACCGCATCTTGAAACCCATCTTATCCTGCTGCCCTTGTTTTTATGATGCTTTAACATATTTGCTTTTGGAAACAATTTATTTTGGTCTGTAATTATTAGGTACTTTTATCTTTTGCTAAACTTGTGAATTTGGTACATTTGGCCGATGTTTTAAATTGGTTTTAGATGATTAATGACTATTGTTAATATGCCTATATGCTCTGTGAATATTTGTTCTCTATGTATGCTTCCTGTCTCAACACAAAACCACTTAGATTGATGTTGTGTTATGGTATACTTTGTAATGTGTGTTGGTTTTTGATAATGCCAAAAGGAGGAAAAGGTGCAAACTCAATGGAAACTTAATCATTCTATGGTCTATGTTCGAAGTCTTCACAGCCTGCCTATTTCTCTACATGTATATGTAAATAGAGTTGACAGAGTTTGTTTTTACTTGATAGTATTAGTTTTAGCTTTTATTAATTTTGACTTTATTTTTTCTTTTTAGTTTAGTTTCGGATTATCTTTGTTTCCTTATAAATAAGTTTGGTTTGTTTGTCACCATCAAGAAGGGGGAATATTGTTGACCTTGTGATTTTGATGATGACACAGCCTAACTTATTTACTGACTAATAAGTACTTGATTGTTTAAGTGTGTGATCAGATGCATTGACTAGGAGAATTGAGTTGTCTTGCAAAGATTCCATGAGCAACAAGATGGCAAAGGACAAAGTAATCCAAAAGAGAAGAGTTCCCTCACAGGAACTGGCACTTCAGAGTTGGAGCCTTGAGAAGAGAAGTTCCTATTAAGGAACAAAAGCTTCGAAGTAGAAGCTTCACCAGAGAAGAGAAGTTCCTATTAAGGAACAAGAGCCTTGGAGTAAAAGCTTCTTCAGAGAAACATGAAGACTAAAATATTTTTATGTTTTAGGATTTATGTAAGTATGAGAATTAAGTTTATACTCTAAGTTAGCTGTGTGGAATTGGTCCAAAAGATACTTTTATACGTTGCTTAATTTTAGGAAAACAGTTGTTTCAATTCTTATCCTTTTAAAAATATGAAATAGATTTTATTTCATTTTATTCGAAAATTCTGTTGAAAATAAAATATGTTACAGTTTTCCTAGACTTGCGGACTACTCTCCATGACTTAGCCCATGTCATGGTCTTGCGCATTAAGGAGTTCATGTCCTTAATTCTAGGACATGATCTACTTAGTGGGTTGAGAGTAGTGGCAGTAAGGCTGAGCAGCACAAGGCATTTTTCCTAAGCTAAACCAGTCTATAAACAACCAATTATTTTAGTTGGAAAAACTCACCCTTGCTCAAATAGATTTCATCTTTTGCTTTCTTTAATCGAGTCAAGAGTCCAATTCCACATTAGTGAAATAGAGTGTTCTTATTTTCTTTTACTAGAGTTAATTCTTTCGAGTTGTATTTTGGGGAATTGGGAAATTTGAGTGAACTTCTATTTTAGCTTTGAGTGAAGCTAGGAGAAAGAGAAGAGTAACAAGTTGGGTGACTTGTTGCTTGGAGCTTTGAGTTCGTTGAGGAACTTGAAGTTAGAGTCTTTAGCTTGTGATAGGTCATTGCCCTATTCTAGTGAAGAATCTTTTCCTAAAATTCATTGTGGTCGTGGTTTTTCTCCTTGTTTAGGGGCCAAGGAGTTTTCCACGTAAAATCTCTCTTGCACTTTAAGTTCCTTAAGCTTAATTGTTTTTATTTCCGCAAAAAGTTTGACAAATCTGTCATACTACAATTCAACCCCCCCCTTCTTGTAGTATTCATTGAAACAACACTAGACTTATAGCTTGTTGAGATTGACGCAATTGGAGAACAAGAAGCTTAAAGCAACTCCAATGGTTGCAGCTAGGGACTTGCTTGCAATATTAAATTATCTCTAGCTACTAGCTTGACCATTGGAGCTAGAAAATGCAATTAGTTTGGTCAAGTAAATTAGAGCAACTCCAATGGCAAGCTAATAATTTGACAATTAGCTTGGCATGCCACATAAGCTTTTCAGTTAATTGTCATTTTAGCTATTTGAGCTCCAATGGCTAGCTATTAGCTTACAATTTAAAAGAATCCCACTTCCTTAATTAACTTTTTATATTTCATTTTATTTATTCTTTTTTTTTTATTATTATTTTTTTTTTAACTTTGGTAAGTTTTTTCCAAGTAAATTAGCTAGACAAAGCTAACAAACAAATTATCACGGGAAATAAGAAGCTCACTGGAGACCTCGTGGTCATAACTCCAAAAAATAAGGTAAGTCCTACACACTTGCCGGACTTATCTGATATGGCTTTGCTACCAAAAGTTGTTGGAGCTCATTGTTGTAAAATATATTTAAGCATACTAATGTTGTTAGCTGCTCTCTAGAAAAGTGTTGAGCAAATTAGTGGCAGTGAACACTACTCAAGGTAATTTGGTGTTAATTTTTTGTATTGTATTTTCCATTATTATTGGCAATTTGATGAATTGATCCTCATAGGCTAATTATAATATGTATGAGTCATTCAATTGAAATTATCCTAAGTTTTAATTAAAAAAAAAAAAGAAAAAAAAGATAAATAGTTATGTACAAATTTTCATAGCTAGTAAACAAGCTAAGAATGGTCATTCTTATCAATTTGTCATCGGTTAAAACAAGTTTAAACAAAGCAATATTCAAAAGCGTAATTTTATGGTACTTCCTTTGATTTCTTTTAAATGCAATATGACTTCTCATTTCACGCTTACTAATGTGTTATTTCAATAATAAATATCTTTTATTACTAATATGGAAAAAATTTAAAAATTTGATATTATTAATAAACTATAAAGCAAGACGGATTTAACAAGATTCCACATGATTATATTTTTTTCTTAACCATAAATCAACAAAGCCAGTCAAAGTAGAGTATATGAAATTATAAATAGTGTAAAAGTCAAAGTGTTGTATTTAAAAGAGAACGAAGGAAATATAAATTAAACTAATACTGTATGATAAACTATGTAAAGATTTAATTATTAAGATAAGTTTACATAGGAATTAATAATTTTTAAAAAAATGTTCTTAAATCAACAATCAACTTAGTTTACAAAAGAAATTGTACAGTTATAAAATCAAATTTAGGTGATAATGTGACAAGGCTTTGTTTTGTGTGGAATACATTTTTTTTTCCATGTATTTCTAATTAAGGAAAATGCTATACATAGCCCTTAGGGCTACATATAAGCATTAAATTTACACTAGAAAATAGTATAAATTTAGGAAATCATAATAATATAAACATTAATTACACTGATTTGCGAGTGTTTTTGTCATGAATTCCTAATTTTATACAATTTTCAAGAGTGCATTTAATGCTTATATGTAGCCCTTAGGACTACATATTGCAAATTTGAACGCCTTTTAATTTCGTAAGAGTTTACTACTTTTTGTACTCCGTAATTCGTATTACTTCTCTCCCTTTAACAATTCAAGAGTTAGAGCGAAGGAAAAATTGTCAAAGTGAGCTTTTAATAGAAACAATTTTCCAAAGTAGATGTGTGGCAAAACTACCAAACTAAGCTTTTAGGGTAAAACGCCAACCAGACTGGCGTTTTTAACCTGGCCAATTTTTTTTTTAAAAAAAAAATTAGTCAAGGCAAAAGCGCCATCCAGGGTGGTGTTTTTACCCTGACTGAAATTTTTAAAAAATTGGTCAAGGTAAAAACGCCAGCCTGGTTGGCGTTTTACCGTTGTACTAAAAACGCCAGCCTGGTTGGAGTTTTTGTATCGGGTATTTCAGGCAGTGTAATGTTATTTTTTTTCATTGTTCTTCAAGAAAACGAAAAGCCCCAATTTCCAAACCCTAACCCGCGCCACATTGCTCGCCCAATCCTCCATATTTGCAGCAAATTCATCACATCCCATTGCTTAGAACTTCATCATACTCACTAAAAATTATTCCTCCTTCTTTGTTTAACACTTTTACACAGTAAATTGATCGTATTTGAGGTATATATTGAACTTAACTACTTTACTTGTTTATGATGTTTTTTGGTAATTTATGTTTGTAACTTACAATGGTATACTATATTGTTGTTCAAGTATGCGAAATAAGTATAACTACATAATACATTGTTGTTTAATTATTGAAATTAAGTATATATATATATATGTATGTTGTTTAATTTCAAATCATGTATATGAAGCATACATTATTCTTCATACTTAGTGTGTAAATTTTAAGTATGTTTACGAACTACATTGTTGAATTAGGTACATTTAAATATATACTACATTGTTGATTAACTAGGTAAATAAGTACATTGTTGAACACTACGTTGTATATACGCTTAGCTTGAGGATTTAATGGAATTATTGTGGTTTTAGTTGTGTTGTGTATTTGTGTCATCTAATATGTGTTCCGATTGTTATGTAGAGCATGGCTTCACAGTTGATTATTTTGTTATGCCGTTGGAGGGTGAAATTTTGTGTGTCAGATCGAACGTCGAGTATAGAGGAGGAAAAATGGAACCGTTGGCATTGAAACCTTGTATGACTTAAAATGATTTGTTGAAGAAGGTTTATACTGTAACTGGTTCAAACCCAACGAATGTTGAACTGAACATTAAAATGAGGTTTAATTGAGAGTGTCAGTGGGATTCAAATCTTACCTGTATTGAATGATGACCATTTGGAGGTTTTGAGGGGTGTTCTTGCAATGAGGTCTCTTCCCACTGATTTGTATGTGGAAATGGTGCCTATATGTACTCAACAGACTATTCGATTGACAGAGCAACAACCTACATATCTTCCCTCATACAATACAAGCTCGTTACAAATGCCCTCATACAACATTCCGTCATTTGAATATGGAATGAGATCTTTCAGTAGAATGTTACACGACAATCAATTTTCATCACTGATGTCAATGTTGCAGCAACCTGGTCCATCTACCTCAAACAATGACATTTCATCACCTATGCAGTTGCATAGTTACTCTCCTACGCAAGAACATGTTCAAGCAACACCGTCTCAAACTTTGGTGACTGTTGAACCTGTTGTAAACAACAAATTGTCTGTTCTTGATATGTATGAGGATTCAAACGACGAGGGTGAGGGCGGAGATGAGGAAGATGTTATAAACAACGAATTGTCTTTTAATGATGTTGTGGCTAGAACTCCATTGCCTTGGTTCACTCAAATAAACGAGAACTATGAGGTGGACATGTATTGGGCTGATTCGGGGAGCCAGACTTCGTTTGTTGTCGGGGGAGAATTTGAGAAGGGCATGATTTTCGACAGTAAGAAAGTGCTCCGGGAAATGGTGAAATTGTATTCCATAGAACGAAATCAGTTCTACACCACGGTGACATCGAATGAGAATGTCCTTCATCTTAAATGCAAGAGGGAGTGTGGTTGGTCGCTACGTGGTACAAAAACAAATCTGAACACACATGCCTTTAAGATCGTATCTTACAAGGGCCCATCGTGAGAACTGCGTGAATGAAGTTCCGCCCAGCGATCACCGACACTTGGACTCCTCCATAATCTGTGACTATGTGAAGGCGTTTGTGCAGAAAGATCCATGTTTGAGAGTTGAATTCATACAACATCTCATTTCCAACAAATTTCAATTCGATGTTCCCTATAGAAGAGCGTGGTATGCCAAACAGAAAGATATTACGGAAATTTTTGGGGATTGGGAGAGTTCGTACAACAGACTTCCTTTTTTCAAGCAAGCCCTCCAAGAGTCAAACCCGGGCACCGTAGTTTTATGGAAATACAAAGTTATTGCTGAAGGCGTTTACTACAGCAACATGGAGGTGTTTGAACGAGTGTTTTGGGCCTTTAAGCCTTGCATCGATGGGTTTAAACATTGCACGCCTGTTCTCTCTATCGACGGGACACACTTGTATGGGAAATATAAAGGCACACTTTTGGTTGCTACAAGTGTTGATGCTAATTTTCAGGTATTTCCTCTAGCATTTGCAATAGTTGAAGGGGAAAACTCCTCCAGTTGGTCTTGGTTTCTAAGCTGCATTCGGGTTCATGTTACTGATCGAGATGGCTAAGCTGCATTCGGGTTCATGTTACTGATCGAGATGGCCTATGTGTTATATCTGACCGACATGGTGGGATTATTGCTGCAATGACTGACACGAATGTTGGATTTCATGAGCCACGGGCCTCTCACAGGTTTTGCGTTCGACACATGGCCTCTAACTTGAGGACTTATGTGAAGAACAACAACATGAGAGATAGGTTCAAGCTAGGCTGCTACTTACCAACATAAAGAAAAAAAATTTGATGAAGATATACGTTCCATTGTTGAATCTTGTGTCAAGTCCCAAGAGTACATTATGGATGTGCCGTTTCGCAGGTGGTCCTTGTTTCATGACGCTGGTCGTAGGTATGGAATATGTACTACAAATATCTCAAAGAAATTTAACAATGTGTTGAAGGGAGCTCGTTTTCTGCCGATCATGTCCCTATTCGAGTTAACTTTCCACAGAGTTAACAAGTATTTTAATATAAGAAGGGATAATTCACTTGCTAGGCGTGCCGAGGGATATGCATACTCACCTAAGGTCACTTCCATTTTGGAGAAGAATAACGGAAAAGCAAAATACCATACAGTGGATGTTTATAGCCGTCAGCTTGGTATATACCAAGTAAAAACACATCGGGGAGAGAGGGTAGGCAGAAAAGGAGGTCATAAGCATACCATTAACTTCAATTTGAGAACATGTACATGCAACAAGCCTATGATATTTCACCTACCGTGTTCTCATGTTCTAGCCGTGTGTCTTAAGTATTCAGTTTCTGAGGAACCATGGGTGGACAGTTTTCTACGATCAGAGGCGTATGCGAATATGTATGCCCCACAGTTCTGGCCTATTCCTTGTGAGACGACGTGGAATACATACAGAGGACCTAAAATCATTCCTGATGAGAGCATGGTTCGAGGACATAATCGGACAAAGTTGAAGCGTATACGAAATGATATGGATAAGACTAACCGTCCACCAAGCAAATGTGGTCATTGTCATCAGGAAGGACACAATAAGAGAACTTTTCCGTTTCGAACGGGCGGTGACTGGTATTGGTCTTAGTTTATGTCTTATTTTAATACCATGTTGTGTGAACCATGTTTTCACTTAGGATGTAGCTGATTTCTTGTTTTGCATTGTGCAATGAACAAATATCATGGAGGGACACGATCAGGGACCGCCACAAGCTGACCCAGGACCAGCTGACCCTTCTGTCCTGAAACTTCAGGACACCCATCGGAGCCGTGACATATGGGAGCAGTCAATAAGTTTTCATCTACCAAATCTTTATTTTTTTTTTGCAATTTTTATGTTAATTGATCTAATAATGTAATTTTGTGGGTTGTACAGGTTGATCCAGCATGGTGCTTGCTTTGCATGCACCACGTTGGCAGGGCGGGAAGATTGGGTCGTCGACCCGCGTGTACTACATTACATCGATTTTGTGGGTTTTTGCGGATTTTATAGGATGGCCTTCACACCTATAGATCGAGTGCTAATTACTGCGCTCGTTGAGAGATGGAGACAGGAGACTCACTCCTTCCATCTACCAGTTAGGGAGGCCAACGTCACGCTCCGAGATGTGGCAATACTGACATGACTCCCAATACGTGGTAGGGCAGTGATAGGGCCCATTATACTGGACCTTCGTGGCCTTGTTGAGAGGGTGTTAGGGTTGAGGCCTGAGGACGCCGATATTAGAGGCACAGGGCTGAGACACATGTGGTTACGAGAGACATTTGGGGTGTTGCCTCCTGATGCTGATGATGGAGTCGTTCAGAGATACGCTTGAGCGTACCTGTTCATGTTGATAGGATCTTTATTTAGTAATAAGAGTGGTAGTCACATATTGTTGATCTACCTACAGCTGTTAGAGAACAGCTGGGAGCGGATACCTGACTACAGCTGGGGTAGTGCGTGTCTGGCGACCTTGTATCGCCATCTTTGCAAAGCATCCCAGCGAGATAGATGGGAGATCGGCGGTCCCTTGATTGTGCTTTAGGTAAACATTTAATTTTATACCATTTTTTAACTATAACGTATTTTACAGTGACTAAACTTAACTTGTGTTTTTTATTACAGTTATGAGCTTGGGAGCACATCCACATTGGTAGGCCAGCTATGGCTACTAGCCGTCGACGACAGGATGGCCAGGAGGAGGAAGACGATCAGGAACATGCATATGAGGCTCTGCCACTCCCTCCACCAGACGTGGCATACGGTTGCAGGTATGTATGACTTATTGTTAAGTTTTCCACATACCGCTTTATTTTGCTAATAATTTCTCATGAACGCAGTTATTATATATAATTAGGTGGCTGGTGCGGAGACTTACTCGTGTGCATGCAGCGAGGGGTCTACCGTATTACAGAGACGCATTCGACAGACTAAACGAGTCTCAGGTGATCAATTACACTATAAAAACTAATTTAACACCCCGCTCATTGTTTCAATAAGTTAATTATGATGTTACTGATGGCGTGTTAATGCAGATGACGTGGGATACGTACGTCACTGACTTAGTCGATGTCATGCCCCCATATCTACGTGATCATCAGATGGAGTGACGTGCCATGATAGTCCTCATCTGTTTTGAGGTAGTGGAGGCTCACCTCCCCGATAGAGTCATGCGACAATTCGGCCTTCGCCAGGCCGTCCTCGCCACGTGTGACATGAGTGTGCACTTGCACAGGACACACCAACAAGGAAAGGGGGACGTGAGCTGGGCAGTTCAGCATGCCCCTTTCATTGACATGTGGGATCAGCGGTTGTAGCACGTCGTGGATGGTGTGCCTTTCCATGGCCGAATGGAGTTTCACGATCTATACATGGTATGGTACAGGAGCATTACCCGACGCTTCATCAACCCTAACTACACCCCACCCTCAACTCATTATCAGCCAGCTTTTGGAGACATCAGTGGATATGTGAGTTTTACATGGATTTTTTTTTTTTTTTTTTTTTATCAATTTATAATTTATGATATTATTAAATTAACTGATTGTTGACTTATGCAGGCGTTTGATATGCTGGCTATACATGATGCACTGGGAGTCTTGAGCATATCATATCCCACCATACCGCAGATAGATGAAATTCAGGCAATGACTGTGAGTAGCTTACAAAGACATGGTCATGGTCATCTTATCCAAGGCCAGGACCAATTACAGCAGCGTTCACACCGTCAGGTAGGCGAGAGTAGTAGGGGATAGACTCACACGTCTCCTACAGCGTCCTCGCAGTTTTTTGACAGTCAGGAGGATTTCGCTGTACCCTTATCTGCGCCATACTCATCATAGGTGGTACAATCATCCAGCCAACAGACTCCTCCCCAGACTTCTGTCCCAGATCCTTTCACAACGGTATCTCATTACTATCGTCGTCGGAGATCGCGAGTTGATAGACAACAATTACGTCGAATAGATGAATCAGGATCTTAGAATTTCTTTTGTTAGTTTGTTATAATCGGATTCTCTAGTACGTTGTATCCAAACAAATATTATCAATATTACTGACTTTTTTAATTGATTTTCTGTCCATTATCAATTTCACCATACGCATTCATTCCTTTCATTGAACTGGTTGTTTTTGTTTTTGTTGTTGTTGTTGCTGTTGTTGATGATGTTGTTGTTGTGATTGTTGTTGTTGTTATTGTTGTGGTTGTTGCTGTTGCGGTTGTTGCTTTTGTTGTTGATGTTGATGTTGTTGCTGCTGTTGCTGTGTTTGTGGTTGGTGTGGTGTTGTTGCTGTGTTTTAGTTCTAGGGTAAAATGCCAACCAGGCTGGCGTTTTTACCTTGGCCAAATTTTTAAAATTTCAGTTAGGGTAAAAATGCCACCCTGGATGGCTTGGCTGAAATTTAAAAAAAAAAATTGTCCAGGGTAAAAACGCCACCCTAGATGGCGTTTTACCCTTAAAGCTTAGTTTGGTAAATAGTTTTGCCACGCATCTACTATGGAGTATTGTTTCTCAATAAAAGCTTCCTTTGGTCATTTTTCCTAGAGCAAAGGGGTTAAATGAAGGGTTTGGATCTACGGTTTATAGTTTCGATTACTCTAAAATGGTTGGTTGGTTAAATGAAGGGTTTGGATCTACGGTTTACGGGTCAAACCAATTCAGTTCCAACTCAATTCAATGTTTACACCTGTACATACACGTGTCATTTATTTTCCTCCTTAGTTTTCCCTTTTCTCTTTTTGGAACCTTTTCACTTTGCAATGCACGGCACTGTACACTCTTCCCCTCTCTCACCTCCATTGAAGCTTACTCTGAAGCTCCATTGAAGCGGCTTCTGAGCTTTCTCTCTCCTCCACTGAAGCAGCTTCTGAGGTACGACGTTTTTATTTTTTATTTTATTTCGTCGAATATCAATTATTTCATACTCTAGGGTTTATCGTTAGTTTAATTGCCAGTATAGTCAATTTAGGGTTCATCTAATGTGGATTATTGAACTATTGGTTATAATTACTGAAGTTATGAAAGATTATAACGAGCAATTTTGTTGATATTCTTAAGCGAGAAGAATTTTATGTTATTTTTGGAGCCTAATTTTGATGATTGAGCCTAATTTGAATGCTTTGAGCAAGGGAGGGTTATAGGATAATAGGAGTTTTGGAGATTGAGAATTTGAGATGAAGAGATTTTTGAATTACTTATCAATTTTTAACATTCTAGCAAATATAGACTATTCCAAGTGCTAGTATAGTGAGTAAAGAATGAAGAGAAAGAAGAGCAAGGTTTCGATAATCGATATTAATGGCTTAATGGTGAAACCTTGAAGATGAAGATCTTAGTGGATGTAGCAGGAATTGTATAATTCGCTCCTATAGAATTAATGTATGGACAAGTAATTGCCTGTGCTTTACTGAGAATATATGTTCTGTTCTGTTCTGTTTTCGTCCAAAGTCATTAAAAGTTATGGACTTTTTGTTAAGCAAAGAATTGGGATTAAATTTGTATGCATTTTGTATAATGAAAAAAGGGGAAGCTGCTGCTTTTCGAACTAATTAAGCTACTACAGCATTGAGGTGGGTAGTTATAGATTGAAGTCATTGAACCTATTGGACAGTGTATAAAGTTTATCCTTGATGATATGTTTACTTATTTGGTTCAGTTTGGTGACCTATTTTTAAATGTTCTGTGGGTTAGTCTAATAATAAGATCATCAATGTAGCTGTCCACGAGTCTAATTAATCACTTTGCAAATCCATTATTACCAGTCCCTTGTTGATATCCCCTTTTTATATATTTTAGTGAAGTGCTGTATATGTTTTGAGTTTTGTTTTTTCTTCTTTTTCAATTGTATAGTGTGATCGCTAAAGTTGGTTCTTTTTCTAAAAAGAATGCATATGTTGTTATAAAAATATTTAATATGATTGTATATGATTTATGGTCTAGAACTCTAGATACCCCTCAAGTTTTATCTATTGGATTTAGGACTTTAGGAGTAAATCTTTGACAATCCTTGACTTGAGATTATTCTGAAAGTTTAATTTCATTTTAGATGTGAAAATGTACTTGTGTATTGTTTTCAATTCTAAGGAAATTACAAGAATGAGTCAGTTTGGGGTGAGGATGCAATAGATTATTGATTTTTGTTGAACTTGTTGGTAAGATATTGAGTTATCTTAAGTGATCTGTTAAGAGTATCTTTAAATTAGAAGCAAGGCCTTTTGGCTTAGGATTTACTTATTTTGTTGTTGATTAGTAATAAAAGAGATGTTTAGAAATTAATGATTACTCGTACGATCTTTTTTCTTTTCTTGGCAGACGTTGAAATTTCTGATTACTTTTGTTTTTTTATTGTATGGCATGAATTAAACAGTGCTGCATGGTTACTATTGGTTGGCTCATTGGTTGATGACCAAGATTAGCAATATATATGGGTCGTAATGTATTATCTCAGGTTTAGGGACATATAGGTGGATGATCAAGTTTAGCATCAATTTGTCTATAGTGCGTTTTCTCGTAATTTGGCTCATAGGCTGACTTGAACTTACTATTAATCTTGTTTTTGGTCGAATGTAGAATGCTGTCTTAGTCTTACTAAAGACAATAGAGAAGAAAAAGAGAGTGAAGATTCCCCAGTAAGTGGAGTGTGTTACTGCAAGTTGGTTTTGTGAAAGAAATATGGTAGAGCGATTCTTTGATGGCGGTAGCACCAACTCTGTTACCACTGTTGCTGTACAACCTCAAGAAGGCTGTTGCTTTACATCTGATCCAATTACGCTGCTCACTGGCCCTCCATCCTGGTACTCATTCTCTTAGTCTTAAGTAATGCAAGTTCCTAAGTATGTATCTAGAAGTCAACAAATTTTAAGAAAAATGTTTTTTTTTTTTTTTTTTTTTTTTTTTTTTTTTTTTTTTTTCAGTGGGAAGACATCACTTCTATTTCAGTTCGCTTTGAACATGGCAGCTCACTGTCAGTCCACGTCACAGGGATACATTGTCTTTATCTGCAATCGTCGCCGTTTTGAAACCAAACCTCCTTTCCTCTCTCAGGTCTCTTCTCTTCCCCTTAAACCCCTGTTCTCCTGCACATGCTGACTTGCTGATTTATATAATTGATTATGGAGTAGTAAAAGTGTCTATCCAATTCCAGGGAGTTGATGCTTCTTCACATATCTTTCAGCGAATTCATATCAAGTTAGTTACTACTGCTTCAATTACTAATGATAGTTTTGCATTGGTTGACTTGCATTTCTTTTTCCATAATTTTCTTTTTTAATTTTTAATGTCTGTGGCTTTTGTGGTTCCCTGTTCCCAGGTATATAGATGATTATGATGATGAAGGCATCAAGAAATTTTTTGCTGCCTTCCATCTTCTTCATCCTTTGCCCATTGCTGTTATTATTGATGATTTTGGTGACTTCTTTCTTGAAAGGTATAATTTTCTCCCTCTCTCTTTCTCTAACTTAATTTACTCTTGTTGAAAGTCAGAGCTTGCATCCTTCATTTGATTACACAGTTTAGAAAGAATGGCCTTATGACGCGTTAACTTTGGGTGCCTGATGAAAATTACATGTTAATCATGACTTGCATAATACTAAAATTTCCTTTATACTGGATAAAGCAAGTGTCAAATGAAGTATAATAATCCTCGTGGAAGGGACTTAGCCGTGGTCCGAGTTTTAGCCCTTTGTCATAGTGCAATCATCCATGCCAGGTGAGTTTTAAGAGTCCTTTTACAACTAAATAAATTTAATTGCAAATTCCTTTGCTTGCCTTTGCAAGTACTGATTTACCACCTATATGACATTAGTCCCTCTGTTTTTGGAATTCTGTCACCAGTAAAACAACAGCTTGCCAGCTTTTGCTCTCTGATACGTATCATGGAGACTTTCCTAGACAATTTATCTACAAAAGATGGATTTTGTCTATTTTTACAGTCCAAGGTAGGTGGGTTCATTGAATTTTAGGCCGGGAGATAGAGAGAGAGAGAAATGCAGTGAATGAGTTTGATGTAATAATTCTTGTTTTTGGTCAAAGGTGAAGGTGATGGATCTGGCTCATTTCTTCTTAAACATAGTGTGCATGTGCAAGGAAAGAGCGTAGGAAAAAGGAGTGCTAGATACTCTATAGCACTTCAGTACCTGGTTTTGGAGGGAGTCAGGGAAGACACACAGATTTGAATGTGTGATGTAATATGTCACTTGGTTAGTTTTATCTACTCTAAATGCTTCTCAAATCTGAAAACTTGTATATGCAAACTAATTCTAGGTGTTGGGAACTTGCAATATTTCTACCCCAGTATATGAGATTAGCATGTACTGTTTTTTTTTTCCCCCCTTAGAGATAGCTACGTCTGTGTTTCATGTGGGTTATCAACTGGTTGATCTTTTTACAGCTCGTATACTATAAAGCAGGTCTTTCAAACTGTTACTTGTGGAAACATTACTTTATAAAAGAATGTTTACAGTCCTTATCACCAAGTAAGTTGAACCTTATGTCAACATCAACAGAGTCGATTTTGTAAAAAGAAAAAAAAAAAAAAGAAGTATGCCCAATGTTAGGTTTTACATGTCTTAATACTTAAATTCAAGAGTAAAATTTGATTACAAATGGCATGCCAAGTGTAGAGAATTCACTAAATGTCACATCAAGTGTTGGCATACAGGACAACCAAGTAGCTACTGTAGAAGTTGATGTAGCTAAACATGGTGTTTGCACAATTTCTGGTATAGTGATGTAAGGACACGCCAAATCCTCGAAAGCTTCACTGTATAGGTTGAGAGGTTATGTGGGTCGTTTGCATTTGTTTTGTTATGATTGTGTAGTATCTGAGTATTTCTGTTGTATCTGTGCAATTAATATAGGACAAGTACTTCAATAATTAAAATATTTGTCCAATTAGAACAGCTAACTTGATTTTGAGACGAACCTATATATTTTCACTCAATTAAAACCTGATTTGGTTATTCCACTATTTCCCTTTACAATTGCTGCTATTTATCTTTTTTGCATCTACACTTCTGTTTTTAACGCATTGTGACATTGACGATGACAACTTTTCGATTGTTTTGGCACTTGAAAGATTTGCTTTTAGTTCTGTTTTTGATGGGCAATTTAACTGAACAGTCATTGGATTATTGTGTCAGCTTCTGGAGGATCAATCCATCACTCCTCCACCAATTATAATGTGATATGAAGGTTTGGGTGCGTGTTCATGTGGTTACCTTTAGCCTGTGATTTTCAAAACAAGCTGACGTTGATCGCAATGGTAAACTTTTTTTCATTTAAGTTTTTTTGTTTGTTGTTCTAGCACCCTGTTTTCTATAACATATACTCCATTCAATTTCTTTATTCATTCTACTATCATAGCATGATGAACTTGTTGAATCCATTGGATGTGGTACCCACTTCCTAGGGTGCGTTTAAGTAGTTCTTTGGTTAATTATAAAATATATATTTCCTAAGATGCCTTGGAAGCTGTATCTCCATGTACTTTAATTTATAGGAAGCATGAACTCTTGTTTGTTTGATAGTTGGAAGAATGATTTTCTATGGAAAGTTTTACTTACCTAGGGAGACCTAGTTAAGCAACAACTTTCTTTTTATGGAAAGTAGAACCTCCTATGTTTCTCCAACCAAACAACTTTGCATTCTCTCACTTCCTATGAAATTCTACTAATTGATTTTTTTTTTCTAATCTTTTATTTTAGTCAAATCAAACAAATACCTAATAAACATGTCTCGCTAAACTTCCTATTAGCATAGAATTTGAAACTTAAAATACGCCTCTTTACTCTATTTATATTATTTGACCACTTAATTAACTTTTCTCATTTCATATCATTTCTGATACAAAATATGGATATATTATCATTTATTTGTTTAAAATATCAATGTATTATTACTTGTTAGTTTTAACTACTTATACATCGAATAACATGTTTTGAAAATTTGTCTTTAACCTTACTTTTGTTGTCTTGCACCTTTGCACCTATCTTTAGCAACAAAAGTTTCAAAGTCTACTTTAGTAAATTTTCAAAATAGCTATTACATCAAACTCTATTCTCAATTTGAAATTTAAGATTATTTTTGAATTATTTATTTATTATTTTTTATGATTTAATTGTTGTGAAAGTATTACTTAGGTCTTTAAACGTTATGAAAGCACTTTAGGAAAAAGTTAGTTAATGCATTGGTATTCGAAACTGACTAGTAATAGTGCATTGATATTTTGAATGAACAAATAATAATAGATCGATAATATAACAAGAAAAATTATGTGAGATGAAAAAAGTTAGTAAAGTGGTCGAATAATATGCTATACTCATGCCTTCTAGAATGTGAGTACTCCATAGAATATTCTATACTCATGTCTAGAATGGAGATTGTAAGATTTGTAACGCTTGTAAGGAGTCAAAGGGAATTTAAGTGGATATAGACTTACAAGGAAGCACTAACCCAAAACAATTAAACACATTGAACTTATAGTTTTGGTAGAAATTAAACTTTCAATCTCATTGTTGGAGATGACACTACCAACTCCCATTAGATATTCTACTAGTTTGTTGCTCTGTCGATCTAGGTTGATTGCTCATTACTATTTCTATTTTTATATTAATGTGTACTAATTTTGGGTTTGAGGGGTACCTTACTACACTTTGTTGCTGGCACGCATTAGGAGATTATCCTCCAAAAACATTTGTGAATATGCGATTAATAGTTTTTTCAATATAGAGTGAACATTCAGTTTAGGTTTGCAAAGTTTTGACTTTTGAGCAAAAATTTGGACAGTAATCTTCCTTTGAGGGCATGCTTCGAAAGTAGGGAATTTATTAGGTAGTAGTACAGTTGAGGTGTTTAATGGAATGAGGTAGTGGTGGACCTGGTGGTGTGATCTTTGAACTATGGATTTGTGTGGCTGCTTGGCGCAATTAAAGTGAGTTGGGCAAGAGTTTGTGTGTCAAAGTAGCAGCTGTTTGCATCTATGTTTCCCAGCAAGCAAATTCTATTTAACCCCTTAAGCAGCTTGGGATTAGCTAGGTCAAGTTAGATATTGATGGGAGTCATTTGAGGAGTCAAGGCTGCACCAAAGCTATTTCTGATCACCTTCTCTAAGCTGGCGCATTCTTTCACTTCAGATTTCATAAACTATATGTAAAGCCCTACTGAAAGAACATTAGGCTTTCATTGTTTGTTGCATTTATGCTTATTTGGACTCTTGTTAGGTGTGAAGTTTCTAAAGCTTTTGCTATGTTGATTTTAATAATGAGTTTATGATAGAACAATGTATACTACAAGAGGGGGGTGAATTGTAGTGTATGTAGACTATGGTAAATTTTGCGGAATTAAATCTACTACTAAGAGAAAAGACACTGATATAGGCAATGAATAAATTCACTCTGTAAAAATGATTTACGATCACTAATACGTTGCCTAGACTCAAGTTCCGTGAGGAACTCAAGTTACCCAACTGTGATCCCTCAATCACAGTTTCTCACACTTTGTGATTCTACTCCGAATCACTTGTACAGTGTAAACAACTCTCTCAAGTCTCACACTTTACAACTCTCACAACCCAAACCCTATTACACAATGATTACAAGTATTTCCTAAAGAACTTAAGAGACTAAGGATGGAAGGAACTTCTCTTTTAAACACTTTGAAACTCTATGCTCAGAATACTTAAGATTGTTTTTCCACGCTTTCAAAACTTAACGTTGATCTGTTTTTATAAGGAGTTAAACCAAGCTTCCATCAAGTTCCCACTTCCCCCTTAATCCCACGTTCTCTTTGACTGAGAAGTTGGGATGTAGGCAGAGGAAATTTAGGAACATGATTTCCCTAGCTTGACTCCTAAATTCAACGTGCTCCTTAATTTAAGCAGCCAATATTTACCAAGTTAAAAATCAGTTAAAGACTTATTCAAAAGATAATTATTATTTATTAAAAAAAGATAATTATTTATTTATTAATTAAAACATAAATAATTAATTAATTTAAAACTTATCTTTTTAAATTAATGAATTATTTATTTATTTATAAAATCTTTTTAAATTTTTTTTCAAAACTGATTTTTATCACTTCCTTAAATTAAGGGTTTTTAAAAACCGTTTTAAAACTTTCGTTTAAAACTTTCTGAGTCATTCGTCTTCGAGTTTCTTCTTAATTCCTTCCAACACTTTTGTTTCTTAAGTTCGTACACTGAGTAACTAAGAATATAGAGTTGTGAGGACATCTTGAAAGATGTCCTCACAACTCTATATTCTTAATAACTTATGAGACTATATTCTTAGTTACTTGAAAGCTTTCAAGATGTCCTCACAACTCTATATTCTTAGTTACTCAGTGTACGAACTTAAGAAACAAAAGTGTTGGAAGGAATTAAGAAGAAACTCGAAGACGAATGACTCAGAAAGTTTTAAACGAAAGTTTTAAAACGGTTTTCAAAAACCCTTAATTTAAGGAAGTGATAAAAATCAGTTTTGAAAAAAGATTTAAAAAGATTTTATAAATAAATAAATAATTCATTAATTTAAAAAGATAAGTTTTAAATTAATTAATTATTTATGTTTTAATTAATAAATAAATAATTATCTTTTTTTAATAAATAATAATTATCTTTTGAATAAGTCTTTAACTGATTTTTAACTTGGTAAATATTGGCTGCTTAAATTAAGGAGCACGTTGAATTTAGGAGTCAAGCTAGGGAAATCATGTTCCTAAATTTCCTCTGCCTACATCCCAACTTCTCAGTCAAAGAGAACGTGGGATTAAGGGGGAAGTGGGAACTTGATGGAAGCTTGGTTTAACTCCTTATAAAAACAGATCAACGTTAAGTTTTGAAAGCGTGGAAAAACAATCTTAAGTATTCTGAGCATAGAGTTTCAAAGTGTTTAAAAGAGAAGTTCCTTCCATCCTTAGTCTCTTAAGTTCTTTAGGAAATACTTGTAATCATTGTGTAATTGGGTTTGGGTTGTGAGAGTTGTAAAGTGTGAGACTTGAGAGAGTTGTTTACACTGTACAAGTAATTCGGAGTAGAATCACAAAGTGTGAGAAACTGTGATTGAGGGATCACAGATGGGTAACTTGAGTTCCTCACGGAACTTGAGTCTAGGCAACGTATTAGTGATTGTAAATCATTTTTACAGAGTGAATTTATTCATTGCCTATATCAGTGTCTTTTCTCTTAGTAGTAGATTTAATTCCGCAAAATTTACCTTAGTCTACATACACTACAATTCACCCCTCCTCTTGTAGTATACATTGTTCTATCAGTTTATTTGCTGCGAACTTGTGTTTGCTCAAAACTTGAAATGTTGGACTGGCTTATATTTTCGTTCATTCAAGACATTGTATGCACCGAATTCTGTGAGTTGAGCTTGTGGTAGCTAATACTCTCATGTATTGCGTAACAATCCACCCAAGCTCCAAAAATCGCCTGAATTTTAGTTTAAGCAACTTGAGCAACAGTCTGGATCAAGACATTGAATTTTGTAGCTTTATTAGCGTGCATGCAGTTCATGTACAATAAATGTTGAGTACTACATTATTAATTGCTATTTCCTGGCTCATTTGCTCAATTTCAAGAATTCCAAATGAGTAAATAAGCAAGAATAGGCTTGGTTGTACCATACAAGGCACATGGTATAAATTGTTGTACTATTGATACTTTGGTCTTTGCCAGTTGGTTACTGTATTAGTATACATAATATTACATATCAAGGTTATAGATTGGAAGAAAATTAACTACAAAGTCAAAGAAAAAAGAACCAAGAATCATAGGAGCATCCAGTAGAAAATTGAAAGAAAGAAGATACTTATTGTGGCAGTGCTGCAAGAGGACTTGGACATGGACATGGACATCTGGGCATCAGTGCACTCAAGGCCACGCTTACTGTCACGGCAAACGTTGGCAAAAAGGCCAGGTGGGTATTTTCCATAGAGATTGATGTAACTAAATAAGGTGGTTGCACAATTGTTGGTAACGTCGTTTAGGGTTGGAGTGTAAGGGCATGCCAATTCCTTGAAAGCCCCACAACATATGTTGGCTGGATATTTGGGTCCTTTGCATCTGCTTGTTATGATCGTGTAGTTCCAGTGCTGAACATCTAGTGGGCAATCTGCAACAAATATCAAGGTTAAATTTTAGTGTCATTTTGAGTTTTGGCATTGTTTGTACGTATTTTTTTATTAATGATCAACAGTTTTTACAAATGAATTAAAGTCAACCAGCTGTTTATGATGAAGAGTGAAGGATTCTTAGTCAAGTGCTATACTGGACAAGAGCTGGCAATAGCCGGAAAGATGAAGTCAATATTTTTTAATGCTTCTAGTACGTGTATGACTTTTTCTAGTAAGATGGTTTTGCTGAATTTGGAAGCCAGTCCTAATCAGTACTCAATCCGTTCTGTTTTGTTCGTCTTGATTGGATTACTCTGTATTTTACTTTCAAATATGCAGTACTTGTAACAAGCGAAAAAGACGGGTTCATTTGTGTGCTGATGAGGTTTACCTTTTGTAGCTTGAAGAAGATGTCGGCCTACAGAAAATCGAGGGTGTTGTAAATCATCTGTTCAGAAGTAATAGACACGTTAGTAGTATTCAGTACGGAGTGTATGTTAGCATAGGATGCACGCAAGACATTCTAAGATAGGGATATAAACCAGCATGGCCTATAGGAGTTCCCGCCGTGCAAAATTGTTAGAATAGAAGAAGATTGTGATGATTCTAACCTGAGGGATTTGCCGAAGCTATAGGAAGTAAAAGTAAAAGAATCATGAATGTGACTGATGCCACAGCAATCCCAGTAGTAGAAGAATGAAAGAACTTGATCATGTCCCGTGAGCTCCTTATACTCTTCTCGGTTGCCATCGACATGAATTTTGAAAGTTCACAGATATTTAGGTGAGCTTTGTCGTTCGCAGATTTTCAGTAAGAGAGAAGTGTTTATTTACATAATTGGATGAAGTGAGGCAATATTGACTAAGTCAATTGATTGAGACTTTGAAAGTGTTGTTCGTGGAATTAGTATCATTGCCAGCCTGCCATATGTAGTTTATCCACCGAACTGTGTGTTCGGTACAACGTACTTCAGATACTAGAAACACTAGTTAGAAAACTAGTAAACTACATATATACAAAGTACATATATAGAGGTGTTAAAACCGAACTGGTCTGAAAAAAATTATCTGTTTCAAACTGTAACTGATCCGATTTGACCCGGGAAATTCAGGACCCAAATTTGATCTGTAACCGACCAGAACTTAATCCGAATCCGAATCTAACCCGATCTAAACTGAACCTGGTACCGATTTAACCCGACTTGAACTCAACCCGAACCGATATGACCCGACTTGAACTCAAACCGAACCGATTTGACCCGACTTGAATTCAACCCGATCCGAAAATGACTCGACAAATAACCGATTTAATCCGATCTGTTTTAACCCGAACTGATATTAACTCGACCCGATTTTAAATTGATCCGATTTTAAACCGATCTGATTCTAATCCGGCTATAATTTTAAACCTAACCTATTATTGACCTTTTTTTTTCCTTCATGTTCTTATACTACTATATATTTACAAATTTACTAATTATTGATAAGTTAGAAAGTCTAAAACTTTAACAAATATCTTATACAAATTGAATTAGTAATAAAGCAAACTAATAGTACTCATAGCTAGGGCTTAGCAAAACTATCCGAAAATCCAAAATTCCAATCTGCATCCGATCCGAAAATTTAGGATAACCGATCCGAAAACATTTTCGGATCGGGTATCCGTTCCGAAAATTTCAGATATCGGGTATCGAAAATTTCGATTTCGGATATCCAAATATCTGAAAAAAGTCGGATATCAGATATTGGATTGGATACCCAATCCGAAATTCGAAAAAAAAACTTTTTTTTTTTTTACCATTTTAAAAAAATCCGGATAACCCATTAACCCTAAGACCTAACTCACCTAAGTCCCTAATCAGTAATCCGCTTCGTTCTCTTTCTCCTCTATTTTCTCCCTCTTCCCTCCTCTCTCCTCTCTCATCTCAGATTCTCAGATCTCCCTCCTCCCTCCTCTCAGATCTCCCTCTTCGTCTTCTGCTCTGTAGGTTGCTCGCGAAAATGGTGGTGATGGTGGTGTTGCCGTATTGGAGGAGGAGCCGTCAATGACTTCACACAGTTATTCGGCGCCGAGTTTTGTGGTTTATGAGATGAGAGAAGAGAGTTTGAGTACGGTTTGCCAGGTTTCGCAGGGGGAATTACGGCAGAGAATTTTTAGTAGTGGCGGAGATTCAATTCCGGTAGTAGAGGTATCGGAAACCGAGGCGAATTCGAATTCGAGACCTAATCTTGTTAATGGGAAGTTGGTGAATTGCTCGCGAAGATTTGATAGATCGAAGCTGGTTCTACGTTTTCTAAGCTTGAATCTCTTGTTTGTATGATTGTTTAGACTGAAGTTTAGATTTTGATTGTAATTGTGGTTTTTATTGAATATTTTGTTTGTATGATTGTTTAGACTGAAGTTTAGAATTTTAACTACATTATAAAAAGGGTCGGATATTGGATATCCGAGTTATCCGATCCGAAAATTTCAGATATTCGAAATTTTCGGATCGGATATCGAATATCAAATATTTGGATTTTCGGATACGGATATCCGATCCGAAATCCTATTTCGGATCGGTTATCTGATACGTGCTCACCCCTACTCATAGCCTCATGAGATTAAACAATTGAAGAGTATGTAGTACCTTTAAAAGAGGACATTTTTTTTGTATATCACCATATGTGACTACAATCAATCAGTCTATCACTAAGCTAGTTCATTACTATTTGTTTCACTTATGTACGTAGGTATGATAAGTCATCGATAATATTCAATTTGAATTTGGCTCCAAGATAAATATTACACAAGAATTGATTGAATGAGAAAACTAATTCTTCGCATTTCGTAATAATTAACCACACAATATGAGAAATGACACATGAATGGCTTGATATCGACCTAACAATAAGGTAAAAATTCAATAATTACTCTAGTTTTAAATGACCTTATTTGGATATTGAGTTGGTCAACTCAACCAAAATTTAGACAAAAAAACACGGAAAGGATTTGAATCGGAATTGACCAAATATTGAATCAACCTTATCTTAATCAAACCGAACTTGATCGAATCGAAATCATCCAAACCGAAATCAATCCAACCCAAATTCGTTCGACCTGAATTAACCCGGTCAAACCCGTTTTGCACCCGATTCGAATTTATCCGAACCGAACATGAACCGATCTGGAGTTGACCCGACCCATATCCGACCTGGACTCGATAAACCATACCCGAATTTTACCCGACCTGAACTTTACCCGACCCGACCCGATTCGAGTTAAAAAAAAATTTGACCTGAACATATCTGATCCGAACAGACCCGACCCGAATAGACCCGACCTAAACTTCACCCGGTTATCCGAATTGACACCTCTACACATATAAATATTTCAAACGTACATGAGATAAACACGCTTAAATGTTTCATTTTTTTGGCAGCACACCCTCATCGACCATTATATTACAAAGTTCAGTATACTTTAATGACAACATTTTAAATTATTTAAATGAATAGGAAATTATTTTAAATTTTTATGTAACTGAGTAACTAACGCAAAGAATTGTGTTGATTTTAGGTTGTTTGAATTTATGTTCGGTTAGGTTTTTGTCTTCTTTCTATAGCTTTAGGTTGGATTAAATTAGTTAATTAATTTTTTTTTTTTGACAAATAGGTAATTAATTTTCATATTTATGATGTATACTCGTATCTTTTATACAATAACAAATGGGTTTAGTATTGTTAGGGTGAGTTTATCCCCAGATCTAGACTCAAGCTCCAGACTTTGCCACATCAGCTTTCCACTAACTTTTAATTACTTTTTTATTATTCAGACTTATACAAGACTCTTTCCATTTTCACACATTATCCCAAAACTCACTCCAGGCTCACTTACCCTCCTAAATACTAACATTAATTATTCAACAACTTGTGTTGAGTTGGCAATATATTATTGGCCATGCAAAGTTTGTTAGCTTATTGCCCCCACATGAATAGTCTTAAGATGGGTTTTCATCCAAACCGCATACAAGACTCATGAGTCTTTTATGACATTATTGCCAAAGTCTTACATGAGACTCTTCTTGAGATTCCGCTTCAGACTTGCGATAAAGACACCCTATTTGCTGTTGTCATATTCGTATATTATGGGTTAGTTCGGTGCACTTTATTGAATTCAAGTGCTAGAGGCATAAAGCAGGCTAATCCATATTAACCAATTGCAATGTAGAGTTGTGAAAAAGTGCAAATCCACGATTGTTTTGTATATATATAAACATAATCATAACATGGCATTGTCATAAATATTTTAAAAGTTAACATTGCATCGCTGAGTTATGAACTGTACCATTGAGCAGTGAAATGGTAATATAAATGGTTATAAACTTATTTGACACTAAAAATGACTGAAATAGTATACTTTTAAAAATAATACATGTACTTAGGTAGTAAAATTGAACCTTTGATATTACGGTATTACAAATGGTTGTAAACTTGTAATGGTACTAAAATGAATACAGTGGTACACTAATTTTGAAAATTTAAATGCTATAACATGGTCCCATTATTTTATGTTATTGTACAAAATGTGTTAACTACCTCGGTTATACATCAAATTTTGCATTGTAGAGTTGTAGTAGACAAAGATGCTATAAGCCTATCTATAACAACATCCATGATAAATCATGATATTATGTCATTATAGCCTTTATAGGGGAGCTAAATGGGAGTGAAACCCTTAGTAGAATCAGAGTAGAAATTATAATTGTATCAAGATTTTAGATGTAGGTTCTTTTTTTATTTTTTATTTTTTTTAAAATTATAGTCTTATAGATAATTGTGATTGTATCATTTTGACTAGAATATATTAAAATCAGGATATAAGGCTACAATTTGTTCTTAATACCTTGTGTTTGATTCTTGGTATGAGCAATACTTACTTTCCAAGCTTATAGGTTTGAACATGAGTTTGGTGGAGTACATGGGCGAGTGCACGTTGGCCGTGGTGGGCACGGGTTGTGAGTTTGTGGTCTTTTTTAGGATCTATCCTTTTGTTCTCTCATTAAATACAGACAATTTGACTTGCTTATATTAGCGAGATCTCTTAAATCAATTTGATCCCTTGATTTGTTACCTTGAACTGATCTTTGAAACGATTTCATCTCCTTGCTAAGCCTATAAAAAACAAAACCATTACTCAACAAGTTATTAATATCTAGGCTATAATTATGTTTCCATTTGTCTATTGTGAGTGCTCACAATTCAAGAAGCCGTGCTAATCTTAATCGTCTTTTATTTAGGACAAAAGTTCATCTCAACATTGCGGCAATGCTTGATTTCATTATAGTCATATCTAGAGGAGGTTTTATTGGTTTGATATAATTGCAACAAATAAAACAACTTATTTGTTCTAAAATTTGCAACACAACATAGTGATGCCAAGAGTCATGTAAAAAGGATAATTAATCAAATCATTGGCAGACCATTTTCACTTCACTTGTAAAAATTATTTACTCTCTCCGTCCTTTATCTACATGTCTACTTTCCATTTTACACGGGAATTAAGGAACTTAGAGATTTCTTAAAAGTCATGATTGTGAAGTACAAATATGCATGTGGGGTTAGAGAGAGATAGAGAAAAGAAAAGGTAATTGGTAATTATTGAAGAGATGGAGAGAGAAAGTATTAAAAATGATATCAAAAGTACATAAAAAACAGGAAAATTTGTCAAAAAAAACCTTTTAAATGCACCATTTTGCGAAAAAAAACCTTTTAAAAGCTTTTTCGTAAAAGAAAACCCGAAATTAAATTTTTTTGCAAAAGAAAACTCAATTGTGAAATTTTTTTGTTGAAGACAACCTAATGCCTCTAATTCACTTAATTAAGCTCTAATTTCTTCTAATTATCCTCTAAGTCTCACTTAACCATTTATTAATTAATTTAACTTATAAATAAAAAAAAACCCCAAAAACCACCACCCCCACCACCAACCAGCCACTCCCTCCTTTTCCCCCTCCCATGGCAGCAGCCCTCTCCCCCGAACCGAGCCACCGCCTTGAACCCCCAACTCCCGGGGACCCACCTCGACGGCCAGCGCAGCCGACCCTGCTACCTTTCCTGCGCGCTTACCCTGCTGCAACCCTCTCCCCTCCCTAAACCCTAACATCGAGCAAATAATGGGTGTTTCCGGTCAGGTAGCACACTTCTTCTCCCTCTTCCTTTTCTCTCGTTGACTCACTCTCTCTCCCTCTTTCTCGCAGTCGCCGCCGCGTCGTCGTAATCTTCGAGGATCCTCTGCCACTCGATGTTGATGCTCTCATCGCTGTCTAAGGGGGGGAAGGTGGATGGTCGAGGTTAGGGTTTAGGGAAGGGGGAGGGTTGCAGCGAGGGTAAAGGGGAAAGGGAGATAGGCCGACCAGCGATTCAGGGCGGTGGCTCAGTTGGGGGGAGGGGGCTGCTGCCAGGGGAGGGGGGAGGGGGAGGAGACGGAGAGGTGGCTGGCTGGTGGAGTGGTGGTAGGGATGATATGGTGGTTTTTATTTAATTTAATTATAAAATGGCTAAGTGAGAGTTATAGGATAATTACAAAAAAAATTAGAGCTTAATTAAGTGAATTAGAGGCACAGGTTGTCTCAACAAAAAATTTAACTTTGGGTTTTCTTTTACGAAAAAGCTTTTAAAAGGTTTTTTTTTCGCAAAATGGTGCATTTAAAAGGTTTTTTTGACAAATTTTCCAAAAAAATAAAATAAAAGAAAATTGATGACAACTCATCAAATAGAGGGAATATTGTTAAAAAATATATTATTTAAATAGAAATAGGCCTGTAATTTTGAAATTCCCAAAAAAAAGCAGACATGTAAATAAGGGACGGAGGGAGTAATAAAAATAATGTCAGTTCAAATAAAACATCAGTAACTTCAACATTTTATCTCCACTGGTAAGCAACTAAGCGCTATAATTTTGTTTTTTTTTGGTATATTAAAGCGTTTTGGGGGTTAGATTAGCAACCATAAATACTTCAGTAGATTACGCTGTTTCCTAGGCGGAATTCTGTAGGGTTTATTTCTAGGCTTGATGATTCCTGTAATGGGGTTGTGGAGAAGTTTATATTTGTGGAGTATCGCTATATTGGGTTTAATTCTGGTTGTTTGTTGTGTTTTTCGTCGGATAGGAGCTGCTGGGTTATTAAACGTGCTTATCATATGCCTGGGATGGACGGATGGAGGGATGATGGGGTGTTTGAGTTTGCTGGACGTTTGTTTTGGGTTGATTTAAGTCGTGGGATGATTACTTGGGATGATGATGATCCTTTTCGCAGTGTTGAGAATGGGGAGAGGGCTCAATGTAGGTCCATTATTGTTCATTTAATCGTCAAATGAAGAAGAAAAACTAACCTATACTTTGTTTGGTTTTTTTTTTTTTTTTAAGTGTAGCAACTTGATATGAAACTTTAACCACTAATATCGATAACTCTAATTTATTAAACATGCTACTTGCTTGTTAATCAAATACGAAGTATAACTAACTAAAAAACAGTAACTATCCTTTGGCTTGTCTTCTCTCTTAAACTCATCATCTCCGCAACAGATGAAACAAGTCACGGTGGCTTCTTGAGACACTGAACACTAGATAGATGAGCACCACAAATTGATGAGAATAGATCTAAGGATCACCTGGAATCGGGAGGGAAACTTTAATCATTTGAGCTATCCCTCACTATCTCACAAAAAACATATTCATGTGAGATGTTAAATGTGTAATTTTATAATATCAACTTCTTAGAATTTTTGTTCATTGATACTGATGGTTAAAGACATGTATTGATTGAACGCCCCATCAAATAAAATAAACATTATGTTATGGGACACTAAGATTAACATTCATTCCTTGTCTCACATAATTTCTCAAATCTTCCACTTTTTTAATGTTAGGATATGATTTAATTTGCTAAAATAGTATTGATATGATTTAATAAATACAATAATATCTTTACAATTTATATGGTAGTATATGTCTTAGGAAGATTATTTTGAATTGTAATGATGTAATATTAGGTATCTAAACTTATAAGGACTAGGTTGAACCGATTGATTTGAAATTACCGATAGAAAAATGACTGAAATTAATAGAATCAAATAATGATTGAACTGAAATAAAATAATAAATACATTATATAAAGGTTACGTTTACTCACTAGATGATTTTTTTGATATGATCTGATTTCAAATACAAATTTGACCTTAAGTGTATCTGAAATTAGTAAGATAAAGAATTATTACTCCGTAAATAATACTACGTATGTCAATAGCTAGATTCACATTAATATGCATTCTCCAATTTTATAAATTACTAAAGATACGGAGTTTTCAATAATAAATAAAGGGTAATGCTATATGCAGCCTTTAGGGTTATAAATAAGCATTTAATAACTTTCCTTATTTGGTATTAATTTAACAATGCATGACAAATCACGTGCAAATTAGTGTAATTAATATTAATTTTTTATTTGTTTTTATTCATTTTTAGGAGAGTTGTTATTTGTTTTTTAACTCCTTATATAGTTATATGTAATCTTAAGGGGCATGTATAACATTTTTCATAAATAAATACAGATAAAAAAATAGTAACAATCGAGGTTGAATTTACCTTTTAAGTCCAAATAAAAATCAGGGCCCAACTTAACTAACAATCCGGCCATAAAAAAAAAAAAATTTGTATACTATATAATCATTTTTATCGAGAGAGAAAAATTAACAATATATGAAACCCAAGTTTTGATCGAATTTTACCAAAAATTATCGTAAACAACGGCGAGATGGAATTGATAATCGACTTCATCATCTTCTTCAATTTCTCTGGTATTTTTCTGAAATTATTCTTCATTTTTTAAAATTATTTTTTGCCAAATTTAGAATCTTTTATGTTCTTGTTAGTTCTGAAGATAGTCTATTGGGCTAAATTTTCCACCATTGTAAAATGAAAAATGATAATTGATTAAGCTCCACTTACGAAACCCTGATTGAAAATCTTTCAGTTTCACTGTAATAATTGTTGTAATCTGGGCAATGTGGAATTTTAATGGGTATCTGTGAGCCGTAGATTATGTCACAATTGTTGAGGAGAAGACTCCAATTTAATGGGTTCGAAATTAGGCAAACTATTTCTTTGAGAGTAATGTAAGTAGAATTATTAGTAATAATTATATTCATAAAAAAAAAATCAAAAACAAGATGAATAAGTAGTAAGAAATTAGAATTCAGAAACTGAAAAAAAGGCGGTGGTTTGGCACAAGGAGGCCAACTTGATGAAAATTTAGTGGTTGAAGTTAGAGTTGAGAGAAGGGTTCACAATGAATTTAACTAAGAGTGATGAACTAAAATTTCACATTAATATATAAGTAAATAAAACCCATGAGAAAAAACAAAGAAAGTGAGTTGACCTAGGACAAAAGACAGCAGTCAGCAGACTTCGCTTTGAGAGTGAGAGACCTCGTCACGAGTCCAACCAGCAACCGCCGATCAACGAACAGTCGATCACCATGGATTTTCGCTTCCGATTAGTCCCGTTTCGCAATCCCTATTCCCCGATTCCGTAAGTTCTTACCCTAAGTCTTAGATCTTATTATAATCATTTTTTTTTCCCTCAAGTTATTATCTTTAAGTTCAATTGTTTAACTTGTAAAGTCTAAACCCTATTTTGTTAGAGTTGTAAATTCTTAATCGTTTGAGTTTTGTTATGTTGTTTGATGATTTAGATCATATATTTGTATTGTTGTATGATATGGTTATGACAATTAATTAATTGATTGATATTTTTCAATTTGATTAGGACATTTCAAATGATCACCTAATTCAATACAATGGAGAAAACAACCCAATCTTTTAACTCTTTGCTTCTCTTATTTCATTTGAATGTCACAAAAATTTTAATTAAATTTATAATAGGATCTTTTGTCATACTTTAATTATATTAATCCTATATACTCCGCATGCATTGGTGCTGATTAAGGAGAATTAATAATTATAAATTATTAGCAAGAGGAAAATTTGTACTCGTAATTAAATATTAAGTCAAGCTTTTGACCTTCCGTTGTTATTATGTCAACCACTTTTTTATTATTTCACGTCAACATTGTAATATCATTAATTTAACCGCTTACGTGGACTATTAGATGGTAAAAAGGCTTAATTTTTTTTTCCCCAATATTTAATCCTCAACTATTACACCCTTCTCATTGTTCTTCTACCCCATTTTTCCTCATTCTTATTTCTTCTACTTCTACATTTTTCCTCTTCCTCATTTTTCTTATTTCAGTATTAGGCTAAAATGAAGCAACAATTTGTTGTTTAATATTGTACCCTCCTTTGAATAACCACCCCCCCCCCCTAATAATTCAATTTAGAATATTCAAGTGTGATTCGAAGAGGAAGAGGATGATGAGAAAAGAGGTGGATTGGTTGTGGTGTGTTGGTGGTGTGAGCATGCGTGGGTAACGAGTGAGCAGTGGTCGGTGAGGGTGGGCTGTGGCTTTTAGAGTAAGAGGAAGGAATAAAGGGGTATGTTTAATGGAGTTAAGAGTATGAAGATGAAAAGAAGAATGGAGACAAGAAGGAGATTGTGAGTTTGCAAATGGAGTTAAATGCCAACTTGATATTTCATCTCAAAATTTCAGAAATTATAAAGGGTTTATCCAGTTAACCGATTACCGATAAAAAAAATAATAAAAATTAATGCTACTTCAAAGTTGACGTGCCAAAATAATAAAAAAAGAGACGGTCAAAAGGTTGACTCAGTATTTACGTATTTTTCCTTAGCAATAAGTGACATTTTTACCACTTATATTACTTATATTTAAGACTATTTTTATTTTCTCTTAATAATAATTTTAGCTTACATTTAGGCTCTGTTTGTTGACGGAAAACGTTCTGAAAAAAAGGATTTTTCCATTTTGCATTGTTTGATTAGTAAAGATGATTTTTTTTTTTCCAAAGGTAGTAAATAGTTCTCCTAGGAATGCAAAATGGTTTTTTTTTTTTTTTAATGAAAGCATGTCACATTTTCCTCTTTAATTATTTATTACATCTCATATCTCTCTTGTCATTCATCTCCTCCCTTCCACTTTTATTTCCCTCTTATTCTTTACAATTTTTCTCGGTAAGTCTTCAAACCAAGGAAACTATTTTTACAATTGTGTTTTTCTTTGAAAATTATTTTCCATGAAAGCTCATTTTCCAAAAAAATATTTTTCGTTAATATAAACAGAGCCTTAATGCTCCTTACTTCCTTAGTCCTTCCATGTTACCCGGTTCTCCTTCCCCCAAAAAACTTCATTCTTATTATATCTTATTATACTGTAAAATATTGAGTAAAAAAAACTACTCTCCTCCATGGTTCACCCTCTAGTCTCCACCACTGGTAAATGAAGTATAATACCTCTATTGATTCTTCTTCAACCTTTCTTGTAAATTGGTTCTTCAAAAACCATACTCAAAACTGCATGCTCAAATTTTATTGTCTTTCACCCATCAATCAACAAGCTAAGCCACCGCACGCCAAGGGCGGAGCTACATTGGTGCACATGCATCACCAGTAAAAAAAAAAAAAAAGAGGTTCAATTTATATATATATAAAAAAATCAATCAAAGAGACCGGTTATTCTTAGATGCTAGCAGTACCACTCCTTTTTCCTTACGAGTCGTCTCTAAGGTTTTTTTTTTTTTTTTTTTTTTTTTTTTTTTTTTTTTTTGCTACTATGAAGAGTAATGGGTGTATACAATTTGTTTGTTACATGTGTTAGAAACATGTTATTTGTAGTATGTTCGTCTTGTAAGATGAATTTTTTAAGTACTATTTGATTGTAGAATGGATTATTGTATCTTATTTTTGGATTGAAATCAATTTGACGGTAATATAATAATTTTTTTTATAAAATTTTAAATTGAAATCAATTATGAACTAGACCCGAAAAAAATAATTTATTTTTATGATCAATAATTGATGGTGACTCACTGACTCACCATCTCGGAAATCCAGGATCGATCACTGCCGCGCGTAATAAATTATTACATGTCAAGTACTATCAAGGGCTTGTCGAAAATAGCACCCAAAGCATCAAGTTGTTGTAGATTATCATAATCACAACTTTCCCGAAACGGTTGATAGGGTTTTTTGTAATATAATTGACGGTGAAACCAGTGATTTACTGTTGTCCCAATGATGCCGTGCTTCCATGTATAGAGGCAATGAAATGCTAAATGGTTGTGCCAGTGTTAGTTCGAAAGAGGGTCTTTTTTTTTGTCTATTATGATGACCTGGTTGTGTGTTGGCGGTTGGGACTATGGAGGGGGCGGGTGATGGTGTTAGTGGTGTCTACATTCTAGAGGTAGTGATGCGTTAGAAGATGGAAGTTGGTGTTAGTCGTCAGTGATGATTGGTCGTAGGTTTTGTGGTAGCTTCAAGAATTTGTGTTCTACAATATAGGAATATAGAGTGAGAAAGAAATACGGAGTGAATGCTAGCATGGTTAATTATGAAAAAAGAAGTGAATTAAATGCGATGTCACTTTGGAAATTCCTATCCCTACCTTATAAAAAGTATAAGCTAACTCTTAGAAATAGTGTGCTACTAACTATATTCTCAAATATGTTTACAACAATGTGTACAAAAATGTGTATTTACATTTTTACCATCATTAATATGTTTACCATCATTAATTAATAACATAATAATAAAATAAACACCACGAATGACACGTGTCACTTTCTGGTACTGTATTCTCCCTCCAAAACTCCCCCCTTCTTTTTTAGTTAAAATATTTTATTTTTGGAATATTTGTATAATACAACTATCATAAACTATAATAATATTATTCCTAATTTAATCTTATATATTATCTTTTATAATAATTGTGTTCCTTTTTATTTTGTGTTCTATTTACTTAAAATAGTTACACAATATTTTGAGACCTTTATAATTAAAGAAGAATAAACTATAATTTAGAAGGTTAAAATGTGATGGAGAGTATAAAATAACGGAGCCAAATATATAATATTATCATTTAAATTATCATTATATATATATATATATATATATATATAAATTTAAGATAATATAGTTACATTAACATATAAAAATTAGGAGCAAATTAAACCTCTTCCTAATTAGCTCTCATTTCTTCTTGATTTCTTTTATACATCTACAATAATGGGATTCAGACCATCAATAACTCACAAGCATTCATGGGGGACATTGTCAAATTAATCGCGATGAGGCTCGTTACTTTTTTCATCCTCTTGGTAAGCAATAATTGTTATTACTTGATTTCTATAGCCGAATTTTTTTTATTTTTTATGATATCTCTTTATGGATGTTATTTTGAAACCCTCCCCAGTTATTGTGTGTAACTATATTGTTTAGTGATTGGAGAGGATTCTCGTTTCTATGATTGAAATATAATCGTGCTTTTGTTACATGTTACAGACACTTGTTGTGTCGTTGTTGCCTATCGTTATCAATCCAATATGGCATCATATAACGAAAAATATAGTTAAAATTGTGGAGATGGAAGCAAGCTATGATCGTTATGAACATATTAAAAAAGTTCAAGACGTAGCAAAACTAATATCACCCATTAATTCATCAGCCGTCAACCTAGCAAGTGTTTTGGACACTAATAATACGCGTGACAAACTTTTATTTTCCGAGATTAAAAAGGAGGTTTGTAATCATCCTTTCCCGTGTTGTTTTTGAGATTTGTTATGCTACGGAGTTTTTACATAATCTTGTTTTATACTATGTATATTTTGGATTTACTAATTTACCAAGATGATTATAGCAAAATTAGTGATTTTATGAATGATTAATTCATGAGTATTTGTCAAAAAAAAATCATGAGTAATAAATATTTGTGTCTATTGCAAAGTAAACTTTTTTATTTGAAATGCCGCCACAATCTCCATTATATATATTATATATAAGAATAGCAAAAAAAATTCTATAGAAAAATAAAATCACCCAATTCTATAAATAATATAATAGTTTCCTCAAAAAAAAATCTCAATTACCTTTAACTATGTTTTTTTTGGTGCAAATTTTTTTTTTTTTTGATTTATATAATCCATAACTATTTGCTACTAAAAAGAATAAGATATTATACAGTAACTTTTCGTATTACAATATTTTCTAGTGATATGACTACTCATTAGTAGGATGGAAATACTTGTAGTATTAAAGAGAAGATCATTTACAGCTTTTAGCCTTAAAACATATTACTGTATGAATAATAGTTTGTATTACTCCATATAATTTATTGATAAAAAATACTATATAAATTAAAAGGCTATTCATAGCAGCTCATAAATTGAGAACGAAATCAATCAATCTAATAAATTTAAGAAACTTCACTTTATTAAAAATGATTTGATTCTACTATAATCAATTATATTGAAGGAAACTAGAATCAAAATCATTTGCAGTATTACAAAATCAAACCAACATTTTCTTTTTTTTTTTTTTTCAAAAGAAAATACTTTACAAAAATTTATACTATATATTAAAATTATTATGAAGATGATTATTTAACCGTAAGAAAGTGTATCGCTACATGCCTACAAACATTTATGCAACATATCTAAAATATATCAATTTGACTTATGTTTATTATGTAGTATAATCACTTAATCAGTACTCTATTATTTCCGGAAATATTAGTCCTTATGTCCGTAAATAATACGAGTAGTAATCTTTTATGATAAACATACTTTCGCGACCCCACTTATATGAAGTTAAAATCATGGTAAATTCTATATGTAAAAGTTGGATAATGTGGCTATTGATTATGAATCGATCACTATTTATTTAATTTTTATCATATACTCCGCAGCTAACGGCTTCAAAACTTTTTCAGGTTGCGCCTGCATTATTTATATCACTATTGGTCACACCTCATACAATCCAAGCTTCATACATTGGATTGGATGGTCTCTTCTTCTCTTACATAAAAAATAATGATCAAATATTTGCATTATACTCAAACTCAACTTTTAAAAATAATCTTGATCATTACACTTGGTATACTCAACTAGTAAAATCTATTAGTGGAGAACTACTAGGAGAAGCCAAGATCACAAAACCCCTTATTGTAATCAATGAGACATGGTTCCAAAAAGCAATGGATAGCTCGAATGGCTGTGCATCGTTAGGGTGTGCCGTGTGGATGGATTACTAACGACGAAAATGAATTGTCAAGTCTATTCTTAGATACCGCGAGACTAGGTAGTGTTGGAGCTATCTCTCTCGGGTTTTCAAGTGATGAAATAACAACCATCTTCTCTAGCACAGATTTTTTGGGTGCAAGCTTGTACATGGCAACCCTTGGTGATGACAAGGTACTAATAGATGATATAAAAGACGCCGACATTACAATTATGAATGGCAAAGCAGCTTTGGTGCAAGCTAGCAACAAAGCTAATCTTGGTGAAATTTCATGCAAATCTATCGACAATGGTGTTACAAATGTTAGTGGTACGTCCATAGACATTGGAGGAGCCAATTTCATTTTCTATTGCTCGTCGATTGATGTTGCAAGGGTGCCAATGGTACGTGTTCTTGTCGTTTCAGAATATATGTAAAATACATTGTCAATATTACATATACATAGTATTGTGAAATTTTCATTAATGATATGTGTATAACATGATATTAAAAATACAAAATATTTTTGTACACGTATATAATAGCCTTGGTTTATTTTCTTGTAGGTATATGTATTGGCTTATCCAAGCAATAGATTAATTAGCATTGTACACAATCACACAAAGGTGGAACTAATACTTCAAATTATCATGGTGGTTGACATGGTAATTTATGTGTTCGCGTTTGTAACTTTGATTGTTAGAGCGGCTAGGAGGGAAGTGCACTTGTGTGCAGCGTACATGAGGGAAATGGAGAAAACAACACAAGCTGAGAGAAAGAGCATAAAGCAAAGCTTGGCCTTTGCGAGTGCTAATCATGATGTTCGCGGTTATTTAGCTTGCATTAAGGGCTTGACCGAACTCTCTGCTGCTGATCTTCCTCCCTCTTCTGAAGTTGCTTCTAGCTTGAGGAAGATAGATACTTGTGCTGAGGACCTTTTAGGTAATATAAGCATAATATATACACACATTTTTTGTTCATATATACCAACTAATTCATCTTTTGTGTTTTTTTCTTGTTGAAATATGCAGCATTAGTGAATTCCATCCTAGATTTCAGCAAGATAGAAGCAGGGAAAATGCAATTGGAGGAGAATGAATTCAACTTAGCACAACTAATTGAAGACGTAGCTGATTTACACCACCCGGTTGCAATGAAAAAGGGAGTAGAGGTGATCCTAGACCCTAGTGATGGTTCCATCTTCAGATACTCCCAGGTAAGAGGTGATCGCGGCAAGCTCAAGCAGATCCTTGGCAACTTGCTAAGCAATGCTGTCAAGTTCACTTCACAAGGGAACATTTGCATCACATGTCATTCAAAGAAACCAAGCTTTGAGAACTCTATCATTGCCTCAAACAGGAACAACTTGTTAAACAGGTTGTCGAGCTTCTTCCATAAGAATAAGCGTGCATATAATGATCTCGAAGACATGAAGACAATCAAGCAAGATCCAAACTGTATGGAGTTTGAGTTCCAAGTGGAAGATACAGGTCCCGGGATCCCTAAGGAGAAGCGCCATTTGATCTTTGAGAACTTTGTTCAAGTCAAAGAAAACTCTGCTGAGCAAGTTGGCACTGGTTTGGGTCTAGGCATTGTCCAATCTTTGGTAAGTATGTTTAACACTAAAATTCATTTGGCAATAAGTTATTGATATTTTCATGCATCAAATCAACAATTAACTTGTATTTTTTATTATAATTCAGTGTTTGATGTAACACTAACGAGGTTTATGAAAATATTTTGCAGGTTAGATTGATGGGAGGAGACATAGAAATTGTGGACAAAGCCAACGGTGAGCAAGGGACATGCTTCAAGTTCAACATCTTTTTAATAGTACAAGACGAATGTTTGGATAACCCAAGGCAAGAATTGACTGAGCATAGGGAGATCAATTCGGGCTCAGGGTTAAGCACGTGTGTTCGTAGTCCTAGAGGTGATAAGTCTATAGTGATTCTCTTAATCAAGGATGATGCGCGGAGAAGAATGGTCCATAGATACATGGAGAGCCTCGGAGTAAACTTGAAGGTCCTAAGCCATGGGAAGCAACTCTCTTCGAATCTTAAGAAGATCAAATCTATGCTCATTGAGCCTCAATATAACAACTCCGTCAGGGAGGTCAGACACGAGCCCTCCTCGAGGAGCTTGCTTGAGTAGCAACTCTGAACGCAGTGGTAGAGGTTGGTCCAAACTCAATCCTCTTAGTACAATGGATGGTACCAATGAAGTACTCCCGGTGTACAAAAGGTCCACTATTCGAGGGTCAGTGAACTGCATACTACTTGTAATAGATTGCAATGCAGGAGATAATTTTCAGAAAATGCAGAGATCAGTATCTGAGTTTAGAAAGGACCTTTACATGACCTGCATCAAGGTAGTTTGGCTCGATAGGCCTGACACTCGTAGAGCTCACTTCCAAGGTTTGCAAGATGAGAGTCTCCCTTGGACAGATCTTATCATATCAGAGCCTCTTCATGGATCACGCTTATTAAGGATTATAAGGCTTCTCCCTGAGTTTGGGGGAGATTCTATAAGATCTCCTTCTTATGGGAGATCAAAGAGGTCCAACATTGCAATTCTAAGCAACACACATTCGAATACTGAAGAAGATATTGGTGAGTCTAGTAGTGGGGAGATTAAGCTAGCTAGGAAAAGGCGAAGCTTGAAATTTACTACTTGTTGGGATAACTTTGCTAATGAGCAAGATATCCCTCAAGTTCTAAGGAGCTCTAGCAGCGAGAAGTCTTCATCGATGACTAAAACTACTCAAACAGGAGAAATACAAGAAGTTCCAAGGTAATGTAATGATGTATATTCACATTTCAAGGTTGTGTTTGGAGAGAAAATGTTTTCAATTTCATATTTTTGTGTTAACAGCAATGTAGAGATCCAGAAATCTCCCTTGGAGGGGAAAAAAATTCTGATCGTTGAAGATCATTTCTTACAACGAAAGCTCGCTGAAACAAGTGTTAAGCGTTTAGGTGCCGAACTCAGACATGTGGAAATGGCGAAGAAGCTATTGAGGTGGTCTGCAAAGCATTGAGCAACCAACCAAGTGGAGAACCCTTTAAGTTTCCATATGACTTTATAATCATGGACTGTCAGGTGAGCTACACGTATTTCGTATTTATATTTTGTTCACCTAATAACTTACAGTAAATCATAGTGATGATTAACTTGAGGTATCTTGTGTTTAATATTACAGATGCCAGTTATGGATGGTTTTGAAGCAACACAAAAAATCCGCGAAGAAGAGAAGAAGTATGGACTACACATTCCGATTATCGCGCTGTCGGCTCATGAGGTGGATGGAGAAGAAGGCAGGAAGATTGCTGAGGCTGGAATGGATTTCCACCTGACAAAGCCACTCCGTGGTGAAGAACTGCTAAAAGTAGTACAGCATCTGTTAATATAAGAGATTTGTATAGATTATACATGTACTTTAATTATGTATTAGTAGGTCCTTATATATGTGCCTGCAAAATCTGGATTTTTTGCATTGTGCAGGTACTTGGGTTTTGTAATCTGCATGGATTATATAAATATATGCAAGCGTTTTAAAAATCATATCTTAAGTACGTAGTACTACATATTGATAAACATTTAAAGTGGAAGGATTATTTATGTTATGTTTATTTTTCTTTTAAGATTCCAAATGAGAGCTAATAAAAAAAAAAAAAAATTAAGACTTTTCTTCGAATTTTTAATACACCACTTCTAGAAATTGTATTCATTGTATTGACTAATAAGTGGCAACAAAACATTAAAAGAAAAATCTTAAAATCATCAGCCTTCATTTATGAAGGCCATTTTCCTCAAAGACGGAAAAAGTTCACAAGAAAAGAGCATCTCTAATTATTGTAGTTAGGGATTTGGTAGTAATTTAGAAAAAATTTCTAACTACTCGCTTGACTATTGGAGCTAAAAATGAAATTAGCTTGACCAAGCTATATTGCTTGAGAAAAACCTTGCCAAAAAGAGAGGTTAATATATTAATAAAGTTAAATTTAAAACTCTAATTAAGAAATTAAAGCTCTTTTAAAACATAAGTTAGTAGCTAAGACACAAACTAGCTATAAAAGAAATTAGTTTAAAATTTTTTGTCTTAACAAGCTAATTTGCTAATTAACTTGCCGTTGAATTACGAAAGTATATTGAATCATTACGGTATTAGTATATTACCCTTTGTACCTCTTTAAACATCAACACATATCTTAGAAAATACAAGTATTAAATTTGAATAGATATTAGATTCTCAAAGAATGCTTTCAAGTTCAACTTAATTTCAACAGCTCTATCAAATTGACTAATATGAAGTATGGCCCTGTTCTTTTGAGCTTCAGTACAGAGCAGATTTCAGCTAAACAAAGCAGGTGTCAACAAAGCAGGGTAGATTATGAATACTCACCAGAGCGAGGCTCAGCAAAGCAGAATAGGGCTTAACAAAGCAGAACACAAAAGCTCAAAAGAACACAAAAGAACAGGGCCTGCATCATATTTACCACTTAACAGCTCTGTCATCTTACCCAATACAAATTAAAGTGTTTTAGAACCATGATTTAGTAATATGTGCTATATTATAACTACTTCGCAGTACGCACATAGTTTATCAATATACCTGCCCAAAAAATGCCTTCAGTAAATTCAACACAGCATGAAAAAAAAAAAAAAAACTAAAAGTCCGTAACTATCACTGGAGTTGCACACTTCAATTAGAACTAATTTTGCCTTCAACAGACCTTGTCTTAGCCGGAAAACTAGGAAGTAGTGAAGGCCAATTCAAGGACTCTTTCCATACTCCCTCTGTAACCTCTGTTCCATAACATCTAACCATTCAAATAACTATTTTAATTATATAAAATATTCTGTACATCACTGAAACGTATGCTATCAATTAGAAATCCAAATATCAATGCAATAATTAACACCTAAAATTTCTGCATAAGCAACATTTTGTATGGAATGGCAAGAACACTTCATAGCCTAGTCATTGACCATATTAGACAATAAAGAACTCAATATACTGAAATTGGAACATAGGCTAAAGTTTAATTGATATTTCAATGAAGCTAAGGACTGTACATATCAAAGGCGCCAAAGCTTGCATACCAAACATTGCTAAACGCCTAATCAAGCATGTCAGGATACACCAAATCCTCTCGCAAGGAGATAACAAACACCAGTCAACTATAACTATAACCTAGCTTAGTTGCTATCTGTCAAGTATAAATTGTTACTATTTTCTTTTCCCTTCACTTCCCACCTAATCTCTCATGGGGTACAGGGGATGACACAGTTGGAGCTGCCATACATTTTCACCCATAGCAGTCAGCAGTTCCCAACACAGTTACTTATGATACGAAGGACGCACCTAGAAAGTAGAAATATTTGAAAACTCAAGTTTCTAACCAAGCTAATGTCCCCAATATCAAAATTTTGCCCGGCAATTCTCCTGCTGAAGGTGCAAGGTACGTTATTTTTTTCCTGCATATTGATATATACATAAATCAATAACCATTAAGGATACGTTATTCATATATCAATACATATAAGCAAGGTACATTATGAGGTTCACTTACATAAACATAAATCAATAACCATCCAAAGAACCACCAACCTTTGAACATCAACATCAGTAATATATATAAACCCAGCAACATTACTGCAACCATGGAAACAAATAACATCAATTGTCATTGATATAATATAGGAAAATTTAATAACAAAAAACCAACCTTTGCTCCGTTCTCTTAAAATAGACCAACCTTTAAATCTTTCCAAAATAAACTAAAGTTCGTATTTTTTCTCTTGTAGCAAACCAGGTTGCAATCCACGTGTCATGTCCTCATTGGTTAATTTTTTTTTTTTCAGAAAAAAATTTGATAATTAACATAAGGGTATTTTGATTTTTACCACCTTCAAATAACCAAATAATTGAATTTACCACCTCCAAAAAAAAAAGATTTACTTTACCACCTCATAAAAAAATTAAACATCAGTTTTACCACCAATCACCTCCAACTAACGGATTCCGTCCAAAAATCCGTTAGTGGGGCCTACCTTGCACACGTGTCACCATATTATTGGGTAAGCTTTAGAAAAAAAATTAAAAAAAACAAAAAAAAAATTAAAAAACCTCATCCATCAATTGGTGGCTGCTGCCACCGTCGAGACCCCACCACCGGACCGACTACGACCAGCCCCACCACCTGACCGCTACGACCAGCCCCCACCACCTAACCGCTACCAGCCACCGTCGGGACCCACAGCCACCACACCGATTTCGACCTCAAAACCCTAGCCACCACCTAACAGCTACGACCAACCCCACCACCTAACCGCTACCACCGCACCGCACACCACAGCCACGCCGATTTCGACCCCCTTTCCACCAATTTCCGACCTCAAAACCCTAGTCAACACCTAATAGCTACGACCAACCCACCACCTAACCGCTACCACCGCACCGCACACCACAGCCGCGCCAATTTCGACCCCCTTTCCACCAATTTCCGACCTCAAAACCCTAGTCAACACCTAATAGCTACGACCAACCCACCACCTAATCGCTACCACCGCACCGCACACCACAGCCGCACCGATTTCTACCCCTTTCCACCAAATTCCGACCTCAAAACCCTAGCCACCACCTAACAACTACGACCAACCCCACCACCATCCAAACCCAGACCAGAAACAACCGCCACCCAGACGCGAAACCACCCCGACTCAAAACCACCACCACCCACCAGAAACCACGCCAGCCAGACGCGAAACCATCGCGACTCGAAACCACCACCACCCAGACGCGAAACCCACACGAAATTCCGACCAACCGAGGTAGTTGATTTCGTTGCTGGTTGGTTGACATGGAAGATCGGGGAAGATGAAGAAGAAACGTCAAAAATGTGGGCCCTACTAACGGATTCATGGACGGAATCTGGTAGTTGGTGGTAAAATCGATTTTTTGGAAATTTTGGTGGTGGTAAAGTAAATCTTTTTTTTTTGGAGGTGGTAAATTCAATTATTTGGTTATTTGAAGGTGGTAAAAATCAAAATACCCTTAACATAATTATTTATTTTAATTTTTAAAAAAATCTGATAATTTAAAAAAATAAATAAACACCCTCCCATTCCCCACCACTGTCCGCCCTCCCTCCCCACTAGCCATCCCTCCCCTGACGGCAGCCGGCGCCCAACCCATTCCCCCGGCTCAGGCGACCCCCTCCCTTTCCCCCACCCTCCATGAAACCACTCAAAGCCCCTTAAAAATAACCCCGCAGACACTACTTACACTACCCATCACCCTCAAAAACCACCACATCCACCACGAAAACCACAAAAAAAAAAAAGGTCCATCTCCATAAACACCCTTAACCACCCTCATAAACAACCCACAAACACCCAAACAAGACTAGATCTAATGACAATTACTCGGAAAAACTTGTAGATGGATTCTGGCAAAAAAGTCACTCAGCCATTTTCTTTCACAACAAAATACTCAATTTGTTCACAATTTTCAACCCATGAACTCATCTAAAATTTTACAAAAAGGGTAAAGGCAAGATCTTCAATTTAATCCTTTCTCATTTTTAATTTTTTTATTAATCTAAATTACATGTGGTCGAGTATTTATTCAAATTAGAAAAAACAAATCAATTAGGCAATAAACTGGTGAATTTAAATTGAAAATTCAAATTAAGGCTTTGGTAATTTTTGATAATGTCAAGGATCTGGTGGGCTGATGGGTGTAGCTTCTAACAGCAGTTTTTTCTTTTTTGATTTTCCAATTTCTATTTTGGCCCAGAATTAATTCTTTCAAACTATGGTTAAGTTGGAGCAACAACACCCAACAAAAAATGCAAGTGTGGTCTGTGTATATGCAAAATCGTGAATTGAGGTTAATCTTGAAGAAATTTCATTTCATACAAGTTTTATGATTATGAAACAAGAAAAGGTTACATACTTTTCAATGGGTTGATCAGGGAATGACAGATTCAAAAAGGGAAGTAACAAATGTATAGTTGGAGGAGATCAAAGATATTAATCAAGAAAGTTGGAGGAGATCTGTATGCTGAAGAAAAAATTAATAGACAAGAAAATGAAAGGACCAATTTGCTTGCTGAATTTGGAGGGATAAAGAACGGAAAGGAGGAACATCAAGATGATTGAAAAAGAGAGTGAAACACATGCACATAAAGGGAGAGTTAAAGGGAGGATCAGTCTTATATATGATTTTTTAGCTGGAATTTGTCCACAAGGAGAATCTTATGTGAAAAAAATTGTCGTATTAAGGTGTCTTTTCACAAATTCTGTATTAAATAAAGACTCTTCTGACAAATTTTCTAATAAACATCAAACATCCTTCATTAGTTCAAGAACCGATGTAATATAATGCAAAACATTTATGAAAACATCTGCATTCCTCATCAAAATTACCTAGTAATAATGTCTTCCGGATCCTTGGCAAATGAAACAGCAAGCACAGCATGTAGCAAGTCTTGGCTGATGTTTACAGGAACCACCCTAGTAGGGTCAGCAGCAGGCTCTGCACCAATTGGCAGAGCTGAACGTTCCACCCCCAATTCGGTAGACAGACAGGTCATTGAATTAGCAATGTTGGAATGAGGTGAGAGATCATTTGCCAGGCCATAGAAATATTCCTGAAATTAAATTTTTAAAAAATGTGGCATCAACAAACTTTATACGTCTAGGTAACTTGGAGAAATTATTCGCCATTTCAACTTAGCAACCAGCATATTGGAAATTTTACAGATAAAAAGTTCCAACATATAAGTTCAGCTGTTAAACAAAAACTTAAATTTAAGAATAGCTATAAGAAAACAGTAAGACAAGAAAGCTGAGAACATAACTCTTTATCACAAAGAAAAAAAAAAAAAAAAAAAAGAGAATTTTTGAATCAGTGTAATATAAAATGAATAGTCAATTTGGGACACAGACTGAATGACAAGTCAGAAACAGTAGTCGAATAAACTTATTAAGGTAGGGCACAGACTTATTTAACTGGCAAGTGAACAGTCATAAATGTTTATCAGCCTATGCTTAACGCTTTAAGAAGCAGAAGAATGGTCCACAGATGGAAAAGTAGTTAACTTGTCCTTTTCTGATGATATTGAATATTTGGATGTTCAAACTAATTTTGATATGTTTAGTCTTTTATCAAGCACAATGATGAAGCATATTCTAAATATACAAGTACAATGCCAAAGTTAAAATGCAAGAACACAACTAAAAAAAATATTCAACAATAAATTTTACCACAAGAAAAGGTGAGAGGCAATATTTAACTTATTACCCGTATCCTGTATCCCCTGGATTTCTGACAGTATTTTGGTGTTCGGGAGACAACACCTCCAGATTTCTGTAGTTTTACTACATCAACCTTGGGCTTGGTTTTCAGCACATCTTTAAGCATACTACAAAGCTTTTCCTGCATAAAACATAAAGAATTAAGATTATAGTATGCCATAAGTTATGGGCAACTAACCAAGTGGTCCAATAATACTATACTAATCACAGAATCTACATCTGATGGTAAAATTAGAGAGCCGCAAGATCACTTCTAAGACTAAGATAGGAACACAATTCTCAAATAATTTTGAGAGTTCATATCTAAATTAGATTTACACAAAAAAGGGACCTCATCCAAGTTAGTGAAAAAACATATCTGGCCTACCTGGCCCAAATAAATTGAAGTAAAAACACGGGTTACAGTAACACATACCTGGCCCAAAACCAATACAACATCTGCATTAAACATATCTATAGCATGAAGAAGCAGCTGCAAAAGGACAAAGGATTCAGAGTACACTACGGGAAACATTCAATACATAAGAGACTATTTAATGAATTGTCCACAAGCATGTAAAAGCTCCAGAAGCATTAGACATCACACCTCATAGCCTACTCCTTCTATCCAACCCATTGTATTGATCACCATACCAGCAGCTCGTGATTCAGAATTACCAGAAAATTGTTTTTCAAGTGTCTGCGCAAGTTCTTTCACAGCTAATTTATATAAATCTACATTAGCACTGCAAAACAGCTCAAAAACAAAGGTTATAGCAAATACAAGGTTATAGCAATTATTTTTTTTTAACCCACTTTAATCCCACCCTCCAACTCCCAACTTCCAACTTTCAAACAGCTGCTGACCTGAAATCGAATGTCTGACTATTATCCACCTTGAGGACAAGGTGGAAGTTTAGGGGGCCGGTATTTGTAATAGATACCCTGGAGGTGTACCTTTGTATTCTAGTTTATATTACTTTATTAGGGTTAAAAGTCCTTAGTATAAATAGAGGGGAAGGGAAAGAAATAGACTTAATGAAATGTTTAAACGAGTAGAGGAATTTACCGTGTTAAACATGAAGGACTTCAAAAGGCTTTCGACTCATATGTACAAAACTAAGTAAATGTTTGAACTAAGTATAAGCTAGGCAAATACTGAGTCAAACAAGAAAGACTCTAGTAGAGACTTTCAACCGTATCACATAGCAAATAGTTTAGCAAGACTCCGTGAAACTGGATGAGCTAAAAGGTCACATGAATGGAACATATTGGGAATAATTCTGCAATTAAAACCATCATGTATGCTATGATATGGAGTCATCACTCAACTTACATGCTTAGAGCATGAGAAGTATAAAATACCAATCAATCTAAATCTAAGTGATGAATCGTTAGATTATGGTCAAGAAAATCCAAAGTACTTTGATAAGTAAAAGGGGATAAGTTCTTGACGCATAGAAACAGTTGTAATTTGAGAATTACTTTGTTGTCGAACTTGCAGGATCGGACTAGAGACTGTAGGTTTTTTAGATGGGAGGAGGAGTCCCCAGGCAACCTTATAAAAGCGCAGAAGACAATTGTATCACTACAGAGTGAAATAAACAAAATGGCAATTGAAAATGGAGAGCTGAAGAGTGAGATTGAAAGATTAACGGCCTTAAATGAGAAAATGTATGGACAGATGCTCAACTTCTTTGCTAAGAGGAATATGATTGTATTTGGTTTGTTTGCAATTGTCATTTTAATTGTTAATTTCCGGATGTAATGTGACTGCCTCATATTAATGAAGCTATGATGTATTTGAAATGGAGTATTTAATAAATTGCTTATCTAATTTAATATTATTAAAATAATATTTATTTTTTTTAATCCTTTGATTTGATATTTTATTATTACTTATGCTAGTGTAAGCATTAACAATTTATGTGATATTTAAGATGGACAAAATTAAGAAAATAAAGCAATTTTTTTAAACATACATAATTTATTGATAAAACACAAGTACAAAATTAAAAGGGCAAGTAATAAAGAAAAACAACTGATGGTACCAAGAGATACAATATAGTTCAAAGATACAACATTCAAAGTATTTGATTATTATACATAAAATGAGATGACAACTGTTCAATGGCCTTTCCGCGTAGTTCGTCTGAATTTCGAATAGTATTCAAGATCCTCTGTTTTTGATTATCTAATAAATCACTTAATGAAAGTGGATTATCTTTCCATTCATTTCAAAACATTCATGACCCCTTCCCGAACCAAACTTGAATCTTTCAATTCATTTGGCTCTCACGCTCAATTACTTCAATTATTTATGGAAAATTTCCATATCTTTTTTTACTGTAATGAACCTATCCTCCTTTCTCTATTCATATGCAAAAAAAAGAAACCGATCATTAATCAAGACTAGAAAATTCGGAGGACTCTTCTTACCCAAACAAAAATAGAAAAATAGATAAGTCAGCAAAGTTGTTTTTTTATTCAAATCCAAAAAATTGTGTTACTTTATATGTAGGTCATCGACTTGGCCTTTGGCATTTATTTCCTTAATAGTAATAAAAAAAGCATAAACGTTTTTTCAATAACAAGAAATTAAGGGATTCAAATCATTTTATCGACATGAGTGTTCTATATCGAAAGATTTCTAACTATTTTTCTTTATTTAATTGAAAAAATGTCTCGGTATTCGGTATATTAATTATTAACAGAGTGGTAGAAAGAATACCCTGCTGTATTTGGACTTCAAACAATTTAAGTTTTAACCATGTTATGGTAATGATCCCACATTATTATTATTGGTTGATAGAGAATCAAAGTATAGTTACAACAAATCCCGAAAGGCTATAGTTCTTACATATGATTTCTTTATTTATTATTGATTTCAGAAGTCATTCATGAAATCATGCAACTTTCGCCCTAATTATAAAGAAAAAGCGGTAGAGTTACAGTTGGTTGAATCCAACCTATTCTTGAAATAAACAACCCGCACACACTCCCTTTCCAAAAAAGATCAATACACCAAGCACTACACTGAGATTTATTAGATTTGTTGCTAAAATATCGGTATTAAACCCGAAACTCCCGGCGGATGGTCAGTGACCCAAGAAAACGAAATAATCGGTTACATTTTTCATATGATCTCCTCTTATAGATAAACTAAAAAATCGTTGTATTTTTTAACTTCTTTACTACTTCTAAATTCGAAATGATTTTTTTTTTGAATTGAGATTCCCCACAAAAAGAATACTTAACTTATTGGAATAGAATTCCTAATTCCTAATTAGGTACTCGGTTTCATTTGAATTGCGAAATACTCCTTTAGTTGCAACACTTCTCCCTCGAACTAAGAAGGGGAAGGAAGGAAGGAAGAAAGCGAGTGGGTAACGCGAATTCTTCATCCTCAAATGAAGTCCTTCCCGCGTATTATTTTCTCAACGAATAAGTAATTCTGTAGGAGCAATTTTTCACTATAAATGTGAAAAAGCAACCTCCAAGTTCAAGACTAGAAAAGAAATACGTATTTCTTATATTTCTTTTTCTTTTCTCGAATTAAACAAAAGGATTCGCAAATAAAAGTGCTAATGCTACAACCAATCCATAAATTATTAAAGCTTCCATAAAAGCTAAACTAAGTAATAAAGTACCTCGTATTTTTACTTCTGCTTCGGGCTGTCTGGCAATACCTTCTACAGCTTGTCCAGCGGCAGTACCTTGACCAACTCCAGGTCCAATAGAAGCAAGCCCTACAACCAATCCAGCAGCAATAACGGAAGCAGCAGAAATCAGTGGATTCATGATAAGTTCCTCACACAAAAAAAAATGGTTAATGATACAATCAACCAATGCATTATGACTTAATTATTCCATTGCTAATATTAATCCAGTCGAAATAACTAACAATGCCGAATTGAAAATGGAAATAAGAATATTATTAAACCATTAGATCATTAGAAAGACTTCATCTTTTTTAGTTCCTACTTGTTGAGTCTTTCTGAATCAAAAGAACTTGCGTTTTTCCATTCCCTTTTTCTAATCATTAATCGTTTTTCGATCTTTTTCTTTATTTTGTCTGTTTATTCATTCAATTCGCAGTCATAAACGAACCTGAAAGACTTCGTCGGTTGGTATCGCTATCGAAATTCAAGTAGGACAAATTAACTATCAGTTCATATATAACTTGGCAATATCTAATATAAAATATACATGGATTTCTTACATAACGTAAACCGCTCTATTTTTGATTTAATCGGATACCGCTAGACTGTATGTATTTGTATATTTCCATGCTCGAAATAAAATAGATTATCTTGATAGAACCTCTTAATCAAATATCTTGATAGAGTATCTTGAGCCACACATATATATTACCTTACTTGGATTTAAACTAAGATAGACTCTTCCTAAGACGAATCAATGATGACCATCCAGGGATTCACCTATATAAGCTGCGGCTAAAGTTGCAAAAATAAGAGCCTGAATACCACTTGTAAATAATCCAAGAAACATGACAGGTATAGGAACCACTAAAGGTACTAAAGAAACAAGAACAACAACTACTAATTCATCGGCTAATATATTTCCGAAAAGTCGAAAACTAAGTGATAGAGGTTTTGTGAAATGTTCTAAGATGTTAATGGGCAAAAGAATTGGAGTTGGTTGAATGTATTTACCAAAATAACCTAATCCTTTTTTGTAAGACCCGCATAGAAATAGGCGACTGACGTGAGTAAAGCTAAAGCAGCAATAGTATTTATATCATTCGTGGGTACGACTAACTCCCCGTGAGGTAGCTGTATGATTTTCCAAGGTAAAAGAGCCCCTGACCAATTAGAAACAAAAATAAATAGAAACATAGTCCCAATAAAGGGAACCCAAGGGCGATATTCTTCTCCAATTTGAGTTTTGCTCACGTCTCGGATGAATTCAAGGACATATTCAAAAATATTTTGACCGCCAGTCAGAATCGTTTGTGGACTCCGAACAGCTATTGCAGCTGAACCTAATAAGATAGCAATTACCACCCAAGAAGTTATAAGTACCTGGCCGTGGATTTGGAAACTTCCTATTTGCCAATAGAAATGTTGACCCACTTCCACACTAGATATATCATATAACCCCTTTAGCTGGTTGATTGAATATGATAGAATATTCATATTGTCCTCTGACAGAAATAAAACTTAAAAAAATTATTTTGATTCAACGAACTCTTTCTCGACTTGGCTACTTTAATTTTCATTTTCTATTTTGGATACTGATTAATTCCATAATATATCCTGCTATTTTTAACAAGTTTTTGATATTCAAGATCTAGTAACCGATATAAAGTTTAGGAAGTCGGTTTTTAATTTTATTATGAATCAGGGGTTTCTTATATAGCTAGAACGGCCTTCGCAAATTGCAAATACTAATTTCGTAAGAATTAATCGAATTGAAGCTATAGCGTCATCGTTTGCGGGAATCGAAATATCTGCAAGATCCGAATCACAATTTGTATCGATTAAACAAATCGTTGGAATTCCCAAAGTAATACATTCTCGAAGAGCCGTATATTCTTCGTGTTGATCAACGATGATTACAATATCTGGTAATCCTATCATATATTTGATCCCACCTAGATATGTTTGCAAGTGAGATAATTGTCTCTTCACCACCGCTGCATCTCTCTTTGCGAAACGAGCGAGTCTCCCTGCCGTTTGGTCCATTCTCAAGTCCTTGAATTTATGAAGTCTCGTTTTTGTCGTGGACCAATTCGTTAACATACCGCCAAGCCACTTTTTATTAACATGATGACAGCGAGCCCTTATTGCAGCCCGTGCTACTGAGTCAGCTGCTTTATATTTTGTCCCAACAATTAAAAATTGTTTTCCTCTACTTGATGCATCAAAAACTAAATCGCAAGCCTCTGATTAAAAAACGCGCAATTCTAGTAAGATTTATAATATAAATACCTTTACATTTTGCGGAGATATAAGGTGACATTCTAGGATTCCATTTCCGAGAACCGTGACCAAAATGAACTCCCGCTTCCATCATCTCTTCCAAATGGATGTTTCAATATCTTCTTGTCATTTCTCTCCACACTTTCTCTTTTTTTCATTAAATTAAAGAGATGAGGTATTCTGAAATAAAAAATTGTTCCAACAGAACCTTCTTTTCTACCGCTCTACCGCGAATTGGCCGGTGATATACAACCCCAACCATTAATTCCTTTCTATTCGTCATTTTTTAATTTCTTTATTTTATTACTAAATTAAATAACCATAACAAATACATAAAAGATAAAAAAAGATGAATTTCTTCTATTTTTGAAACCCCAAAAAATCATTGTTGTTTTGATCTATCATGGAAATTCTTTGAAATACAAGAATCAACTAATTCTCGGTGGTAAAACAAAATATCTCCCATCTTTCTCTTGAATCGATTATTTTTTTTTGTTTTCAAGGGAATGTCCTTATGTTGACTTGAATGGTGTATGAATCCTTTGAATCCGGTACCAACGGGTATCATCCCCCCTAGAACAACGTTTTCTTTTAGTCCTTTCAACCAATCGATACGGCCTCGGAGAGCCGCTTTTTCTAAAACTCGAGCAGTTTCCTAAAAACTGGCTTCGGATATAAAACTTTGAGTATTCAGAGATGCTCTCGTTATTCCCAATAAAGTAGCTCGTTAACATATCGCTTCTTCCGAAGCGCGTCCCGTTCGTTCCGCCCGAAACAATCCAATTAGTTCTCCAGGTAAAAAAACATTAGACATTCCATCTTCTGAAACCAAAACTTTTGATGTTATTTGACGTACAATAATTTCTATATGTCTATTATGGATCTGCACCCCTTGTGATCGATAAACCTTTTGGATCTTGTTAACCAACTAAATACGACTTTGTGCTATAGTTAGCTCAGCCCCAATCAAGAATTCCCAAGGACTTCCAAAAAATCTTGTTATACGTTCGTTCCAACCATCAATCCTCTTTTCTAGATTCATCGATATTGAATCAATCGAACAAACTTCTAAGACTTGCTCCACTTTTGGAAGGCCTTGCGTGATGTCACCAGACCTAGATTTTTCATATATAAATGTAACTAATGTATCCCCTTCATTAATGATTTCTCCATAATGACCATGAACTGTTGCTCCTGGAGTAGCCAAATAGGGCTTAGCAGATCTTATTACTACAGAGTCAAATTGAACAATTAGAACTTGACCCGATTTTAAGTGCATTCCTTTTTTTGTTATACATACATTTTCACAAACAAATTGTCCAAGATAAATTTTTGTGGATATCTCTTCACAAAAATTATAATGAAGAAAATACCAATTCAATTTGAATGGATTCAAAATGATGTTACTGCATGGATCGGGATTATAAATTCTTCAAGTTTCGTCTATTAAATAATATTGAAATTTAAATAGGTGAAAGGTTTGTTTTAAATTCTCAAGTTGCAAATAATTAGTTACCAAGATCTGATTATGAGTTATTAAATGGTAAAATGAAAAAAAATGCGCAATTTGAACGGCTGCTCCTAACGGACCAAACGAATTCCTGATTGGAATTGGGGGTTCTTTTTTAATTGATTCTTTGTGATATTTCACACCCTTGAATGGTAATGGGCCTAGTCGAAAACAATTGGATGATGAAAAAATTATAAAAAATGGACATTCCTTGTTTATCCCCAACAACGTACGAACAGTTACTTGATTTTGGTCAAATGATTTTTGAAGTTTTGTCTTTGAATAAATGGAATAAAATGGATTCATATTGGTAAGATCTGCTCCCTCTTTTTTTCAGATGATGGATCATTCCTTTTACCAATATATGAAATAGCGGATTTCGTTAAATTGACCTTTATGAAGTTTCGAATCATACCATTTGTTCTTACTTCAACAAAGGAAGTGCGGGCCTCTTCGATAGAAGAACCTTTTTTTTTATTCCAATTCAATACTAAACAAGTACGTACTAATTGAATATTTGTGTCAGAAATTCCTCGAGTGACTTTGCCATTTCCATAAAGGATATAATTGACAACTCGAAATTGCACATTATCCCTTTCCTGCAACAAATCCTGAGGGAAAAGTGTTGCTAAATTGATACCGTCTGTTATTTCATACGGGACTACGGGTCGAACCAAAACAAAATATTTTCTCTTAGTAGGGGTGATCCGTTGGACATGAATCCAATTTTTCAAATTTCGTGAGTCCTTGGAATTTGTCCTGCTTGGTGGGATCAAAATGCCACTGTGTCGGGATATCTTATCTGCCTCCCCAAGAAAAAGGATATCTCCCGAAAAAAAATTTAAGTTCGATTTTTTTTTTCCTCTCCATTCGGACCACTCCACCTATCTCTGAGAAAGGCTGGGGGAAGTATATATATATATATATTTATATATTTGCCTTTCAAAAATTTAAGAAAGTAATATAGTTACATTAACATATAAAAATTAGGAGCAAATTAAACCTCTTCCTAATTAGCTCTCATTTCTTCTTGATTTCTTTCATACATCTACAACAATGGGATTCAGACCATCAATAACTCACAAGCATTCATGGGAGACATTGTCAAATTAATCGCGATGAGGGCCGTTACTTTCTTCATCCTCTTGGTAAGCAATAATTATTATTACTTGATTTCTATAGTCGAAAAAAAAATTATTTTTTATAATATCTATTTATGTGTTTTAATTTGAAACCCTCCCCCGTTATTTTGTGTAACTATATTGTTTAGTGATTGGAGAGGATTCTCGTTTCTATGATTTGAAATATAATCGTGTTTTTGTTACATGTTACAGACATTTGTTGTGTCGTTGTTACCGATTGTCATCATTCCAATATGGCATCATATAACAAAAAATATAGTTAAAACTGTGGAGATGGAAGCAAGCTATGCTTGTTATGAACATATTAAAAAAGTTCAAGATGTAGCAAAACTAATATCACCCATTAATTCATCAGCCGTCAACCTAGCAAGTGTTTTGGACACTAATAATGCGCGTGACAAACTTTTATTTTCCGAGATTGAAAAGGAGGTTTGTAATCATCCTTCCCCGTGTTGTTTTTGAGATTTATTTGTTATACTACGGAGTTTTTACATAATCTTATTTTATACTATATATATTTTGGATTTACTAATTAACCAAGATGATTATAGAAAAATTTGGGATTTTATGAATGATTAATTCATGAGTACTTGTCAAAAAAAAAATTATGAATAATAAATATTTGTGTCTATTGAAAAGTAAACCTTTTTATTTGAAATGCCGCCATAATCTCCCGTATATATATATATATATATATATATATATATATATATATATATATATATAAATAAGAATAGCAAAAATATTCTGTAGAAAAATGAAATCACTCAATTCTATAAATAATATAATAGTTTCCTCAAAAAAAAAATTCTCAATTACCTTTAACTATATTTTTTTTTGGTGCAAATCTTTTTTTTTTTCCTTATATAATCCATAACTATTTGCTACTATAAAGAATAAGATATTATACAGTATCTTTCCAAATTACAATATTTTCTAGTGATATGACTACTCATTAGTAGGATGGAAATACTTGTAGTATTAAAGAGAAAATCATTTACAGCTTTTAGCCTTAAAACATATTACTGTATGAATAATAGTTTGTATTACTCCATATAATTTATTGACAAAAAATACCAAATAAATTAAAAGGCTATTCATAGCTGCTCATAAATTGAGAACGAAATCAATCAATCTAATAAATTTAAGAACCTTCACTTTATTATGAATGATTTGATTCTACTAAAATCAATTATATTGAAGGAAACTAGAATCAAAATCATTTGCAGTCTTACAAAATCAAACCAATATTTTTTTTTTTTTTTGGTCAAAAGAAAATACTTTACAAAATTTTATACTATATATTAAACTTAGGGTATTTTGATTTTTACCACCTTCAAATAACCAAATAATTGAATTTACCACCTCCAAAAAAAAAAGATTTACTTTACCACCACCAAAATTTCCAAAAAATCGATTTTACCACCAACTACCAGATTCCGTCCATGAATCCGTTAGTAGGGCCCACATTTTTGACGTTTCTTCTTCATCTTCCCCGATCTTCCATGTCAACCAACCAGCAACGAAATCAACTACCTCGGTTGGTCGGAATTTCGTGTGGGTTTCGCGTCTGGGTGGTGGTGGTTTCGAGTCGCGATGGTTTCGCGTCTGGCTGGCGTGGTTTCTGGTGGGTGGTGGTGGTTTTGAGTCGGGGTGGTTTCGCGTCTGGGTGGCGGTTGTTTCTGGTCTGGGTTTGGATGGTGGTGGGGTTGGTCGTAGTTGTTAGGTGGTGGCTAGGGTTTTGAGGTCGGAATTTGGTGGAAAGGGGTAGAAATCGGTGCGGCTGTGGTGTGCGGTGCGGTGGTAGCGATTAGGTGGTGGGTTGGTCGTAGCTATTAGGTGTTGACTAGGGTTTTGAGGTCGGAAATTGGTGGAAAGGGGGTCGAAATTGGCGCGGCTGTGGTGTGCGGTGCGGTGGTAGCGGTTAGGTGGTGGGTTGGTCGTAGCTATTAGGTGTTGACTAGGGTTTTGAGGTCGGAAATTGGTGGAAAGGGGGTCGAAATCGGCGTGGCTGTGGTGTGCGGTGCGGTGGTAGCGGTTAGGTGGTGGGGTTGGTCGTAGCTGTTAGGTGGTGGCTAGGGTTTTGAGGTCGAAATCGGTGTGGTGGCTGTGGGTCCCGACGGTGGCTGGTAGCGGTTAGGTGGTGGGGGCTGGTCGTAGCGGTCAGGTGGTGGGGCTGGTCGTAGTCGGTCCGGTGGTGGGGTCTCGACGGTGGCAGCAGCCACCAATTGATGGATGAGGTTTTTTAATTTTTTTTTTGTTTTTTTTAATTTTTTTTCTAAAGCTTACCCAATAATATGGTGACACGTGTGCAAGGTAGGCCCCACTAACGGATTTTTGGACGGAATCCGTTAGTTGGAGGTGATTGGTGGTAAAACTGATGTTTAATTTTTTTATGAGGTGGTAAAGTAAATCTTTTTTTTTTGGAGGTGGTAAATTCAATTATTTGGTTATTTGAAGGTGGTAAAAATCAAAATACCCTTAAACTTATTATGAAGATGATTGTTTAAGCGTAAGAAAGTGTATTGTTTGATGTTTTTCCGCTGTTGAATAAAAAATGGATGTTGACATCTTTAAATAACTTCTAATAAGGGAGTACCCTTAGGGGCATGCTCTCCAATTCGCATGATGAGTATCAATTCAAGAAAGTATTTTGTAAGATGGGTCATATATACCCACGGTGGGAAGGAAGGATGTGGTTCCCAACATGTCTTACCTCAAGCCGTTATGAATATGGTAGATCCACCTTCGGATATACCGGCTATTGTCGAATGTTGTAACTTATCAACTGGGGATCATCACATAAAACTCCCTAGTTATAGAAATTATTTTAAAATTTTTGCTATTCAATATCCTATGTTTGTGTCCAAAATTTTGATGCAGATTAATACCAACTCCTCAAACATATTAGATGGAAGAGAAATTGAGGTTAATATCCAAGTGCATTCAAATGAACATATAAAGTTTTGGAATGGGAGTTGCGGAAAAGGCGTAAGGTGCGCAGTCTGGAATTGTCGTCATTTGGGTAGGGATACATTTCTACCCTTAATGAGGTTGGCAATTGAGATGCATATGCCTCATTAGATAATTTTAACTAAAACACGCGTTTCTATTCATATGGCACGTCTTATTTGTGCATATTTGAAACCTTTCGCTGTGTGTGGAATATCAAAAACTGAAAGTGAGAGCGGTTATGCCATGCTCACCTTTTCCAAGCATATGAAGATGAAGTTGATAAGCTCAATAGCTAATGAGTATTGTTGGGGATTGGATGGCCAAATGTAATGTAAAAAGTGTTATCTTATCGGTTGAATGTCGTGATTTGTATAAGCTTTGTTAAGAATCAATTAAGTACCAGTTTCAATCCTTTGATTTGATTGCTTTGTTTAAGCTTTATTATGAAAATGGTATCTTTGTTTCTCTAATTACGAGCTTGCGTATTATATTCTATTGTGTATAAATCTTTTGTTTTTTACCTTATAAATTTAAGAAGGCACAATGGCAATATTATTGTAAGGGAATCATTAAACAAATCTAATCACGTATTTCAAACAGTTATCCGTCGGCCCATAGTAAAAAAATAGGAAAAAAATAAATTTGGCCCAAACATAAACCCAATAATGGGATTCTTAAAAGTCTTACAAAGGACTCCATATTGGGGGTGGTGATCCTATGTAACTGTAAATGGGGCCCGAACGGTCCATCAAAATTTTAGTTCAAAATTCACATGGCAATGTCCAGGAGGCCCATTACTTATGACTACATAAGACTACCCCAGTATATAGTAAAAACGAATTATGTGGCATAACAACATAGCCCATTATAAATGAGTCCTTTACAAATAGCCTATAATTCACATCTCAACCAAATTGTCAAGTATGACATAGTTATTAATCATGCAAACAATTTGAATGGATTGAAAATCGATCATCTTTTCAAAATGTAGCCGCACTTCATATCTTTACTAATAATCAAATTGCTGATGTTATCAGCGAAGGATAAGTCGTTGAACAAAATAGTTTGGATTTCTTGAACAAGTTCATCAACGGTTCCAACTTGAATTTGGGGATGACAGAATCAGGAACCTATTTTGATTAACAATGGTAAACAAGTTGATGGAATACACACTTCTTGCTTTAACCACTTACACGCTTCTTAATCACATTTATATTTGGTGTCAATGAGTTCGAGTGTATCATAAAAAGGTCTTCCACATTTCTAGATTTGACAACATAGAGAGGAAATAACTAAAGCAGCAAAAATCTATTCATATGAAGTTGTCAAGAAATATAAAACAAATACCCAAATATACCTTTAGCAGCATAAACATAATCATATACGACATAATTTATAAGGACTAAAGGATGCTCTCGTTTAGATAGAAGTACCTTAGATACAATGGCCAAGTAAGCACCGCAATGACTACGTAGAAAACGCTTAATTGACCCTTTGGACTTAAATTTTGCACCAAATTCCATCCGGAAACAATACTACCTTACCCTGGTAAGGCAACATTGGGTTAAGGGTAAGACATTGTTGTTTGTATAATGAAAAATGTTCAAATAAACGACAATAACACCACATGTCATGTAACTAACCGACAATGACGAAAAGAATGAGGGACCTATTGCACAAGGAAAGTCCATTGATTTAACCGAGCTTATAACCTAAGGCAGAACAACAAAAGTTAGCCTTTGTTATCTTAACTTTATCAACGATTGCAATTGCACACTAACCCATGACGTAATTTTTTGTAGTGTGTACACACTTCAACCGATATCCACCTAATTAGACCAAAGATTCAAGTAATATTTGTCACATATACTAACTTAAACAAGAAACCAAAAAACAATTATTAGAATTAATCAATCAGTACCCCAATACACATTCCTCTTCAAGTTATCCATTTTGAAGCATGATGGGTCAACAGTGTTCACCAAGCGCATCTTGTCTTTTCTAGGTGATAAGATTGTTTTTTCCCCAGTGTACTCTTCAGGGCAACTGAAATCTGCCCCTGCGTAACTCATATTCCTTGAGTTATACCTCTGATTCTTACATTTGGGGGTCCGTTTTCGTGCACCCTTACTCCTATAACAAACACTAAAACCGCCCGATCTCTCAACCTGTGAAAGTGTACATGGGTGAAAATTGCATATTAAAACAGTAGTTGCAGTTTTTTAATCTCAAAATAAAGTTTGTTACCACCTTCGTTGACCCCTCAGGCCCATTTATATCCATTGCCTCCGTAAGATGCATTTCAGCGTATGCCACATCCAAAGTTTAATAAACAAACCTCACAATCAATTCAACAAACAAATTTGAAAAGTAATTCTAAGTACAATAGCTAGAATCTTACCCCAAGCTGTCCAAAGTCACCCCCATTTGGAAGACGATCTTCTTTAATTGCCATACGTATCTCTTCCATGTTCCAAACCTCCAACCTCGGGAAATAGCCCCACTATACAGGATGTCTATTTAGTCAATCTAAATACATAACCTGCTTATAACCAGAGTTCTGTATTAAATGGTTACTCCAACCCAAACAAACTTACCAAGCCACTAAATAATCACATACCATAATAAAGATGAGGCAACCAACACATCCACTAGCAAAGCCAGATGAGTAAAACCGCCGTGCAAACATCGCTACACTATCCATGAACTTCTTTAACACAAGGCTACACCAATCATATTCAGCAGCTTTGGAAGCACATGTTAATGATGGCACCAAATCAGCGGCCAACCTCGACGACTGATTAGGGCATAACAACATCTCAAGCGACAACAAGAAAACTGTCTTGAACTCATATGCATGATCTTCCTCCCATTGTTCCTTGACCCGACCAATTAGTTCAGCATTAACTGGAATACCCTCAAATATGTACTCACGACCAGTTTTAATGGACTTATTATTCCAGGATTTACCATAAGTCTCCATAATTCTTTTTACCTTTTCTGACATTTCATTATCCAATGTACGGTATGTTGGGACAAGCAGTCCCCCATTAGGAATACCTAAGACCTAATGAGCCTGATTTTGAGACAGCCTAAAAACTCTCCCATCTCGACTAGTAAGAGTACAATTAAAGGGATCAATTCGAGTCATCAACCAAAACGCCAACTGTCTTGGGAGGTTCATATCACCTCCAATTTTTAATAGCCAGTAAACCCCATTTCACCAATCCATCGCTTACGTTGCTCGTCGAATTTTTTGCATATTCTACCAAACGACTCTATCCGACAACTTGTATTAGCTGGCTGTAATAGATATGCATCACATCAAAGGAAAACAATTCCACAATAGATATGCATTTCAGAAATTTCAGCCTACTTGTAGCCTTCCTACAACATATCAACCACATCATAACATACTAATAATGCAAAATCATATGCAATTAAGCACTTACCCTACATCGAGCCTTCAAATGTTGTACCAACACTTCACCTTTCCTTTTCACTTCCCCACCAACACTTAAAGAGTCATCCTACAGGAACATGACACTATGTTAGCCAATTTAATGATCATAATTATAGCTATCCAACAACAACAGTTATAATTACCTTGAATATCTCCGGATAAAGCTTCTTCATGTAACCTGATCCTCCATCCTGACAAAATCATTTTTACTTTTATTTACTTACTTACAAACATTACCTCGCATAATTGGCATGGACGTGAATATATCAGGGTTTATATATCTTGTAGCATAAGTTGCATAATCTACCTCATAAACATTTCCATTTCTGCACATTTTTCGCTTCCGGTTCGTACTCCCCAATGAATCCATACTTCCTCCAATACCTGGAAAGAAATTCCTTTCCACAATAATCATTCCAACTACAAATTATATCAATACACTATCATTGTACAAGTTCAACCCATGTACAACCATACTCAATTACAACCAAACTCACTGCCACCTGTTATTGCATTTACACCTTGAATGCGCTATTAATTCCATAGCAACACACCTCCAACAAAACAAATTTTAAATCCATAGCAATTCAATTCACTATGCATGTAATTTATCCATTCACTTATCAACAACAATCCTGGCCACAATCAAATAACTAAACTATCAACATACTATTTCAATCCCAATTGCAACCATACTCATTACGAACTAAGAATGCATGAAAATCCTTTTCATCATCATTGCGCAATTTAATCCATAGCAAATACACCATCAATTTAACACATTTAATTCCATATCAATTAAATTAAATATAACTGCGATAAACCAAATCGTGTCACATGAACAATTTAAGCCACAATCAAACCTAATGCCCGGATGAAAAGGTCATAATAGAGGATACGACACATACCTTCCGAAACACTAGCCCCCCATTCCTCAATCGCCGCGCCGACCTTTTCAATTGCTTTTTTACCAGTACTACAGTCGCCGCCCGACCTCCTCACACCTTTAAGTTCGGTACTGCAATTCAACTCGACAACATTTACCAACTGAATTCGCGTCAATTCTTCACCAAGTTAGTGCTAGGTCCATTACTAGGAGCTGAAGTTGGAACCGGGGGAATGTTGAAGTTGGAACCGGGGGGAATTAACAACGGGGTCATATTAGTTACGAACAGGTTCATAAAATTTGTTCTACGGACATTAGTCTGCTAAGAATTGACGCCGCTACTCTGCAGTTAAGGATCCAATTGTTGTTGACGACATTACCCTTACTATAGCTGGCAAAATGACGCGGATGACCCCATATAAACGGGCGATGTCAATATGGCATATTAACAGGTCTTTTCTCTATAAGTACAACTTTGTTAAAATGGAAAAAATTAAATTATTCGTTATAAAATATGTTTTATTTTTTTTATCGTTAATTGTCAATTGTAAATGTTCTACGACTTTTATTAATGATGAATATAGTGTGCTTGATGACTTCTTTTTTTTTTCTTTTTTCAATAAGGGCAATTGTGAGCCGTTATATATATATATATATATATATATATATATATATATATATATATATATATATATATATATATATATATATATATATATATATATTTACATAGGATAAAGAGAGCCGTTAGATATTGTACAATCAACATTCTCCTTCTAATTACCTTTAACCCCGCAAAACCCTTCTCTCTCTTTTTCCTCTTTCATTTCTTCTTCCGAGAGCAGCAGCAGCAGCCAGCAACCAAGCCATGGCTGCTCCCGAAGCTCCCGTACGCTACGTCGGCATCGACCGCCAATCCGCCGCCTTCCGCCTCATGAAGCAAATGGTTCTTCACTTTCTCTCTCCTCCAATCCCTTTTGTCTTCTTCAATTTGTTCCAATTTCCAACAATCCAGGAAGTTCGATTTCTAGGATTTTTCGTTTCATCGGAAGATAATTTCTTAATTGATTTACTTTTCCTTCTCGATTTAGGGTTGGGAAGAAGGCGAAGGTATTGGGAAAGATAAGCAAGGTATCAAAGGTTACATCAGAGTTCAAAACAAACAGGATACGTCTGGTTTGAATTTCTTTCTTTCTCTCTCTTAATTTCTTATTTCCTTTTTATTTTTTTTATTTTTTTTATAATCTATTAATCTGGATATTTTTGTTGAAATTGGTTGTATAATTGATGAAATTATGTGAAATTTTAATAGGTATTGGAGTTGAGAAGCCTAATCATTGGGCATATGATACCTCACAATTCGATAACATATTGAAAAAATTGAAAGTGGTGAGCTTTCATGATCAAAGTTAATTTTATTTCTTCGTTTATTTATAATCATAGTTCACATTTGTTTTGGCTTCATTAATTTAAGCAAACTTATTTATAATATGCTTCGTATTTATATATGATTCATTTGTAGTTGTTGCGGTTCCTTTTGTTCATGTTATTCCATTGATATATGCTTTTATACAATATTCTACACATCTTATTATAAGAATGTCCTGCAATAATTATGAACTTGTCTCATTAAATGTTTACTAAATTGTGACCGCGAATGACAACCGAAGATGAGTCTTTTTCTTTTACCATCTATTAATAATGTAGCCTGTTATTTTGATTCTTTGATTATATTAACGTCTCAACATTACTCATTATTGGGTGTCAATATTTTGGGTTTTCTATGGTGTACCTTTGTGTCTACTCTAAATTTCCTGATGCCCCGTAACTTTCAAAATTTTATCAGTTTTAATTCTGCTGATGAAACCACATTAGGTGTTTTTGCTAGTTAATTATTTGTACCATTAACACCACATTAAGATTTTTTTTTTTTTTTTTTTCAAAAAAAAAAAAAAATGATATTTTACAGAATATCACAGTATAAAAAAGCTCAAGATGCACAGAGGCAATAGGGATCCTTTTCAGCATTTTTTGTGCTTAAGTGCACCTCATTGAAATCATCTCGCTAGACAAAAATAACACTGGATCCCTATTGCATTGGTGCCTTTTATACATGTGACTATTAGAAATATTAATCCCTTGTTATCAGCTTATCACTTAACACACTATCAACTGACCCAATCTTCCTTGGGGAGATGGTGGCTGAAGAAGAGGGGTGGCTAGAGGAGGCTGCAGACGAGTTAGGGAGTAATTAAAGGCTGACAGAGAGGGAAGGGAAGATAAAGATTGGTGGTTTGGTTTTGATGTGGTAGAGACTGGAGACTAATGCTTTGCAACACTTTTGCTAGTATACAGAAAGATAGATCCCAAAAAATAAAGAGTTAATAAAATTAATTAACTGTGGGTTAACAGAGAGGATACTACTAAACTACTCAGTCAATTTTAGAAGTCCAGGGGCATTATGTTGAAATTTGTAGAAGCTAGTGCACAACATAGATTTTCAAATAATATAGGGGTACATGCAAACCATAGAAAAACCCTTATCTTTATAGGTATTTGTATCACCGCTGAAATTTGTAGAAGCAGGTGTACAACATAGATTTCCAAAAAATACAGGGGTACATGCACACCTAAAAAAACTATATTTTTTTAGGTATTTGTATTACTGCTCTTTTTTGTTTTGCACAATTTCGTTGTAACATCCCTTGGTGTTGCTCATAGTATTATTGAGTATGCTGTTTTTGAGTTTCAATATCCTGTAGTCATAGCTGAATTTCTCACAAGCATGATTTTTTGTCCGTCTTGCAGCAAGCAGCGGAGACAAATATAGAAGGTATTTGCAATATTAGAAAGTATTACGTGTAAATGAAACATATGTTGTTCATCTGATATAACTGTTGTGGAATTTGACTTGACCGTTTTTATTCATGCAGTTGAAGAAGATACAGATAAGCAAGTGAGTTCTGAAATTTGTGAAGCTGTTGTGGCAGTAAAATCAGTAAAGGTTACTCGACCTCAAGGACGGTATGTATTTTTGCCTTTTTGGGGTTGTGGTGTTTGTACTTTGTAGTTACTGCATGAATTTAATTAACGTTGTTCCAAAGATACTTTCTACCATGTGTATTTTTTTTTTTTAATAAATTGTTTTTAATGAATGTTCAGGTATAAGAAGAGGGAAAAAGGAAAGCTAGTTCACAACTATTCTTCTCTGGATCTTGAAGGAATACTTGTAAGTTTCTACTGTGAAAAATCTTAAAATGCTACATGTGTTGCATCTTGAAGTCTTTAGTTTGTTGATGGTAACTTACCTTTCTATCTCTCATTAAAATTTAAAATTACATTTTCCAAATTGTAAATGCTGATGTCAATACATTGATGTACCGTGATCTCTTTGACCTAGATGTTTAATCTCAATTTTCATGTAATTGGAAATTGTGTACTGTAGGGGAAGAAGTCTGAGGAATCGACAATTCCGACAGAAGATGAATCAGAGACAAAAGTTTTTGATGAGCTTCCCTATGATGCTGAAGGTAATGTTTGGATCTCCTCTTTAGATCCTGAATTATGTATGCTAACTGTCTACATCTGATGCTTTAATTTTCCGTGAATGTATAACAAAGTAGGACACTAGCAGTCTAGCACTAGAGATATACAGAGTTATTTGCCTTAAGTACTATGTTTTATGTAATAAACTTTATAGAGAGAATATTACACTCTATACAAACGAGTGTTAATCCTACCCTAATATTTTTTTTTCATATAAAATTTCCATATTTTTCTGTATTGGGAAGAGAGGTGTATTGGTTTGATTTGCTAAGCTTGTAGAGTATTGAATTTCAGACCTTCTCAACTCAGTCTACAGATTTCTACAGTTGATTATTTAAAGGCTTTGGTTGGCTTAGTCTACTTATCTAAGCCTTGGTGTAAAATTTGTGCCATGTTGAATGTAAAAGTTGTGCATTTGATGGAGGTTATTCAAACGAAGATGAAACATAATTATGTAGGATTGTAGGACGTGTTCAATAATTTTTTCAACCATGCAAGGTGAACCCACTTATTCAATGAGATTAAGGCACTTTAGTTTGATTGTCATGGAAGGTGACACAAAAGGTTTAAGAATTTCAATTTGTCTTTGTCTTTCTGGGCTTTCACAGTGCAAGATAATTTTAGGTTTTTGGTTCTTTTGTGAAAGTATCAAGATTGGATACTGGGAATTTGCTGATGAAGCCTATAGGAATGTAGTGTTTGAGGGTTTTCTGTACTATAACCTTTTCAGAATTTATTCATTAGTTTTACACTAGTGAGGCACTGAGGCCTTGGCCTTGAGTTGTAAGGCTTAGGTACCAAAAGTTCCTTGTTCTTTAACCTTATGTGGTTTTTCCAGCCAAGACTTGAGTTCTAAAAAGCAAGCCTAAGAGTTTAAGGGTGTTCTTTTCTAGTAACTTTCCAGCCTAGTCAGGCATGAGAGCTGGTGCCTTAGCTATGTGAGGCTCAAAGACCTACATAAGGCGTGCGCTTATGTGCTTTTTTCTATGCTGGTTAGGCGTCAATAGCTAATGTGTAAGATATTTTTTTTATTATATAAAAACACTATGGGACTTTGTGATGGTCAGGTATAATATAATCCTGGAGGAGAGAGGAACCCCATATACCCCGTATCCATTCCCAAATCACATGACCCTTTCACCGTTTCTCATAGTTCCTTATTTGACTTACGGAATATTGAATAGAAATGAATGTTTTTTTTATTAATTATATATTAATTCAGTGTGCAATGCGCCTTACCTACAAAGAATTTTGCGCCTTGGTGCACTCCTTGTGCCCTTTAAACTTATGACTTGAAGTCTTTTGACTTCTGTGCTTCAACCTGTAAAGGCCATCTAAAAGTGGTCATCAAGGGAGGACAGAACCCCCCCCCCCCCCCCCTCTCTCTTAAACAAAAAGAAAAAAAAAAAATACTTCCTCCGTTCCCCAAATATTGCAACATGGTAGTGGGACATGGATTTTAAGAAGAGAAGAGAGATAGAGAGGAATAAAGATAGGGATCCATGTGATAAGGAGAGAGAAAGAGAGAAAACATGTGCAAATAAGGAAATGTTGCAATATTTGTAAAACTTCCAAAAATGGTAATTGGTGCAATATTTGTGGAACGGAGGAAGTATTAGAGCAAATCCGTCTTACCCAAGGAAAGGGAAAAGAAAGTTATGACTGCAAAACAGCCAAGAGTAGGGTCTTTTGTCATGGCTTGTGAGAAGAAAAATATCAAATGATTTTAGGAAAGTTATGTTGCTGGTAGCCTGGTAGGATGACATGTATTCCATTATTGGCAACTAAGAATTATCGTCTTGGTTCTTATATAGGCATAACTGATCAATGGCTAACATCATTGTGAGATGCAGTGATTTTTTGTTTTAAATTGTCAGAGTTTAATGCATTTTTGGGGTGGTCTGTAGCAAATCTGAATTCTGCTTTAGTGGCTTATCTATGTCAAATTATTCATTTCTGGTTGTTGGTATGTTTATGCTGATGTTGCAGTCTTAAAGTGCAACTTGCTGGTCTTATGTGTCTTTGCACCTCTCTGATATTGAATTACAAAGATTGGGGAGAGAAATAATAAGACTTACCATTTGTGAATTTTTTCTGCTACAAAATGATTTCTATCTCTGGCTAAAGGTTACATATTATATTTGTGTACAGTAAAGGAGATTGTTGAATACCCGCCAGAGTGGTGGGGCTACAAGTATGGTTTTGTTATTGGGGGTTTTCTAGGAGCCAAATCTAAGAAGAGGAAAGCAGCTGATGAGGCTTCTACTGGTAACAAAAAGATCGGTTTTGCTGAAGAAGATCAAGAGAATTTATACAATCTTTGTCAAGTGAGTAATCATCTTTCAATTATTTGGTCTATGATATTCTACATAAGATTAAGGCATGGGACAGGTTATAATAATGACTCAAGCCTAACTAGAAACAAAACTTCAAGAAGAGTAAATAATGACCTTTGGTACCTGAATGTTGCATAATTGATTATATCATACCATTGACTTCGTAATTCATATACTTCAATCAATCTAAACATTTTTTATAAGAATTCAAGCATAATATAGTATTTATTTGGTAAAAGTATGCAATAATCTGATGTGTTGCTTTTGTACCTGAAATACTGTTCAAGTGCTCAATCGAATTTCATTCCCCCCCCCCCCCCGTGTGTAAGACTCTTTATTTGTTGGGTTAGGTATGGAATTGGATTTTCTGGTACTTTTGCTTGGAAGACATATACTAGAAAATATTTGCGGACTTTATATAAGGGAGATCCTTAGGTCAAAGGCTTGCCAAGGAGAAATTGATGTGAAATCCATTAAAATAAGATATCCATATGTGATTCTTATTCAGTTCTAGCATGTATCTCTAATGAGCGTAGTATGCTTGGCTCATGCTTTGTTTTGTTTTCTACTGTTATTGAGAATTATTTCTCTGTAGTTCTTGAACTCCCTAGAACCATGCATATCGGCAGGATCAGGCTGTTGTTTTCTTCTTGTTTATGTGTTACAATGGCAATTGAGGGAAACCACTGAGAAAAATTGAAGGAAATGAAAGTTGTGGATTGATATTTCTAAGTGAGACTTGGTTGATTTCCAGGATAAAAAAACAACTGGGAGACAAGGTCTTGGTATGAAAGACAGGCCTAGAAAAGTTGCTGGTGTTCACTGCGGAGGGAAAAAGACGACTTTTGGAGACAGTGATTGTGATGATGAAGATTCTCAGAGTGCTGGTTCTGTAGAGAGAGAAGAACATGATGAGATGCCTGTAATCAACAGTGGTAGAGAGTCAAAAGTGAAGTTGAAAAATCTGTGCCGCCAGTTGCTTCGTCAGGTTTGTTTTCCATATATCAATAAGCCTTAAAGTAAATATGTTAATTTGCTGAGTAGCTAGCTGGTTCTTGCAGGTACCTGGTAAAACTTTAAAGCTGAAAGAGCTGAAAGCTATGGTTGATCAGCACTCTGCTACAGTTTTCTCTAGTTTCTCTTCTAAAGCGGACACTCTTTCTTTTCTAAAACAAAAGGTATATTTCGAAGTTTTGATCTCTTGAATAAGTAATCCTGTTTCTTTGTTTCATGCTTATTGAGGGGAATTTTTTATTTTAACACTAATGTTTGCATCCCATCGCCTCCAAAATGAAAACAAAAAATAAAACCCGGAGCCAACTAGAAAAGAGTTTAATGTGAAGGTTCTAATTTCAGCTTCCTGTTTGCTGTAGCTTGAAGGGAGTTCAAAATTCTGCGTGGAGGGAAAGAGAGTGATCTTATCGTCAAAGAGAAGGTAAAATTTTGCAGATGTGTCATGAATGTTACGATATGTACATTGCAGATCGGATGCAAAGCCTCTACTACAGTCATGCAAATCTCATACTACTGTAAAGCTGCGGTGGGCTGTGAGGTTTTAAATATTCTTAATTATAGTTATTTTTATTGATGTTAGTGGTAATGTTTTCCACAATGAGAATGTAATTCTTTTCGTTAGAAGGTAACAAGTGAGCATTATATTTATCGGTATCAACTATCAAGTCATTGCATGCTTTCAATATGAAGGAATTAGGATGGTATCATTGTATCACTCACATTCTACCAGTAGTTTCAATTTATTTGATTTGCTCTTTCATTACATCTCTCTATTATGCTGTAATTACTATTTTTTTTTCTTTCTTCGGTGTTAATATTACTAAATATATGTGTTCTAAGTAAGTACAACTGCACAATCAGATATACTGAGTCATTTGCAGTTAAATTACCTAAAATATTAGAAAAATTTGCCAATTGCAGCCATTTAAAGTTTAAAGTTTGCAAATTGTAGCTCAAAAGTACTTATAACTTATTAATTGCTACCAAATCTAATTTTTTCCTCGATTTGCGTGTTGAATAATGTTTCGTTAAAGTTTTAGGAGTCAATTTAGTTTTTAGGATCCAAATTGAGCTCGAAATTGGCAAAAAATTAACGTAAGTGTCTCGTTTTACGTATTGAAAAATGTATTGATTTATGTGCAACTATTTTTTTACTGCAAAAAGGACTAAAATGACCCATAAAACCTTAACGGAATTTTTTTTGGCACGTAAATCAAGGAAAAAATTGGATAGAATGACGATCAACAAATTATTAGTATTTTTCGATTTTTTTTTAAATGGCTGTAATTGGCAAATTTTTCAAAATGTTATTGATTCATGTCTTATTATTCTGGACTTTAGTGAGAATAATTTAATCGCTAATAGATATAGCATTAGATGTTAGGTTTTTTTTTTTTTTTTCCTTCCTACTTGACTGAAATTTGTTTAACGTGATATATTTTTGCTTCACATAGCAATGTTTTTTCGAATGCTAAACTTAACTTTTTTTGTTGAATCCCCTCCCCCCCCCCCCAAAAAAAAACTGTTGATTAAACTTTTATTTGTTGAAATTTGAAATTGTTTAAATAAACTAATAAGAATGAAAGCCTTATTAATCGATTTAGAATTATTTTTTTTTTTTTTTTGTGGGTTGATTTAGTATTTTAGCTTGGCAATCCTTTTTTGGGAATTGAATTAGTGCAAATATAATAGTTATTGTTCCGGGTGAAAACAATGGGCCCTTCGTCTAGACCTTTCTTGTGGGCTGAAGACTGGACTCGGCCCAAATGACGACTGGGACGAGGGTTTCCTGCACAGCAAACACACGTAAACTGGCCTCGGGGATTGTGCTAAGGAAGGCCCCTCCGATGTCGAAGTCAGTTCAGTGCTTCTAAAAAGAGAAAGCTATGCAAGAGAATTAATGCTTGAGGCTTGAAGTGAATGAATGTAGAGAAAGGGGTGTCAAGGCTTTTATAACTCGCTCAAATAGATAACTTGGGCCTTGAAGTCAAATGGGCTTGCCATGTTGACCGGGTCTTGGACTGACCTGACATGTTTTTAGGAGAGTTGAACCTCTTTTGGGCTTTGTAATTGGATCATTTGTGGACTTGGCCCAATTGAAGTAAATTGGACCCAAACAACTTGCCCCTCACACCCAATTCGGAAGTTTGACGAGTTGGGTTTTGACTTGCAAAATGGAGGGAGACAAATGATTAATTAGCATTTGAACTTTGTAGATATTGAGGCAATAAATGTTGTTTAGAGTTAATGGAGGATATGGATGGTTTAGTGGGCGGTTAATTAGAAAAGAAGACGGAAAGGTGGAGCGTTGAAGTAGTGTTAGTGGGGGTTTTAGTGGCATGGACTCCCAATATTCCCATTTCTTAAAGGTATGTAAGCTACTCGTCCCACTCTTTCTCTTTATTTCATTTCGCTGATTTCCAATCTCTTCTCACTAATCACCGTTGCTAAACCCTTTTCCTTCTTTCACTCATATTCAGCAATCCGAGGCTCGAAACTGAAATTTGTTGCTCCGAACTCATAGATCGGAAAATTCTGAATTTGACCAAGGTACTTTTCCTCAAATTAAATTTTCTTCGGTTTTCTTGCCTTTTCAAGTACCTCCTCTTTTCCCCTCTTTCGCGCAACCACCTTCGAAAATAGCTGGCGACCGTGGAAAGAAAAAGGTGGAGGTTGAGCCGAGTAATGAAGAGGAGGAGGAGGTTCCACAGTTGATCGCGCGACGGAACTACCCTTTGGCGATGATGCCTCCCCTTAGCGACCAGAATCCTAGGGCTAGTGTTGGTCGCGCCGCCGCTGCTAGTGGTTCTGCCATGAGTGTCGTCGTTCCTTTGACTACTTCGGGATCGGAGAGCACCTCCGGCCGAAGCGTGGCTTCAGCATCTAGGCCTCTACCCCCAGTGGAAAGGGAATGGTTAGACGAGGCGGCGAACGCGGGCATTATGTCGTCTCCCCCTTATGGCTGGTGGATTGGGAACAACGTCGAGTTCTACTTTGCCGAGAAAATTGAGATTTGCTACGGAATTATAGAGGAAGATGGGTATTGGTGCCGAATGCCCTCTTTGGATGAGAGGATTCACCGCCCTCCGCCAAGCTACATCAGGGTTTACACCCGTCAGTTGCAGTACGGGCTTTGGTTCCGCTTCATGCTTTTGTGACTTTTGTGCTAAATGGGTACAACATCTCGTTGTGCTAGCTAACCCCTATGAGCATCCGAAGGCTGATGTCATATCTTTGGGTGTGTTTGTTTTTCGGGCTTACGCCGAGCGTCCATTGCTTCTGTTGCACGCATAAGCTAGTCCCGAATGTCCAAGCCAACAAGCATCATGGCCCTGGTTGGTGGCAGATTGAGGATGTAAAAGGCTACCTTTTGGTTTGGCGGAATGATACCTCGGACAAGGATTGGAGGGGCCAATGGATCTGAGTAAGGCCGCCCCGGGACGAAGAACACCCAAACTACTTTGATGCACCAAGGTATCTGAGGTAGCCTGATCCTGAAATGGCAAGCATTGGTCCTGATGAGTTCTCAGAGGCCGACTTGAAGCAAATGGAACATTTCGGCTGCTCCACAGTGCGCGGGGCTGCTGGCCGAATGAAGACTGTCCCTACTACTTGGCTGCCATGTTGCCACTACATATTTCAAGAGAAGATGCTTGCTATCGTCGGCCTCAGGCGAAGATACCTAGGCAGTAAGGAGCTCGGCTGGGGCCGAGAACTATTTTTGATTTCTTTTGTTTTTCGATGTTTGTTTTCTTCGCCGAAGCTAACTGTTGTTTTGTCTTTTCAGCGTTGTACGAAGAGAACTCAGGCATCGATTACGAGGTGCTTGGGATCACTCTGGAGAGGAATCCGATTACCAATACCCCGAAAATCACTAATTCGATGGATCGGCCTCTTAGCTTGCATGAGAAGAGGTTTCAAATAGTCAGCGCGGTTGAGTATCAGCAGCAGAAACCTTGGTGGGAGAAGAGTGACCCATTCTTTGTTCTGACTGCCGAGGAACAAGCCACTGCGACTCGTGGCTCTGCTGCTGCTAAGAGTTCCGCTGTTGCTGGGACTTCTGATCCTGTTGCCGAGCGAGCTGAAACAGCTGCTCCAGGAGTTGAAGGAAGCGAAGACGAAGACGAGTGCCTGCTCAAGACTTCGGTAAACTTTCAAACTTGACTTATATGTTGTTGTTGTTTTTTTTTTTTTTGTACTTATATGGCTCATTGCCCCCCTTGTTCCTTCTTCTGCAGTATGACAAAGAAGAAAGGGACGAGAGAAAGCCTTCCGAAGCTATCCCTGAATCATCCTCAGAAGAAGAAATGTCTGGTTCGAGGAAGAGGAGAGTTGTTATCAAGCCGGGGCAATTTCAAGCTGCTCTTGTTCTGGCGAAGAAGCCTCGACTAGATGAAGAGAAAGTAGAAGAGACCAAGGAGAAAACTCCTCCTCCCCTAGAGACTCTCGCTGAAGAAGAAGTCCAGCAAAAGACTCCTCCTCCTGAACAATTGGTCAACGTTCAGGAGACCGAATCCAGAGAGAAGACTCCTCCTCTGCGCTCCTCGTTCCCGCCTCAGGAAGGACCTTTCACTGATGATATTCAGCGGGAAACTGATGCTCTTTTGCTGCATAAACCCGAGGACAATGTGAAGGTTCTAGGCGAGGAACCAGAGGATTTTGATGATGAGGGCTTGAAGAAGGATGCGGAGGCCGAGAAAGAAACCGAGGAAGTGCCTTCGGCTTCGCTGAATCAGTCTTTCAAGACCTTCCAATCTGCTGACATGGGTTTCACTTCAGCCCGTCTTCTCCATATCCCTGATAGCACGAGGGAGATTCTCTGGTCGCAACGAGACTTGGTCGTGGCCTTCTTCGGCGACTTGTCGAGCAAATCTGAGTTGGAGAGGGCAAGGACTTGGTCCCTCCGAGCTACGAAGCAAAAGAAATTTTGGGATTTCTCCATGTTTTGTACGTGAGATTGAGGTGTGAAAGAAGGGGGAAAATTTAGGTGGGTATAAATATTAAGAAGCGTGTTTTGGGGTTTCCTAATCCAAATATAATTAGGACGACTTGTTTAGGCCCAAATATATGCCAAAGTTTAGAAATAAGATGTAAAGTTGGGCTTTGAGGTAATTTGAACTAGGCTCTTAATTTGTATGGATAGAATGATTATTTACAATAGCTAGTATTGACTAAATAACTTTAAATTAATTTATTACTAGATTTAAGCCCGTGCGATGCACAGGTTTCTATTAATAGTTAAATTTAACATTTAATATTCAATTGTAATAACAAAATATTAATACATAATATTACTATTTTTTAATCTTATACAATTAACGTTAACGCATATTTAAACACAGTATATTTTGTAAATTGTTTGTTTAAACAGCAATACAAACCAATTCTTATATTTTGTAATAGTTAAATTTAACATTTAATATTCAATTGTAATAACAAAATATTAATACATAATATTACTATTTTTTAATCTTATACAATTAACGTTAACGCATATTTAAACACAGTAAATTTTGTAAATTGTTTGTTTAAACAGCAATACAAACCAATTCTTGAAAAAAACGAAAGAAAATAAAATATGTGAAACTATATGTATTTGTTTAACCAACTTTTTTCAAATTGTGAACATGGTGAAAATATAATCTTGCAGGCTTCCATCATTTTTTGTAAATCAATTGTTGATCGTGTCATTTGATTAGTTGCATAATTAAACTCGCTCTCTTGCAATATTTACATCCTTGAAAAATTAACACTTATGACTGAACTGACTTTTTAATTATGATCAGCGTTCATCGCATGGGATATTAGATGAGTTTATATAGAATTTAAAAAATATTGGATTTAAAGTGGTGATAAATTTTATTGTTAGATATGATAAATTTTTTTAACGTATAACTTAATGTTTTAGATGAATAATTGATAAATGATGAACAATTTTTTTTTTTATTTTTTTGCTAGAAAAAGAAAAAGATTTTAATTTAAATGATTTTTTTCTTATTTTTTATATCTAATAAAAAACTGATACCTTTTTTTTTAAGAGAAAACTGATATTTTTTTTTATTGAACGTAATTTTATTTTTTATTAGTATTTTTTATAATATATTTTATAATAATCACTTGTCTTATTTTCATTATTTTTTTATGAAATCCGTTTTTTTAAAATATCAATTAAATGTGAATTTCATTTTTTAAGTTTAATAGTATATTTTTTTTATATTCGAAATAAAATAAACTAGATTTAAACCCGTGCAATACGTGGTTTTTGTTCATAGTTAAACTTAACATTTAATATTTAATCGAAATAACAAAATATTAATACATAACATTATTATTTTTTTAATCTTTACAATTAAGGTTCACACATACAAAACAGACTTCTAAATTATAATCATTGTTCATCGTATTCAAGAATTTCATGGTGTTCAAATTCTAAAATATGCTTCTTTGCCTGCAAAAGTTTTAAGTTTATTTGTGTGGAACATTAGATGAGTTTATATAAAATTGAAAAAATATTGGATTTATAGTGGCAATAAAGCTTATTAGATATGATAAATTTTATTAACGTAGAAATTAATCTTTTAACCGAATAAATTGATAAATGATGATTTTTTTTTTTGGCTGGAAAAAGAGAGAGGATATATTTTTAGTCTCAATAATTTTTTCTAATTTTTCGTATCTAATCCAAAAATCATATTTTTTTTTTATAATTGAACGTGATTTCATAAATTTTTTATTAGTATTTTTTTAAAAAAATTATTTTATTATAATCACTTATTTTATTTCGTCAGTTTTTTTAATCAATTGATAGAAGTTCTTAAATGGACCTGCTTCACACTAATTTATTATGACCACTAACATTAGAGACACTATGATTGTTTAATTAATAAAAAAAAGGTCACTATATTAAAATAAAGGTTATTATGTTGAAAGAAAAGTTATTGTGAGTTTGTGACATTATAAAAGGTATAAGAGGTTTTTTTTTTAATGATAATTTTAATATACCGCTCAATATGAATAATAAAAGTCACTATGTTAAAATTAGGGTTATACGTTCAATTTAACATCGTACTTAAGGTTCACACTAATATTAAAGGCACACAAGTTTTAATCAAGGTTACTATGTTAAAATTAGGGTCACTATGTTCAATATAGCATCAGTTGCGTGTATATAAACCTTAGGTCCACGCAAGATTTTTTTGATCAATTGAACGTGAATTTCATTTTTTAAGTTTAATAGTATTTTTGTATAAATACGAAATAAAATAAATTGTTTCTTTTCTGTTAGATAAAATTTTCAATTGTAAATGATTATATTTTATAATTATAATAAATTTAAACCTTTAATTTTAATCCTACGTGGCGCTTTAAAATAATAATCCTACGTGGCATAATCCTATACGTAACGCTCTAAAAATACTAATCCTACATGGCACTCTAATAAATTTTAAAAAATTAAAATCTTACGTGGCTCTCTAAAAACTGGGGAAAAAACTCCCCTTTATATATATACAATTTCGTGCCCCATGCGATGCCTGGGTTGTTTGTTAAATTTTAAGATAATTTTTTTTATCTGTATGCTAAATTTTAAAACATATCATTAATATAAACTTTTTAACTATCCAAATAAATTATATGTGTCAATAATGGTTATTTGTTACCTACGTGCACCACACTTACGAAAAGTTGGAATGCCAGTCGTCCCCTGTTGGCTAATCGAACCGCTTAAGTTTTGTTATATCGCGTGACTTTGATTAATCGTACAACTTTATATATTCATTAATGACTAATTTTTTTCTATGTCAATTAACAAAATATATCATAAACAGATTTATTTTGAAGTTTTCTCTTTTTTTTTTTGAAGGAAATTTTGAAGTATTCTTTATCACAAATATTATGATAAAAAAATAATTTTTTAAGATAATCATAGAGAGTTATAATCTAATTATTAATTTGAATAAAATTATAATTTAATTTATAATATTGGTATTTTATCGAAAATAAAACTATAAACCAATAATTTTATCCTAAATTCTATCCAAATTTTATTGAAATTAAAACTATAAACTAACTTTTTTATCGTACAAAATCTTTCCAATTTTTTATTAAAAATATAATTAAATAAGTCGTACGTGTCAAAATAATTTTCCTTATATAGCGCCTTTTTGGCACAACACTTGACGAAAAGCTAAAATGCCAAGTGTCGTTGTCTCGTGGAAAGGCTAAAAGTTCCGCTTTATATATTAGTTATAGTTTTGTGCCCGGGTGATGCCTGAATTGTTGATAAAATTTTATGATAAACCTTCTTTCTTGAATGTTAATTACGATTATATAATCACTTTGGATGATGCGGAATATTTAGACATATTATATCATATCGCTTATTTATATAATAGTGTTCTTGTAGTGTTATTTATAAATAGATATTTATGTTATTATTAACTTGAAATTATTTTTATTTATTGAAATTAAAATATTTTTACTAAACTAAAAGTATTATTACCAAACTAAAATTATTTTTACTAATTAAAAATTAAATATATTATAAATGGATCTTATTTTAAAGAACTTTTTAAAACGAACATTAGGATGGAAATAAAATCGAGTTATGGGATATTTATTAGAAGTTATAATTGATTTTGTATATATGAAATATTAGGAGTATATCGACAATGAAACTCTCTACAACAATTTTATCTTAAAAAATCTATCCATACTTAATGTCATATGTGTCACAATAATACATAATTTTCGCCTACATGGCACGACACTTGGCGAATAACTGAAATGCCAAGTGTCGCTGACTCGTGGCCTGGCTGCGAGACCGGGTTTTTATATATATATATATATATATATATATGTGTGTGTGTGTGTGTGTGTGTGTGTGTGTGTGTGTGTGTCTATATGTGTATATATATATATATGTGTATATATATGTATGTATGTATATATGTATGTATGTATATATGTATGTATGTATATATATATGTATATATATGTGTATATATATATGTGTGTGTGTGTGTGTGTATATGTGTATATATGTGTGTATATATGTACACACACACACACACACACACACATATATATATATATATTTGTGTCCGGGCAATGCCTAGGTGGTTGATAAAATTTTAAGATAACATTTTTACTTGAATGTTATTTACGGTCAAATAATTTGTTCTGATAATTTAAGATATTTAGATTTACGATAAAATATGGAGTGTACTTTGTGTAGTTTTGTTTGTAAATAGATATCTACGTTATTATTGACTTGAAATTATTTTTATTGAACTTAAAATATTTTCAGTGAACTTAAAGTATTTTACCAACTTAAAATTATATTGGAAAAATTGCTTTAAATAATACCACCTTTCACCTGTCTGCTAAAACAAGTCCACCTTTTGTTTATTTCAGAATAATAGGACCTTTAGGGGGTGCCCGCTTTAAACAAGTTATGACCAGTTATTAACTTAATTAACAGGTTATATGGACACGTTTCATTGTTTGATTGGTTTGAAAATTTTATTTGTTTTTTAATTTTTTTTTAATGTTTTTAATTTTTAAAAGACGATTAATTTTTATTTTTTTTTTAAAAAATTCCCCCACCATCTTCCCCACCAGCCACCGGCTGCCACCCCTTTTCCCTTCCCTGGCGTCTGCTAGCACCCCCACCCCGCATGGAGACGCATGGGGATGGGATCGGCGCCGGTGCCGTGGGAGGGAAGATCTAGGCGCGGCCGGCGCCGAGGGCTGGGCTGACAGGTTGCCAGGGAACGGGAAGGTTGCCGGGGAAGGGGAAAGGGTGGCTGGTGGTGGAGGTGGGTATTTTTTTTTTAAGATTTTAATTATTTTAATTATTAATTAACCATAATTAAAATTTTAATTAATAGTTAATTAGATTATTAAACGAATTTATTGAAAATTTTAACCGGTTATTCAGGTTGTAGGTAAAATAACTTGTTTAAAGCGGACACCCCCCAAAGGTCGTATTATTCTGAAATAAACAAAAGGTGGACTTGTTTTTAGCGGACGGGAGAAAGGTGGTATTATTTAAAGCAATTTTTCCTAATTAATTTGGTTAATTAATATAAACCTAACAAATGAATATGCTCGACCAAGGAGACTTTTTAGGCTTAAACCTTCGAAAGAACGATCGAAAACAAGTCATTGTGATGCTCCATCTTTGGCGCACCACCTTCAACTAATGGCGCGAGACGATTGTAACCATCGCAACACGTCAGACATGTCGCATCGCGATGGAGCCATCGTCACGCGAGAGTTCCATCGCCATCCGATGGTTCAGTTTTCTTTTTCCATGTCTTCACATCGAGTCCCACTGCTATGGTTAACCAGTTTAATGCCCGTACCTGGTCTCTCCCTGGTCTTGTTTCAGTCTAACCACATGTCTGGTCACATGGTCATGACACGAGTCTTGTAAATAACACTTCCACTCACGAGTCTTCACACACTTTTTACATACTTTTTTCACACCATGACCATGTCTTAGGTCCATGAATGAGTCATCTTTTCCGTCATTCAAGTTGAGGGTCCTTCCCATTCCCGGAAATTTCCATATCTTTCCGCTACATTACATACCTTACCACAAATACACTTTCCTTCTTAGACATTTTCCACATTCACATACTTTCCTCTTTCATACTTTCCCCATACATATAATTCCTCTAATACACTATGATCTTTCCCCATCTATGCATTTTGAATCGAGTTTGAGTTAAGTAATTGATAATAAATGTCCATGGTTTCACTTTCCACAGCGTTTATTCAAGGAAAGAGGGTCGATTAGTTCGAGACAACTCCTAAATTCAAGAGATCTTCTTTAGGAGCACGGTTGGAAGGAAGAAGAAACCAATGGCGACCAAAAAAGAAGATGTTGACAAACTCCAAAAGACCATGGAGGGTCTTGCCGAGCTTGTCAAAGGACTCACCATTCGAATGGAGAAAGTTGAAGATCCTAATAAACAAGTTCCACCTGAGACAATCAATCGCATCGATGAGACGCTAAGCCAATTTTCCAATGACTATAAGTATCTTGACATGAATACCAAAGGAATCTCACTGAATAAGGAACTTCTTCCGCAAAAGTTCTCTACCACTGACATTCCTAAGTTCAAGCCCACAGATAACCCTTACTTCCACCTGAAAGCTTTTGAAATAATCCTGGAAATAAAGGGGGTTAACAAGCAACTTTTCCCTTCGTTGTTCCATCTCTCATTAGAACCAGTGTGTCAACAATGGTTCTTTTCCCTGGATTCCAAGGACACTGCTACTTGGGAGAGTATTTTACATACTTTCATCAAGAGATACCAGTGCAACGTACAAGTAGAGATTGAATACAAAGAGCTTGAAATCCTGAAACAAAAACATAATGAAGGCTTCACCGAATTTTATACTAGTTAGAAGGAAGTTTCTGCTAGGATGATTAAGGCCCCAGACGAAAAAGACTCTGTGAGAATGTTCATCAAAAACCTTTAAGACATGTACCAAAAGCACCTGAAATATCAACTTATAAACACTTTCAAGGCTGTCTACAATATAAGCATCGAAATTGAAGACGACCTTATGTAATTGGCAGCTACTAATAATAATAATGGGAAAGGAAAAAATAAAGACCATCCTTCTTCTTCCTCTCCCATTAATGAAATACATGCTATAGAAACTCCTAAGCAACGAATCTAAAAGGTCGAAAAGAGTGTTTATTCCACTTGGCATGAGCTACGAGACAGACTTCGATAAACTACACCACAAAGGACTGGTCATGCCCATAGGACCTATCAAAAATCCGTTCCCAAAGGCTAGACCACCTAAGTAGGATCCTAATAGACACTGCAAGTACCACCAAGGAGGAAGTCATGATACCGAGGAATGTTGGAAACTCAAGGAAGCTATCCAGGACTTGATTGATAATAACAAACTTTCTGAGGTTCTAGCCATCACAGAAGATCAAATCACCTTTGACCCTTCTCTTCTCATTACACCTATTAATGAGCCCATGATTGAAGAAGTTTATATAACTACTATTAACGAAGTGACCATGATTGAGGAGGGTGAAGAAATTTTCATAGATGTTACCGAGGATAACACAAAAAATCTATAGGAAAACATTGATAAGCTCCAAGATTCCATTACCAAGCTTACAAGTATGGTGGAAAACCTAGTGAATTGAATGACAGTCATTAAACTAAACCCTCATTGCTAAGATTAGAAGAATGAAAAGAACGACCATCCTCCTTCTTCTTCTTCCCATCAAAGATTAAAGAAAAGACTCAATGCTCCTAAGCCGCGCGTTAAACGGACCATTGATGAATATACACCAATAGGAATGACTTATGATGAAGCTTTCAACTATCTCCATGGCCAAGGTTTTATTCATTCCATTGGTCCAATCCAAGATCCAGAACCTGAGAGATGATCTCCTAATTGGGATCAAAGCTCCTATTGCAAATACCATCGAGGCAATGGTCACACTACTGAGAAATGCTTCACCCTTAAGGATCGCATCCAAGACCTCATTGATTTGAATTGCCTTCATGTTCCTCCGAGCAACAAGAAGGCCAAGTGATGATAAGCACAAAGCACGAGGCGGGCTTCAACGACAAGATTTCATGATTCTTTTTTTATTATTATTTCCCTTTCCCTTAATAAGTCTAGCATAGGCACCCTCCGTCATTTTCCTTAGATTTATTTCATGAGTTTGTTTTTACCCCTTCCATTTTCAATAAAATGAGCATTTATTTCCTTGCATATGATCATTGCATTGCATTGCATTAAAAAAAAAAAAAAAAATCCACGCTGAGTTAAACACAAGGTATACCGGCGATTTGAGGCATCCCTTGTAGCTACATCATATCACCTTCAAAAATACAATCCTTTCTTGATAAACCACTTTGAGCCTCGTCTAAACGTTAAACCTTCATTTTCTCAACTCACAACCACCTAACCTTCGGATGAGATGTTGTGCAACATATGCAACTTTCAAAGCCAAGTGCAAAAGCTTTAGTGATTTTTTCCAAAATTTCAAAAGTTCAAAAAAGCAATAAAAGTGTGCAAAAGGGCAAGTGTTCCAATGTCTTTGATATGAACATGTCTTGGATTATGTCTCTTATCGAGTGCTCGGCACCGTGCCAGAGAAACATGAATGCCAAGTGAGTGATAGATCGCATGATCGGGATTGCCTACACTTATCCAAAGAATATTCAAAATACAAATCTCAAATGCAAAAACAAGTAAAAACAAAAGTGAGAAATCTCAAGCATATAAATACCAAGATTCAAATACAAGGTTGCACACCTTGGGGGCTTATTTTGGGTCTTGACCCTTTATCCCTTCTTCTTCAACCTTTAGACTAACCCTGTTACAACCCTTGAAAGACCTCCTTGAGGTATACACACACTTGTGCGAGGTTCAGCTAGAGCTGCGTTCAGCCTAATTCCTAACGGATACGTAGGGCAACCTCACATTGGGGTGCGACCATAATAATTATTCATCGCGTTCATACACATTCATGCATGATCATGTCAAGGGATCTCCAATGCTCATCCCTATCCATTTAGAGCTAAACTTGGGAGCTTGATCCCTACTTCATTAGCCTACCCAACCTAAAAGTCACCATCATTTGGCTCTCCACAAAATATTTTTCCACACCTTTAGCTCTTGCAGCCTAACTTTAGTGTTACTTTCACACACATCACAAATGCATAGCCAAATAATCCTTCCTTTAGGAACCCTTTGTCATGAAATCTTGATACGACTCTAAAGCATGCCTTGTCATCTTAGAATTACTCATTATCATAATCATCACTGCATCACAAAGTATGAAGTACTTCGCCTCCGTGCCTAAGTTTCCCAAATACTTTCATTACTGGATCATTAATCCTTGCACCATGAGATACAACGATTAATACATACACTTGATTAAGCTCATTCAATATGCATCATTACTCGCTTCATTCTTTTCATCTCTTTTCCTTTTGGGGATGTTCAAAAAACTTTGTTTTTCACAAACACCTTACACTTCATTCATTTTTCACATCTTTCTTTTCGGGAGAAAGTCCCCTCCATAAAAATGACGGAAAATTTTTGCTTTTTCTGCATTTTTCGAGTTGCACGAGCACATTCACCACACAATGCACACACGAGTCATGCACATTGAACCGTGTCATCAGTTTAGTTTGCACACATCGAGTCGAGTTTAGTACATTGAGTCACACAATGAGTCGAGTAACACCAAACCTTGAGTCAACCTCAAGCCAACCAACCATAATGAGTCGAGTTCACCAAGTCCTAGGGCAACACCCAAATAACCACCAACAAAGTCCTTTTGCAATATTTGATTTTTACAGGATGCAACAATTCATCAAAGCTTCTGTTCGGAGTCAATCGAGCAATTTCATCAAATCATCGAAGCTTGGTAGGCGTGTCGCGTACCTATCAAAAATTACCTAACAAACCAATACTAATGTAGACTGGCAAGTAAGGGTCGGATCCCAAGAGACTAAGGTTCAAAAATAATTAAATAGACTCGAATTTCTACTAAGCAAAAATCAATTATAATCAATTATCTACAGAACTAAGTATGAGAAGAATTCGAAAATAAACTAAATAAGATGATTAAATCAAGTACTTAAAACATCCAAGATCTAGCTTCACCACAACTATTATCGATGCAATTGTAATTCTACCCTTAACATACGATTTCAATTGAACGGGGAAAAGTAAACCCTAATAAATACCTAGGATCTCTCTCGAGTATCAATGGCTTCCCTAACATACAACCAAGCCTATTCTCATGGTATCATGCATATTAGAGACATTAAACACATTACTCTCACTTCCCAATTATCAAACCCAACTACTCTCGTGTTGAGAATCAAACCCTAAATTGATTTACTCAAATCCGTTTATACCCAACTCTCGCTGTGATAAAAACAATGGAATAATCGCAATACTATAGTTACGTCTAACCTAGCATTGGCATAATCACAATCAATTTAGCAATTCAATTGTTAAAGTTATTAAAGAATTTAAAGATTTAATTCATGCATCAATAGTAATAGGGCTACACTAGATCTTGAATTAAAGAATCTACTCACGCATGATTAAAGAAACAAAAAACAATAATAAATAATGAAAGCATAATTAAATAACAAAGGATGAAAAATAAATACCAAATCTTGAATAAAATTGAAAGTAAAAAGCTTGAATCTTGAATTACAAAAACTTAGAAAATAATAATAATGGAGAACTAGTTCTTAAGGAGAGAATAATAAAATAAAATAAGGCTTAATGAATAATCCTAAAAAAACAAGGCTAAAAAGTATTTATAAAAGCCTAAAAAGATAAGAAAATCGGCTAAGCCTTGGCGCACAAGAATCCCAGGAGGCACGGACGTGCCTAGTGTGAGGCACGGACGTGCCTCTCTAAAAATAAAAACGCTGCTGAGTCTGTCTTACAGGCACGAACGTGCCTGGTGATGGGCACAGACGTGCCTACTCTGCTGTGCGTATCACTCATCTTAAATCAGTCATAACTTCATATCCGGAGCTCAGTTTGAGGCGTGTAATATATCGTTGGAAAGGTCTTCAAGTCTACTTTCCAATGCAATTTGAATCACTCTATTATCATTTGTATACCAAAAGTTATGAGCATAATAGTGAACATGTGTCATATTTGTCAAGTATTTCATCAACGTTTTGCTTCATTTTCACTCAATTTCGTCTCGAACACATGATTTAATATTCGTGAGCCTCGACATAGCTTCGTGACTTCGTAAAATCTCCAAATTAGCTCCGTTAATCCTAAAATACATCAAAAACAACGAAACTACCCATAAAAGCATCGAATCATCGAAACTAAACCAAATTACACCAAAACGGACTCAAATACTCAACTAAACTAACAAAACTAACTAAAAATAAGCCAAATAATATACACAAAACACGACTTATCAAAGCTCCTGTTTGCAGTCAATCGAACAATTTCACCATCCATCACCAATTCTTTAAAGCTCCTGTTCGCAGCCAATCGAACACTTTCACCATTCCTTTGAAGCTTCGGTTCGGAGCCAATCGAGCAAACTCACCTTTTCAAAGCTCTTTTGTTCAGAGACGAGTGAACATCCTTTCAAAGCTCTTGTTTAGAGACGCGTGGACATTTCTTTCAAAGCTCTTTTGTTCAGAGATGAGTGAACATTCATTCAAAGCTCCTTTGTTCAGAGACGAGTTTGTTCAGAGACGAGTGAACATTCATTCAAAGCTCCTTTGTTCAGAGACGAGTGAACATTCCTTGAGTAAGCTCTTTTTTCAAAGACGAGTGAACATTCCTTGAGTAAGCTCTTGTTCAAAAACGAGTGAACATTCCTCAAGTAAACTCTTGTCCAAATACGCATGGCATTTCTTTCAAAGCTCATTTGTTTTGAGACTAGTAGACATTGACAGCGCTCCCAGAGAATGAGGAGGTTGTCACCCAACATGAGAAGATGGCTCGATGCGTAGCAGTCTTCGACAGCGCTCCCTGAGAATGTGGAGGTTGTCAAACAAAACGAACTTTGATTTGACGTCACCCAAAGACGTGTGCTTGGCAAACCCAGATACGTGTTTCTTTTCCTTTAACTCCTTTATTTGTAGAACCAACGCTTTCTGCAGGTATTGGCGTTAAAAAGGATGATTTAGGATCGCAGAACGTTCTGAATTATTCTTCGTCCCTATTGATGTACTTTGACTTTTGTTTTTGAAACTTACGTCTCTCCAAACTCAGTCAAAGTGGGAGCTTCTATAGACACCTGATTGTGTCTCCCCAAAACCAGACCTAGTGATGAGTACCTTTCACGTCTTTGATTAACGAGTTTGGTAAAGAGTTGAAGAGTCTCGTGAATTTTCCTTAAGCCCTTGACCATATTCCTAACCTTTCCTAAAATGTTTTAATCCAAAATCTTCCATTTCGTGCCTTTAAACCCAAAATCATTCATTTTGTGTCCTTAAAAACATTCATTTTGTGTCAAAGTCATAAAAAAACGTCCAAACTCGATTATTTTGATCCATAATTACTATTTAGTTGGATGGGGCTTGATAAGATCTTTCCAACGATATATTATAAGCCCAAATCCGACTTAAAACGAATAAGTTATGGCTAAAATATTAAACCGAGCCCAAACTGAGCCTAGGTCCACCTTACCTACAACCCAATGATCATGTGAGGGTCCAAATATCTTATTCCCAATCCTAAATCAATTAGGATTCTTTAGGAACTTCTAGAATCCTCTAGAAGGTTCTAATCTATCCTTTCCAAAAAGATAAACTAAGCCCAAACCGAGCCTAGGTCCACCTTACCTACGACAAAATGATCATGTGAGGATCCAAATATCTTATTCTCAATCCTAAATCAATTAGGATTCTTTAGGAAATTCTAGAATCCTCTAGAAGGTTCTAATCTATACTTTCCGAAAAGATAAAGATCAAAGAGTTTGAGATCGAATAAAACTTCTCTTTTTGATAACCCTTGTTCTATTCAAATTCAAAAAAGTTCGGATATACCTTGCATAAAAAACCCATCAAAAACCAAACTTCGAATAAAATATTATCTTTTAGAGCCATCGCGTCACGTCAGGACCATCGCACACCGATAGGCTTGTCGCCGCACAGAACCCAGTGCTGCGCGACAATTCTGTCGCATCGCGTCAAGAGCAATTCTATTCAGTTCCAAATTCTGATCTTTTCTAATCGACCAGACTCTCTATTTTCCCTATAAATAGAGGTCGTTTTCCCCGTTTTCAAATCAGCTAGAAACCATCAATCATAAGCTACAATTAGCTATAACCACCTAGCTCCAATCATTATCGATCATCAAATATCTATGTTCTTAGCCTTAGCCTAAACACATCCTTGATATTCTCCTAAATCAGTCACAATACCTCCTTCGCGAGATTCGAATACTCTAAGCCATACTCGACGTTGCCTTCGACCTCGACGTGAAAGGTTGATAGTTCTGAGGGATTGGTCCCAAATCTCTTTTTCAATTCATATTTGATTTAGTCACTTTATTGATTTAACTTTTTTGGAATTTTACTAACGTGTGTATTGTTTTAATAGCAAGAAGGTTGAGGCATCAAAGTGAGTAATTCAATCACCCTTATTATTATTCTTTTGATTTTGGAGTAGAAATCATGTTTACGATGTTATTTTAACTCCTAATATCATGTTTAGGATGTTTATTATGATTCCTAGTATCATGTTTAGGATAACGCTTTGATTTTGATTATTAGTGACATGCTATGATTTGTTATTAATCCGTTTAGTATATTGCCTAGGATCTTACTGCTAGCAATGTTTTTGATGATGTTGATTGTTATATTAATCATATGTTGCTTGATTATTCATGATTTATTGCTATAGCTTGATCACGCCCCTTTTGTAGATTTAAAGGGATTTTGTACTTGAAATCACACCTAATAAGATAATTAATAATTTGATTTAGGATAATATGATTTTAATTCAAGCGATCACCAATAATAGATTTGATTGTGCATTAATAATCAACCAACGTAGATTAAACAGGTTTAGACTTAAATTAATGTATGTGTGTTGATCAAAAAGCGCACATGAATATCATAAGAATTGAGTAGAGGCCTATTTAAGGCGGGATCAATCTCTTTAAGTTATGATTCGTACTATCATCCCCGAACATCCGGTCATGGTTCCGGACCACTATGGAGTTAGCGATCTCCGTGATCGTGAATGGGGTGTAACCTTCACACCCGTGAACGGTTTACAAGTTCTTAAAACTTGTTGGTGACTCTTTTTCTCTAGTTTCTTTTCCTTGAAACGCCGCAATGCCTAAATTATGACCACATGTAGGACGAGTTGAAAAATTCACTACAGATAGGTTATGTGATATTAAGCTCACTAATCACTCATTAAGTCATCCCTCATCCCTGAAGTAGGATTCTAGATGTCAGTATATGTTAGTCATATTAGCCGTGACAATGGGGTTTGGACCGTTTGATCCTTGATTCTTTTTTACCCTATTTTGTTTTGTTTTGTTTTTTTTTTTTTTTGTCCCCTTCCTTTTTTGTATTTTATATATTGCCTTTTTGTCTATATCTTATTATTATTGGCCAATTTTGGATTGTAATAAAAAGTTTTCAACACGGTTACCGACTAAGCATGTAGCACTCTACGTGCAAGTTGCACTATCGAGAAGCGCCAACATTGGCTGACCATATTGACTTTACATCAGGGAGAAACTATGTACAAGTAGTATTATTGGGTTAACCATTTTTAAATAATTCCAACTTGTTTGACAAGCTAGAATAATTAAGAGATTTTTTAGAAAAAACTTTTTTTGCTAGTCTACTCTCAAGTAGAATATAATTAAAATAACAAAGACCAATGTATTTGTTTGGAAGTAGAGGAATTCTCTTACCTCTCGTCTCTCTTCTATCTTTAACCGTTGATTTGTGGAACTGACATGTGGAAGGTGCTGATTTAGTACGATTTTTCATCTTACCTTACAAAAAAATGGTTATCATGAGTAAAATTTTGAGATAATAGGATATATTATATATCATTCTATGAGATTCTGAAGTCAAATTTCATTGTATATGGTAGCCTGACATGCTAAATGGAATATTCAATAAGATAATGACATTTTACTTGTAGTCATGTATATTGTATAAGGTATCTTTAATTATCAAAATGAGACTTCATTAAGATGTTAGTTATATTGGGCAACATATTGTCTTATGTGTCAATTCATAACTTTTTTTTAATCAGGTAATGTAAATGGCGATTCTAAAACCCACCCTATAATTAAATTGACACCCATAATTTTTTAAGTTTAAAATAATATTTATCTTAAATTATAACACCAGTACATATTAATGAAAGTAATATTATAAAAAATTTATACATACTTGCACTTTATAAATTACAAATCAAACATTTTTCCCATCCCAATCTAATTAGCTTGTTGATCATATTACTAAAACTCAATGCTACTTCTAAAGTTCCAAGTAGTGAGAGTTTGAGAGCGACAATTCTCAACTTACAAACTTCCTTAACTACAAACTTATAAATAAATTGATTGTTGGCGTATAATTACCATTTATTGTCACTTATTAAACAAATCATTATTGGTTTATTAATATGTCAATTTCTACAGGTTAAAAAAAAAAAATCCATACTCTATATTTCATACCACCTTTCTAAACTTTATCATATTTGCGGAGTACATTTACTACCCTGATATTTTCACTAGAGTGACTTTAGACCTTTAGTAATCAAAATCCAATTAATTTTTCGGATGTATATAGAAGATTTGACTTGCATGCTCCTCAGATCTCACAAGCCACTAGGGTAATTAAGCTTTAATTAATCTAGTAAATAATTAGCTTGAATTAATCTAGTTAATAATTGGCACAAATTGCGGACTTGTACGGTCGCCACATGATGACATAACCCATGGGAGAACACAAAGCAAACACAAAGTCATACATTCAAATATTACGTTGTTATTATTAAAGAAAACAAACAAAAATCAAACTCTTTGACAATTTTGACAAGTCAACCAATTAATATAATCAATATTTAAAAAATTCGGATATTAATTTCCGGTCTCCATTTTTCCACTTCTTTAAAAGCCACAATTTATTTCCTCAACTATATTTCTACGTAAATAGATAATAAGAAAGTTGGTCCAATCTAATCCAATATTATTTCTCATCAAAAAAACTCCACTTTTAGAAATTAATGAAAATTTTGTTGTAAAAATTTCCAAATATGATGAATGAGTTAAGTTTTGATAAAGCTAATGAATGGAGTTTACAAGCTATTGTCAAAGGTGATGATTCGGTCACCACTACTAGTAGTAACACCATGAACATGTCACCTTGTTATGATGCTTGGTTTGAATCGTTGTTATTAGGCCTCGATGACAATCAAGGCGGCCAAGAGAAGACGATGCTCGTCTTCAATGATGAGCTCGAGCCACTTAACCATAGTATTTCATCTAAGTCTCCCAACAACATTGTTGATAGTTCCATGTTGATGAACTTTGATGGGTACACTAGCAGTCCTACAGACGAACCAAATGAGAAGGCAACCGATGTCTCATATGCTAATGCTCCAGCAACCATATTGAAAAGAAGGTTTGTTAAAATTTCCTTTCTTTCAATTGATTTTCGAGTAACTATATATGGTTACTCGCTCTTTAATTTTTTTCTAATGGTTTCTTGTTGTTAAATAGGAGAATCAAACATAAAATCATAAAGGTGGTTCAACAAGCAATAGGTGATCGCGTTGAGTCTGATAAATGGAATTGGAGAAAATATGGAGAAAAAGTCATCAAGGGTTCCCCATATCCAAGGTTTATTACTTATTCTTATCAAACCCTTTCACATACACAGTATGCAAATCAATTATGCTAGCTTTTTGTATTAATTAAGATTGAGTTGTTGGTCAACTTTTTATTTTTACATGTGATCCAGCTTAAAGAACTTTTTCGTAAGGTTTTACCGTAGTTTGTTTGGATGTATTACATGTGACTATGTGAGTTACCCTTCAATGATGAATTGATGGACCTTTTCTTTTACAAATTACGCTAATATAAAATTATTCTTACAAAATTGAACCAAATATTATTAAATCAAACTTCTAGGAGTGCCTTTCAGAAAAAAAAAACCTCAAAGAGTGTCTTAAGATTATCTCATATACTATGTAGTTTTTATGTTGCAACTTCTTAAATAGACTAATCATTCACTTTTTCTGTGTTATTGAATGAATTTGCTAAGCATAGTCTTAAGGGTTATGAACAAGCTAAGTAGTTAGAAGTACGTACAAAAATGTTAGATTTTAAAAACTTCAATCAATGCTTAATTTTGTGATTGCCTTGGAAAAACAGGAGCTATTATAGATGCAGTTATGCAGGAGGGTGCTTAGCAAGAAAGCAAGTGGAGCAAAGCATTAGTGACCCAGGGTTATTCTTGATAACCTACATGGAAGAACATTCACATCCTTATCCAACTCGTCGCCATTCTCAAGCTGGCCGTTGTGCTCGAAGGTTCATTCATTCTTCTCCAACCAAAGTTGTAACGGAAAATGAATCCCAAAACGCCTTGGTGAGGACTATAACCTTAGAATCATCAACTAAAAATGATCGAGATTTAGGTGTGCAAGGTTATGAGGATGATGGAAGCTCTACAAATTATGTAGGAGGAGAACGTGTTTGTATGGGAAATAGGGTGCATGAAGATGATTTTTTTGCCGGGTTAGACTATTTGGAAGAGTTGAAAAATGGAATTTTGTGATTAATCCTTTCTTGGGCTATCATCCAATTTTGATCTAAGCTGGTGTTTATTTCAAAGGTTATAGAAATGCAATAATGTTTTACCTCTAGTCATACCCTTTGATCATTTGTAAGCATCTATGTAGATTGTACTAATTAGATGTAATTATGTGTCAGAAGAAACAATATACCGTAGTGATGAAGTTTACATCATGAGTTTTGACCATTAGTTTAATTAAGCTTTTGATTGAATTAGTATTCTGACATGGGATCTAGAGCCAAGGTCCTCTAACATTTAGAAATCAAAATCTTTATCATAATCTATTCATATCTAGGATAATTACTATCATCTAGTTAATTAATTTGAATAAGATGAGTACAATACCTAAAAGACGACGGGAATCTAAATCGCTTAATTAACAAACACTCAAATTCAATATTTAAGGAAAAAAAATCATCATTTATGAGTGCCGGAGAATCATTTTTGTTCTTTTTGGCCTTTTTTTCTATCTTACAAAAAGCATCTATATGAGAAATAATATAAGGGATTACTAAGTAATGAACACAAACAAGAAGCAAGTTAGAACAAAATGACTGGAATAGTTATTGCAATTATTTAAACATGAATGGCAAACATCATATATATGTAGTACTTCATACTATATATTCAAGCAAATACTACTTATACTAGTATATAAATAGTATTTTTACAATCATCCATGCCCCTATTGTAACATTTTACATGTATACAATATGCTAATAGAATAATCTTATCTTAGCTTGTATCCTTACATTTTTTGCAGTCATCCATGCATGCTATACTATTTATACTAGTACATCCTTGATGACCAATTCATTTATATTAAAATGATCTACGATTATATATATATTACATTGTCTCGGCCACATCTAAGGTCCCATTAGTCTTCCTCAAGTTCAAACATTCTGCTGAATGATCACCGGAGAGCAAAGGCGCTATTGAACCTATAAAAGCAGCATTTAGGTAAGTAGTGGGCTCTGAATGGGTGTGGTCTGATCTTACATCCTTGAACTGATCATTTGCATCGGGTCCTCCAACGACGGCTCCAACATGGACATTAGGGTTCGGTTTGTTACTGTTGTACCAATTCGAGTAGCCCTGGTTGCAACCTACCTTAGCTGGTTGGGCCATAATGGATGGGATTGAGGCACCTCTGTGGTGCACTTGTTGGGAACTTGCTTCCAAAACCCACCATGTAGGACATTTTCTTAGGATTATTTCCTAGAATATAATCCACCTACAACAAAAGGGACACGAGGAGCACGTTACCTCATATAATTGTTATTTTAAATGTCAAAGCAAGCATTATGATAGTTTTTAAATCAACATAACAATGTACCATTACTTGTCAGTTTTAAATACCAATACAATAACTAAATACAGTATCTCCTGAAAAGTTGTGCAAAACCTTTATGTCACATATAATTAAGGAAATAGAAAGCGAACCTGTGATTTTGTGAAAGCTGTAAGTTTCGAAAGAGCTAGATTAGCTGAGCCACATTTGACACCAGAAATATTCGCCTTTTTTAGAGCTTTAGTATAGATTGAGATGATCATTGATGCACTTGTCACGTATTGCAAATTTGCTGCATCCCTAATAAATAGAAGTCCTCCTGATAAATATAAATCCAGAAATCAAAGAAGAAATAAATCAAATCAAACAAAAATTATTGCATAATGATTAGAAAATAGAAGTTTAAGTACAGCGCTAGTATATTGGTACATACCAGGAGTTGTTTGAAACTGGGCAGAACCACTTTCAGGCACAATTGAACATACGAATGAGTCTGCTTTACTTTTATAATCACTCAGCATTTTGTTGCCCGCCAAAAATTCCTGAAACAATAATGAGCCTTGGTGTATTTTCAATCTGGTACATACACGTACATGTGCCTCATGCTAGGCCGGCCACCTATCTAATATAACAAACCCGGCCTCACCGTGTACATACCCCATGAGACTAAAACCTCTGCCTCGAGTGAAGAACGTGAGATCGAAGTTTATATCGACTCAACTATCCTAGAATCTCTTATTCCTCAATACATGATGATATACTCAAAAGACACTTAAATTAATAAGCCTTTGTAACACTTATTAAGCCTTTAAGGTTAATTGGTATAAGGCTGAAAATATTGTACACAATATGCTGCATCGTTATATGAACATATTGTCATTGTTGTAATTTTATTGAGAAGTCATACTTTAATAGTTTATATGAATGTATAGTCCATATTTTTTTAATTAACCTGGGATTAGGCCCTTTTCATGACCACTGAGTAATTTAATTAAAAGTTGCTGGTACCTTGGCTAGCAAAATTTGAACCCCGGCATACTTGTTATCCCAACTGAATTCCGAAACATCCTGACTCCATCCTTTATTGCTCGAAACATAGTTCAAGTATTTGTTGCTACCACTTGCCTTATAGAGCCATGCTGCAGCCCATAGAAGTTCATCCTACACAAATTTTATAAGATATTATCAATGTTACGTTGAAATTAGCATATAGTATATTCCATGTAGCATGTATAGACATACTTAATTGGTTACAAATGTATTTATAATAAGGTATTACTTCGTACAATTTACCTGATAACCGGAATAAGAGCAATAAAAAGGGCAAGAAGCTGAATATGATCCTCTGTACTTGTCTGCAAAGTCAAAGAGCTGCAAACCAACAAACATACGTACGTGTGTACAACTTAATTACTACGAGTACTTCGTCGTATTAGCAGTATATATATCTTACTTCAATTTTTGCAATTTGAGGCGTTTCTTACAGTTTGTGCATGTTTCAAAAGATTAGAAGAATAGGTGGAATCAACCCCTTTGAACACAATTGATGCAGCTGCTAAGGCAGCAGAGGCATCAGCGGCGGCTTCTGTTCCGGGGGATGAAGACGTGATCTTGTAGAGTGTTCTTGGTGTGTCCATGTCTTCTGGGCGTTCCCAGCATGCATGATCTGCGTCTCCATCTCCTACCTGCTTAATTTCATCACTTCAAAAATATTAAACAGATATAAATAATTGCAGTATTATAATTAATAAATTAAAGCTTATGTAATTTGGAATTATATTCCATGATACACTTCTTCTGTTCCACGCCATGCCAAAATTTTCTTTTGGGGAAGATTCAATATGACAACACTAACTTTAAGGTACGTGTTTTCACTCCTTATCACACTTCTTAAATTACGTGCCTCCGCAGTGTTTGTTGAAAAATTTTGTAGGTTGATATACTCTTAACATCTAACAGCAACTACAACAACTAAAACTTTGTAAGTCTGTTACGTAACGATTATGTACTTTTGCTAACATCTAACCGCTACTACAACAACTAAAACTACTGTAAGCCTGCAACGTAACGATTATGTACTTTTGTTCAACAGTAGGGTTGTGGAGGCGTGGTCTCTAACAACTACTCGTATAGTCATATTCCTTAAGCATAAGTCGCATGGCATACAACCCAACTTATTATCAAAAGCTATTGAAAGTGATGAAGATGATTTAGCTAAATAAAATTTAGTGGTAGCTAGCTAGGATCATACATAGTACTAGTTAATTAATTAAATCTAATTTCATTTAGACCAACAATATATACATAATTAATTAAATTATTAGCAAACATGCCTGTGTGTAGAGGGTGGTAGAAGAGGTGTGCGATTTCAAGATAAAATCGGATCCCCAACGAATGGCTTGGCGAAGGTAATCAAGCTGTTTGGCTGAAGAAATTTCAGAGTTATGCTCAATTGCTGCCCAACTTAATAAGGTTGTTGTAAATGACATTGGCCACCCAAATTTAACATTATCTCCTGCATCATAGTATCCTCCAACCAAGCTCACCTGCCATTTTATTCATAAAACAAGAATTAGAATTAGCTTCAAGGATTAATGTTTTATGAGCTACACCCAAATACATGGATAAAAGTATATATAGGACATATTGACGTAACAACAAATGTACGTCATGATATTGGGGGCTAATGTTTTGATTTCCTTACCTCTCATATGTACGGGTCATGAGTATAAACTAAAGTACAAGATTTATTATTGTGACAACATTATATGTTTTTATGTTTCATAAAGCTCTAATCATTTACTATGTCGACTAATTTGTAATTTAATTTCAATTATCATGCTTATTTTAATCTTGTTATTATTTTATACTTTATTTACTTAAACTAATCCTAGCTTCCCGTCTACGAAGTCATTTACCAAACCAAAATGAGGTGGGCAGGATGTACTACACAAGTATGTATGTATATAACTTACGTTATCAGGCTTGCCATCATTTAGGGCAGAATCACCTCTCCACTTGACTCTTTGGCTCGCCGGCAACTTACCCGAGCGTTGTCCTTCAAAGAATAAGATTGCTTTGCCTAAGGCATCTTTGTAATTAGAATTAGCTTGATTGCACACCTTATCATCATTTTGCCCCTTAACTAGCTCTACACAACCAAAGAAGGTGCAAAAGATTGTTATAATTATCATTAGCCTCATCATCATAAACTTATTAGCCATAAACTCTTGTATTTGATGAGTATATTATATTATTGTGTGTAGTTCTTACAAGTACTTTCACCCATATTCCGTTGGCAACATATATTTATAGGACTAGGACCATACCATGCATGATTATTCCACGTACCATGTAAGTCCATCTTTAATTAATTTGTCTTTAATTTTATTTTTCAAAGGTGTATGTAAAGATAGACTTTTTCGGTTTTACCCCCAAAGTCGTTAAATAATTATGAAATGGTGAAGTCATAAAATATGTGAACATAACGTAAGGATTTGGGAAATGGAAACTTTTTAAGTCACACTAAGATTATTGCTCTCGATCTGTCGCTATATCAAACATGTTATTAATTAGGCCAGTATGGTATGTACCTAACAAAATAGTTGAATAAAAATTAATAAAGCATTGTTAAGTTGAATATTGAGTTAGATTTTTGACCTTATTGGCTTAAATTAACTGTTATAATTTCCATGCATGCACCGCGTATGGTGCTCCATGCTTTTTATTTAATTTCCAATGAATTGAGTACGATCATTATCAATGACGCACAATTGTACATAGTAAACATATTTACTACAAATATATTGCATGTCCAATTCAATTTAGAGGTGATCAACAGTGATCTGGAATGATGGTCCGATCCGACAAGCTTGAAAAAATACAGTTTTTTTATGAATCCCTAAACACATTTTTTTTTAAGAAGTAAGTTTCGACGATCACCACGACCTTCAATTGGTTAAATTACACCTCAATACATTACTACTAGGCACTCGCATTGTACAATTGCTATAGTTGCATGTTCACTCTAGCCTGTAATTATGAACTCATGAGTGCATAGTGCTCTTATAAGTGCATGATAGTCCAGATACTCCAGAAGTGTTAATTATGAGGGCTATCATTACTAGCTAATAAAAGTATTGAGATTTTATACTCTACAAATTTAACCTATCTATCCCTCTATTTAACATGTACCGTTCAACTTGATGATCAATGGGGAAAATGTTATCTTATCTTTTTACGCCATTATTAATTTCGATCAAGGTTTCCCTTTCCTTTTTTTTTTTTTAGACTGAAGGAAAATAATTAATCGATGAAAGTGGTAAGATTTGATTATAGCTCTTTTAAAAGTAAGACTCTTTAGCAAACAATTTTTTGCTAAGATGTGGCATTTGCATACAAATAGATTGATGATTTGATATCTTTTGCTTATCCTTTTGCATGCAATATAATCCCATACATTATCTTTTTCTTACTTAATTACGTACAATTTATGCACAATTTAGTTTATCAGTAGAAAAATTCAATAATCATTCCTTCAATATAGGAATAATTGAAGATAAGAGACTAGGAGATGTCAGCGATGCATGTGGTTGTATGGAAACTCTCACGTTACATTCTGCTGGTTTGGTGATAATATGAAGGACTAGGTTTATAGGATATGGTGCAGGGCATGCCCAAAAGAAAATCGATCGATGATGCATAATATACATCTTTCGTTCCAAATTAATGGCAATAATTTCAACTTTTGCACTAGTTATATTTATATATACTAAGCTCGATTGAGTACTAATTTTGACGAAAAATCATGGTAATTTGATTTTTATTATTTATAAAATTTTGTTGGATCAACCAATTTTAATGTGTATATTCAAAATTTAATTTTAACTTTCTAATTTTATTAACAGATAATCAAAGGTATTAATAATCAAAATAACATTATTGTGTCGAAAAACTTGAAAATGAGAGTGTGAGTTTATTTGTAGAAGTACGTTTATTTTCTCATATACATACATCATGCATAGTCGCATAGACCAAGAAGAAATATTATCGTATATAAATTATTTTCTTCAAATTAAGTGATTTTTTTATTCGTAGATATTGATGATATTGGATGTGATATCTACAATTTGATAAATATTAAATTTCAATTAGACCCTTACTTCTGACAATATACTCGTACTAGAATATTTTTTATTTTTAGGAGAAGAACCCTACCCTTAAATATGAAGATATTATATAGTGGACGGACTTGGGCTCCAATTTGTGAGCTCGAATCTGTGACCACATAGTTAAGTTTAATCTCAAGATGAGTTTCTATTCTCGCCAAACATATTTGTTACTAGTATACAGAGTACTTCGTAAAATGTTTATGGCCCAAATTATTAGTAAAGTACGTGAAGTAGTGGAAGATCAACAATGTCTATCATATATACATAAAATTTATTAAATACAAACATATTTTACCATATCATACATATAGACTGTTAGAAAATTGTTAGGATATGTGTGGGTCGACCGGTCGAGACTAAGCTAGTTGTCTCACAATAAATTAAGTAAAAAAAAAAAAAAAAGAGTATTAGAGATGTCAATTTGGTAATTGGGTTAGGTTAGTTAAGTCAAGTCGGGTCAGTTGGGTCTATTTTGAGTTTAAGTTATGCTAAATTATTATATTCAAACAATGTAAAATTTGAATCGGTTCATTTTCAGGTTCGTTGGCCTATTTTTGACACCTCTAAAAAGAGTTTTTATTAAAAGGGAGAATGATTGTTACTTCACTAGTCCACTTATCTTCAATTGGTACTTAGAATGGAATCCTACCAAAGTTATATTGGTAAGATTTTTCTCTGACATAGGCTTGTGCTCGGCCTCGTAAATTTATTTGGAGACAAGAATAAGACTTTAAAAAAAATAAAAAAAAATGATAGCTAACATACCTTAAAAAAAAAAAAAAAAAAAAAAAAAAAAAAAAAAAAAAGGCAAGATACAACAATGGTGCTTGAATAACAAAAAGATTTGGGGCATAAATTGGAGGAAATACACGAGAGAGTTGCAGGATCAAGGTGCAAATATTAGTACTTTGCAAGAGGGGACTGAATATGTGCAAGCAATTAATGATCGGATTTCGAAGAGTACCATGGAATTTCAATATTGGCAACAACGTATGAAAAAAAAATGGATTAAGGAAGGGGATTGTTCTTCGACTATGATGTATAATAGGGTTAAGCAAGGGCAAAAGAGAAGAGAAATTGTTACTTTGAGGAAGGGAGAGGATGACTGGATCACTGGTCAAAAAATTTAGAGGTGCTAATCCATGATACCCTGCCAAGGCCAGTCTCGGATAATCGAGAAGAGAGGATAGATTTAGTTCTACGTGAACTAGATTTGCCAAATTAAAAATTTTAGAATCGGATGCTGCTGATTTAATTCGACCTTTTACTTTTCAAGAAATCCGAAAGGTGATGTTTTCAATTCACAATCTAAAGGCGCCAGGGCTGGACGGATTTATAGCAGAGTTTTTTCATCAACACTGGGATACGGTCGGTCCTTCTGTGCTTGAATCGGTACAATCTTTCTTCTCTACGGGTTACTTGTTAAAGGAGTTCAATGCTTCTCTGTTGGTTATGATTCCAAAAGTGGATATAGCAGAGTTGGCGTCACAGTTTCGGCCTATTAGTTTGTGTAACACAATTTACAAATGCATAATGCCTTGTAAATAGGATGAAGACTCTACTCCTGGATCTCATTACTGAGTTTCAACATGTTTTTGTGCCGGGAAGATATGTGGAGAATAACATCCAATTGAGCCATGAACTCTTACACCTGATCAATACTAGTAATGGGGCCTCTGCCAAAGCAGTTATCAAATTGGATATGTCCAAAGCTTATGATCGAGTGAACTGGTTGTTCCTTCTAAAGGTTCTACAGGTGTATGAGTTTCCTCCACTTTGGGTTCAACAGTGTGTGTCTACGGGTTCTTATAAGACACTAATTAATGGTCGGGTTTCTGAGGTTTTTAAACCTTCGTGTGGGTTGAGGCATGGGGACCCCTTATCCCCTTATTTGTTTCTATTCTGTATGGATATTTTGTCACGCATGCTCTCCATGACGGAGAATGTTAAACAAATCAAGGGGTTACGTGTGACAAGGAGATCACCACCGATTTCACACTTATTTTTTGCAGATGATGCTATGGTCTTTTTTCAGGCTACAAAAGAGTCTTGTAGGAGTGTGGTTAATATTTTTCATAGAGTTGGTGATGTTTCGAGTCAGTAGTTGAACCTGGACAAGTCTTTTGTGAAGTTTAGTAAGCTTGCCTCAACCGGTGAAATTGAGGAGTATAAAAATATACTTAGCATTGGTCAGGTACCTCTTTTGGAAAGGCACTTAGGAGCGCCGATTGACTTTTCTGCAGGAAAGAAGGGGGCCTTCCAGTATTTGGTTGATAAAGTGTCAAGGAGGATCGTTTCCTAGAGTGCTATAAATTTGTCTCAATCGGAAAAATTAGTGTTGATCAACACCGTGTTGATTAGTATTTCTTCACATGTAATGAAATGCTTCAAGCTGCATGTTTCTATTACAAATATGATTGATTCTCTGGTAGCTCGTTTCTTCTAGGCGAATAAAGGGGACAAGGGCATGCATTGGGTGAAAAGAGACACCCTACACCTCCCGAAGGGTATGGGAGGTCTTGGTATTAGGTCCATGGCTTGTTTAAATAAGGCTTTATTATTTAAACAGGTTGTTAGAATGCACTGTAACCCACAGTTGTTAGTGGCTCGTGTCTTGGAGCCAATTCATACTTGCTCGATTTGCATTGGGGGGTCAATGCCTGAGATTCATGGTAATGTCTCTTGGGGGGGAAGAGGCCTGCGAAGCATGGGAGATAAGATAGTTCAAGGGTATGCCTAGAAGATAGGTAATGGAAAGAGAGTCAAGATTGCTAATATGAAGTGGGTATAAGGTACAATTCCGGAGTTAAAGTCTAACCTTCTCCTATGTGGGGTTGGTTTCGAAAGAGTTAAAGACCTCATCTTGGATAACCCAATACAATGGAATGCTGCAATAGTTAGGGATCGTTTTGATTGGAACATTGCGAAGAAAATCCTGGAAATGGAATTGCCGGTTACTGATGAGAAGGATGTGTTATTTTGGAATAATCACCCAACAAGCAATTATACTGTTAAGACTGGATATGCTTTTCTAATGAGTGTTTTTTCTTTGGAACATGTAACTAACCAAGACTATTCTTTCTTCAAACTAATTTGGAGATTGAATATCCCTCCAAAATGGAGTTTGTTCTTGTGGAAGCTGGTTATGAATGGGTTGGTTGTTAAGTCCAACCTTATAAAACAAAGGGTGGAATTGGAGGGAGCTTGTGACTCTTGCGGTATGATGGAAGAAGATTTGCAACACCTTTTTAGGTTCTGGTCATTTGCTAGATATGCATGGCAGACTTGCCCTTTGCATATTAGCTCTGAAATTGATGGATCTACTCCTTTGCGACAATGGATTCAGCAATATATCCTGCTTTTTTATTGCGAGGATAGGAATCAAAGTGAAAGATTACATACCTTTGTGGGAGTGTTGTGGAGCTTATGGTTAACAAGGAATGGGAGAGTATTTAGGAATGAAGGGGGTTACACTACTAGAAATAGGTCAATTTCCGACGGACAAGTATTTCCGTCGGAAAAATCAGAAATTCCGACTGATTTTAATTCCGTAAGAAATCCGTCGGAATATACGGGCTTTCCGACGGAAATTTCCGACGGAATATTCCTTCGGAATATAATTATATAAAAAATAAATAAAAAAAAACCAACCTAAAAAACGGAACACCCCCCTTCCCCTTTCAGTTCTCATTTTTCTCTCCTCTCCTCTTCTCTCTCTCCGCCTCTCTTCTCTTTCTCTTTCCTCTTCTCTTCCTCTCTGAACTCCTCTCCTCTTTCCTTTCCTCTCCTCCCTCCTTCTCTCTCCTCCGCCCTCTCTTTCTCTCTCTTCTCCTTTTCCTTCCTTCATTCTCTTCATGCCTCGCAACACTTCACGCATGAAACATCAAAGAACAAAATAAGGTTTTTTATGTCAAATTCGATCATGAGAACCTAGATCTAGAGTTTTCATGGTCGAATTTGACCTTTAAAACCCAAATTCAAGCCAATTTAGGGGTTTTGATGGAATTCAAGGTAAGTTGTCTATTCTCTTTCTCTTATTTTGTTTCGGGTTTTGCTTGAAACATCAAAGAACAAGCCCAAATTTTTGGGTTTTGTTTTGAAATTCTGGGTTTTTTTTTGGAATTTCTAGGTTTTGTTTTGAAATTCTGGGTTTTGTTTTGAAATTTCTGGGTTTTTTTTCGAATTACTTCGTATTTTTTTTGTGGTTTTTTTATTTTTTTTTTGGGTGGTTTCAGTGGTGGTTTGGGAGGGTGTGGAATGGCGAGGTGGGTGGTGGTGGTTTTTAGATCTGGCGAGGTGGGTGGTGGTTTCGGTGGTGGTATTTAGGTGGTTGGGAGAGGATAGGGGTTAGGGTTAGGGTGGTGGGGAGGGGATACGGGTTAGGTTTAGGGTGGTGGGTGGGTTTTTCAGTTGGACGTGGTGGTGGTGGGTGGTGTAGGAAAAGGGGTTGGACGTGGTGGTGGTGGGTGGTGTGGGTTGGTGGTACGGGTTAGGGGGGCTGGTGGCTGGTGGTGTGGGCTGGTGGCGGGGGTGGTGGGAGCTGATTTTTTTTTTGTTTTTTTATTGGCTTTTCCGACGAAAATTTCGGCGGAACAGTATCCGTCGAAAATTTCCAACGGACTTTTCCGGTGCAGGAATGCCTCTTCCGACGGAAAAATTCCGACGAAATTCCGTCGGAAAAGGTCGTTTTTCCTACAAAAGGTTTTCTGACAACCGGTTCCGACGGAATTCCGTTGGAAACGGGTTTTCGACGGAATTTAGGGTGATTCCGAGGGGTTTTTTTCCGTCGGAAATGAGTGTTATCTGGCATACTATTTCAGAAACTATGACCTTACAATGAGTAGTCTTGCGATTTTTCTAAAGCCAGACATGAGAGCTGCTGGCATCTCACGCGAAGTGGATAGTAATGGTGAACCACCACCAGGTTTTAGCAGGTTCAACATTGGTAGTATGGTGGATCTCCCTAGTACTCCCTTAGATAGGGGTATAGAGGTGGTTATTATGGTTGACGGCTCATGGAAAAAAGAAACGGGACATGCAGGTTTTGGTTAGGCTTACTCTATTGATGCCATACACTTTATGGATGGAGGAGGTGATTTTGGTAACACCCTTTTAGCTCTTCATGCGGAAATAATTGCTTGCTTTAAAGCGATTAAATGGGCAAGAATGAAGGGCTATCAACGTAATACAATTTTTACAGATTCATTAGCTTTAATTAATCTGCTGCGGAATCCCAATCGAAGGGAAGTCAGACTTCTTTGGACTTTTGGGGATTTATTAAAGGAAGGTGCGTTGTTAGACGTTTGCACGATTTGGAAAGTAAGCAGGGACCAGTTAACAAGAGCGCATAATATTGCGAGTTTGTGTAGAGGTAATTTTTTAAGCTTTTCATTGTAGTTCTCGTTTAGTTGCTGTTGTTAAAAAAAATAATTAAAAATAAATAAATAAAAAAAAGAAGAAGAAGAAGCAAAATTGGTCTCAATAGCACCAACTATAGGTTGGGTGCAGAGAATAGCACAACCTTAATCGGGTGCACTCTACATCACAAATTATTAAGTTTGGTGCAGAAAATGTCATAAATGAGATCAAAAAGTGTATATTTTTATTTTAATTTTTTTTTACCAATTTTCACCCTTTTTTAATTTTCCCTAACTTATTTAGTTACTTTATGATACCTAGCACGTGCTCTCTAATTACTTTTCTTTAACTTATTTTGTAATGACATTCATGATAAATTGCAACAAATGCATTATGTTTGGCAAAATAAAGTTTTCTAGTGTCATATAAATCTAAATCTCACGACACAAATTTTACAAATTCATCCAAACAACACATCATTTTCAACTAATCATCATAACACCAAAGGATGCCCTAATTTCATAATATTATGAAAAAAAAAAAAAAAAAAAAAAAAGTAACCAAATACATGTATGTATTCAACACAGAGGTAGAATTCGAGTTTCATAATTTACCAAAGTACAATTTAAAGAATGTCTTATGCCAGTTGATTGCAAAGGATTTTAGGATTAATATTTACTAATTGGGGGGTTAATGGGTGAATTATAATAAAGGGGGCAATAAGTTCTTAGCACAGTAAATTAATTATATAGGTGAGAGAAAATTTTTAAAAAGGGTGAAATTGGTTAAAAATATACTTTTCCGGTAGAATTTTCGGTCTTCGATATCATTTATGGCATTTTCTGCACCAAACTTAATAGTTTGTGATGTAGAGTACACCTAATCAAGGTTGTGCTATTTTTTGCACCCAACCTATAGTTGATGCTATTGAGGCTAATTTTGCCTAAAAAAAATTGAAAACAAATCTTGCGTACACAACTAGATTTAGCACACAACACATCAACGTCACTAAATCATCTATATAATTTAAAGATTTTTGTTCATAAATGAAGTTGAGAAAATCTACAACAAAATTTAACGAAATAGATACTTGTGATTCAAGTATCATAAGAGAGCAGCATGATATGCAATAATCGTAGTATCTAACTTGTACACCAATAAAAAAAAATCCTTTTCTATTATTTAAAGTTATACATTTCTTAAATAGTCTTGTTTCGATTTCTTGTTCCTATAAACTCCTTACGTACCAATTCTAATTAGCCCATGCTAACAATTTTCTAAACAACTTGATCCAATTTGATAGGTTTAAATTCCCCTAAATCAACAAAACTAGAAAACGTGTTCCTTAATTAACCATCTGATAAGCTTAACTAATTAATTTAACTCTCCTTGGTCGCCAAACTTGTTAAAACATTCTTTTGGGTCAAATTATACGCATTTTTCCAATTAACTTCATCAAGAAGCTCAATTTGGATTTGATCAACTAGAGACAAGATAGGCAATCCAATATGGTTTATGTTTACAAGTTATTCTCAAACTAAGATAAGATTTAGTTGATTTTGACATGATAATAAGGTGCTCATAATATTATGGATAGACGTACACCACTTATTTGGGATGATTTATTTTATTATTATTTGAAGTATAAATGGATTTACTACAGTAATTTTACTAAGCATACATAGGTAGTAGCTAGGGTACATACTAATGGGAATAAATAAAGTTTTAAAGAGTTATCTATCTATTATGTAACACAATAGGTTAACAAGTAAAAGTTTGGGTGAGACGAGTTCATCACGTGTTTGATTAGACTCACGATAATTTAAGACTTACAAATCTAAGTCCCGTCAACTGAGATTCATTGCCCTAGCTCTTAGACTAGCTCATTGCTGCCTAAGATCAAAGACTTGTTAACCCAGAATTGGCAAACAAATATATATCTTTTAGAATTGTCACCGGTAGGCGGTAGCTCACCACTTATGGATAAGCCTAGTAAAACATTGCAAAGCTAGCTAATTGATACACACGCACGTACACACACACACACACACACATATATATATATATATATATATATATATATATATATATATATAGGGTCGGGATCCGGTAAGAACCACCATCTATGTGAGAACTCATCCCTTATGTGAGAACAAATCTCAGCCGTTAGATTGTATTAAATCCAACAGCTGAGATTAATGATATAAACCTCCTAAAAACCACGCTTAATTGTCTTTCTCCACCACGCTCAATTGTCTTCTCTCTCCACCACGAAGCTTCATCATTGGCGTATAATTAAAAACTCAACCTCGACAATTTCTTTCTCCTCTTCTTAGCTTGTTCACAAGTACACAATTTCCATCGATTATTGAGGTTTGTTCATTCTCTAAATTTTAGATTATTTTCGTTAAAATTTCCAATTGTTCAGTTCTAATTATTTTCAATTTTGGATTATTTTTGTTAAAATTCAATGATGTCAGTCGTCTAATCTTATTGAATTGCATGTTAATCTTAGTATTTGATATTTATCATTATATTCTAGGAGAATTTTCGAATTTATTGTTCTGATAATTTTCGAATCATGTTCTGATAATTTTCGAATTTACTTTTGAATTTTTGTTGAAATTATCGAATTCAATAATCTGATGATTTTCGAATTTACTTTTGATTTATTATCGAATTCCATGTTCTAATAATTTTCGAATTTACTTTTGAATTTCTTTAAAATTTGTTATTCATGTTGTGAAATTTCCAATTGAATATTCTTATTTTGTAATTTTTGGTCAAATCATTTGAAATTAACGATATAAATTTTCAATTGAATGCTCTTTTTATGTTCTTATTTTTTCCAATTGAATGTTCTTAATCATTTTAACTTAAAAAAATTATAAAATGAGCAAAAAATTTGAAAATGAGCAAACCTAAATATGTCCTAGAAAATTTATCATGAGCAAACAGAATTAAAATGAGCAAAATAAACTTAAAATGAGCAACTGACAGTGTAGTCCGAAGCAATTGACACGAGGTATTGAGAATGTTTTGTTTCTTTTAGTTCCTTTTTTATGGTTGTATTGATTGTTACTATATTATTTTTGGTTCTTGATGTTTGGAATAGTCAAATGTTAGGATTTATTCAATACACATTCTTCAAGAGAGGGAAAAAAATTGGGTGTATCTTATGAATTTTTTGGATAATGCTTGGTTTTAGCTACGGTGTTGTTGTGATTAGTTGTTTAGGATGTTGATACATCAGGTTAAATTGAATGCTACATATGCTGGGTTTTGCAAATCATAGTGAAGGGTTGCATTATCAAGTTTTACTCCTTTTCAAATCATCTAGTTTTTGCTATCATTTTTGTATATCAATCATTAATTAATGCACAAAACTTTGTGTTATTTCTTGCTTTGCTCGGGTGTTTTTGCTATTGTAATTTAACAATTATTGTTTTTTGCTCATTTTATCTTGACATGCTCTCTATTTTGATGTGCTATATGGTTGCCCTTCTTTCTTTGAACTTCATGCCATGGAGCATTGGAGCTGGTGTTGCGGTACCCTTAGTTCCTTTTGGTGCTAGTTTTCTGTTTTGTGAGATCATAATGAGGATTTAATATCTGTCTGTGGCTTTATGTGCTCTTCTGTTTGTCTTCTAATGTGTTTTGACATTAGATCTGATGCAGAGAGAAAATATTAAGATATGTGTAGGCATAATTTGAAGATTGAGCAAAAACTTAAAATGAGCTAATACAAAAAAAAAAATGAGCAAATATTAAAATGAGCAAATAAGCAAAATAAGAAAAATAAGTTGTGTTCCATGTTCATGTTTAGTTTTGAATTTACTTTTGATTTATTATCGAATTCCAAAGCTCTGTTGTTGTGGTATGATCGTTCTTGTTTTCTTATTTTAATTTTGAGTATCATTGTTGCGTTCTTGTTGTTGTTGCTAGGATAGTTTGTTTTGTTGGGTTGTGCTTCCTAGATAATAATTATTTGCTCATTTGTCAAAGAGCAAATACAATTGATACCTTTTTTATCTTATCTGCCCCCCTGCTACCGCTCCTCAACTGCTCCTGCCACCCTTCAAGGATTAAGAAGGATTTGGAAGCTAAGAGGATTGCAAGAAATAATGAAACAACAGCTGGAAGTGCAAAAAACAAAGAACAAGACATTAAGCTATTGATTGGAGCTAGTGTGCCAACTGAAATAATTGTCAAACCTCCAAAAATTTCAAAGAATAAAGGGACTGGAGTTCATGAATCAAATGAAGAGACTTCAAAAAAGAAAGGGACTGAGATTGATGTGTCAAATGTTGAAATAAAAGGTAGAAGTGCAAAAAGGCTAACGGGAGAAAAAGAAAAGGTTGTAGAACAAAACTAGAAAAAGAAGAGATTATGCAGAGGTTGTGGTGAATTGAGTCATCTTGATATTAGAAATTGTCCAAAAAGAGTGTAATGATACTTTTATATAGATATAAGATTTAATATTTTTAGCACATTCCCTCATGATTTATCGAACATATAGAAATTTTGTGTTTTTAATTTTGTTGAAATTTTGTTAATTTTATATTTCTTAACAGAATCAATTATTTGCTTATTTTCTCATTTCACATGAGCAATCAATTTTTCTTAAACATGTAGGACTGTCTTGTTCATTATGAGATTGATTTCATTAGTCATCGGAATGTTATGAGGTTGAGCAAATTAGCTATTGAATAAACTTGTAGCAATTGATTCTATCATTGAATCAAATGAATCTTTGGTTATTATTTTTTGAACATATAGTTTGTACAAATGAGCAAAAGAGTTAGTTGCTCATTTGTCAAATGAGCAAACACTTCTTTAATTATTCATTAAATCAGCAAGCATTTCTTTGCTCATTTGTGAAATGAGCAACCATTAGTTTGCTCATTTGTCAAATAAGAAAATAATTAGTTACTCATTTGTAAAATAAGCAAACATTTCTTTGATCATTTGGGAAATGAGCAATCAATTTTTTGCTCATTTAGCAAATGAGCAAATAGTTAGTTGCTCATTTGTCAAATGAGCAAATACTTAGTTGCTAATTTAACAAATGAGCAAAAACTTAGTTGCTCATTTGTCAAATGAGCAAATAGTTAGTTGCTCATTTGTCAAATGATTGTCAAATGAGAAAACATTTCTTTAAGCATTCATTAAATCAACAAGCATTTCTTTGCTCATTTGTGAAATGAGCAATCAATTATTTGCTTACTTGACAAATGAGCAAATATTTCTTTACTCATTTGTCAAATGGGCAAATAGTTCGTTTCTCATTTGTCAAATGAGCAAATATTTCAAATAAACGCTAGGTATAAATGACAAAGTATTTGAAGTAAAAACTAAAAAAAATTCAATTTTGATTTATATAACCACCACAAAATTCACCACAAAATATCCAATTTCGATTCAAATATAACCACCATTTTTACATCATTCAAAGACTAACAAAGATCTAATTTCGATTCAAACTAAGTATCTAATTTCGATTCAATTCAACACTACTAAACTACTTACAGGTTGACAAAATCATTCTTTCTCTACTTCCCTAAACCTAGAAAGCCAAATCAACACCGCCAAGTATCTAAATCAACACTACCAAGTAAAATACTGAGGTTTCACTAACAAGTAGCTTTCTTCAACCTTTTCTTCTTTGCTCTTTCAGCCTTTTCTTCTTCGGCCTTAACAGAAACTATTTTCTGCTTTTTCTTCTTCCGAGGAATTTCTTTAACGGACTGAATTGTGTTTACTTCACTTGAAATTATTGACAGGGTGTACTTCACACGAATTTTTTCTATGATTATCACCTGTAAGAAATAAAATAGAAAAAATAAAGCAACAAGAAAATTTTAAAAAATATAAATGCAGGGAGGAGGGTGAAGCAGGAAGCAGAAGAATAGAATAGATAATGTAAAACATCTTAGCAGAAAGCATTTTATTCTTTGCTCATTTGGAAAAATGAGCAAAGAACAATTCGCTCATTTAACAAAATGAGCAAAGAATAAGAATAATTTGCTCATTTGAAAAACGCATCAATACTAAAGAAAAGTCGTGTTTCCAGATGACAACTTGTATGAGTATAAATCCAAAAAAAATCTGCTTTAAATAGATGGGACACAAAACAAGTAGCTTTAAATGACAAATTATGAATGATGGGTCACCTAATTGCATACAGCATATGAATAAAATTACTACAAGTATAAACCATCAGTGTAATGGATAAAAATTAATGAAAGGCGGAAGCAATCAACAAGGGAAAGGTTAAACTACTTTGGCATTAGCAAACTTTCCATTGTTGACTAGGGAAGTAAGATTGAAGGTTTAGGCCATCATCAGCCTCTCCCAGAAGCCAACTACTTTGACAACCATCCCCTTCTATTCACAGAACAGTCTAACCACTATCAACAAAATTTGATGATTCAACTTAGAATTTTACAAACATTTTCCTTCCACCACCCTCTAGGAAAATTCAAAACTAAATGTACTGACCTTTCATCACTTATACTAGAATTAGAACAGTCAGACAAGAACATCCAGTGGTTCACCTTCATTACCTTGTGTCCTTTTTCACTAATTAGGTCCGACTTCTGCGCATCAAAGAGAAGAAAACAAGGATAGGGGATTTATCTTATTACTCCCAGCTACAAAGAAGTTACACTAGTAGTCGGATCCAGCTAAGTTACTTAGCGTAGCTATCTCAGCACGGCAACACCAGAAACATAAGCCACTATATCCCATATATACTCACTGTTTGACAAATGAGCAAAGAATAATTTGCTCATTTGAAAAATGAGCAAATAATTGCTTGCTCATTTGAAAAATGAGCAAATTATTGCCTGCTCATTTGACAAATGAGCAATATTTATTTGCTCAATTAACAGATAAGCAAATAAAAATTTGGTCATCTGATAAATTATCATTGAATAAGCAAATAAGACCAAAACATCTTATTATGCAACTATGCATGGATGGTAATTTCTTATTGGTAATGTAGCCGAAAATGATTCTTGATACAGAGTTCTCCTTATAAGGCAAACTATGCAATCTGAAGTTGCCATTTGACAAAACTGAAATTTGAATAAAAGTTACTGTTTGCCAATATTCTAAAGAACAAAACTGTGCTTCGAATTTAAGTGTCATTTGAGCATATAAGCATATAACCTTTCAACCCATCATTACTTAGCTTCTTTCTTTTCAATTAAAATAAGTTTACTACTCTATGCACATGAGTTTGGGGCAATTACAAGCTCAAAGGAAGTTACACGCAAGACCACTTTGCGATTGGCAGAAGAAGTAGGTTAGGGATGTCGATGGTGCACCCAGATACTCTGTACACAATGCTCATACTCATAGTGCTCTCATTTAGAATCGCAATTTGAGATTTTTGGGTTAAATTATGTGTTCTTTTATTTCATACAGAGTATATAATGGTGTGGACATCAGCAGTTGCTAGTAGTATTAGGCTTTAATTTGAAAAATACCCCATTGTTGGCTACAAATTGATCAAAAGGTATGTATCACAAAGACATATCAAATAGCTTACAAATACAATACAACAAATTAACAAATAAAGCAATTCAAGAAAAAAAATCAATTGAAATAAAAACAAAATCACAAACAATAATTAATAAAACCATAACTGATCAAAAAAAACAAAAAGCGAACTACAAAATCGCAGATTGTAAGTATTCCAAAAACGAAGAAAAAACCCTAATTAAATAAAATTACACAAAATAAAAATTACACAAAATAAAAAAAAAATTCTCCAAATTAGACACCTAATCGTGAGAAATGTCAACAAAAATCGCCAAAAATATCTCAACGATAATAATCAAAATCATAAATCGCTGAGCAAAAATGAGCAAAAACCATAATTTTATACTCGATATAATAAAAAATTCATAAACTTAAAAACAAATTGAATAAATAACAACACAGAAAGAAAACTCAAATACCTTAATTGTCCAGAATCAAGGTATATGAAGAGCGAAGAAGATTAAAGCAAGATCGATGCAACAATGAGAGTACCAAAAACGAATTCGCAGGAACAAAGAGAATATGAAGGAGGAGAGAGAAAATGTAATGAAGAGAGATAAAGTGAAAATAAAAATTGAGAAGATTGAGGGTAGTCATTCAAATTGTGAAATTACCCATTTACCCTTAATGGGGCAGGTTGAATAAGAGCCGTCAGATGAATCACCTCAATTCAAAGGTCTAGATTTATTCTCACTTAAGTTGGGGTTCTCATATACATACATATATATATATATATATTAATTTTTTTTTTTTAATGTAAAGTGAGTTGCAAGGACATGCATACATGTAGTGAATGATGTTGAATTGAATGGATTTGATCCCATGTCATGGATATCAGATTATATTATCACCCCTAAGACTTTAACACATTATGATTATATTATATCGGTAGATAATGTTACGTTCAAACTATAAGATAAAATATCTAAATTCTGATTTATTGCTCAAAATGTGATATTTGTCTCGTTATTTCATTGTGAGACGTGGCTAATACAATACACATGGTGAATTATTCCACCAAGCAAATTACTACACAAAAACAAATTAAAATTCAATGCATGGTCAATAATATATACTGGCAAATTAGCTACTCTATCCAATTCCGATCCTTCTTCAAAGTATACAAGTATATATACAACTCATTATAAAACAAATTAAATGCTTAAAAGTCATCTTAATTAATTATTAATAAAACACGTGTCATTTGATTCAGAAACCACATACCATTATTATCCATTTAAAAATTAATCTCTAGCATAATTATAAATTATATAGTATATATATTTGGATTTTAATTTCTAGTCCTCTTAGATTATAAGTTTAATATCATAAAATACGGCAGCTTGTGTTTTGTTTGGTTGCTGACGACAGATAAATTCTGGGATACGTTTGTGTGTCACACATACAATCCCTCTATACTTTGCTAAGGCAGTTGAACAAAATTAAGTAGTGTATGGTTGGCTCTACTTCTCTTTTTTATTGTATGCTACAAGCTCCCTCTTTTCTCTACCTTTCCCACGTGTTTTTTAACACTTTTGAATCTTGATTCCCTTTTTACATGAATTTTTCACATATGTTATTACTCCATTCGTCTAGACTAATATTCAAATTGAGTTAAGGACAGAGGATCAACTGGCCGTTATATATAATTTAATCTTGTCCATGCCAATTTTATCGCGTATATTTAACAATAATGTAACGTTGTGGATCGAACTTATTAAACTAGTCGACTTCTACAAAGTGTAGTAAATTTCTAGACTTTCAATTCTTTAGATAATGCTAATTACACATGCAACATTAACATCAAATCATCAGTCTAAATAAGTGGCGAGAAATGAATTATATTCCACCATTCATATTAAAATTAATAGTTACATTACCCAACCCTTATAAGTAATAAAAAGAACCATTATATATACTAAATAATAACATGTACAATACGGAGTAGTTGTCTTCTTTCATCGATCTATCACCACGCACTACTACACTCGAGAGGCATGAGGTATAAATGTTTTGAAATAATCTCAACATAATCTTTATTTTTTTTGTTTTTTTTTTTTTAATCTTCGTATATTCTAATAAATTAGTATATTTTGTATATGACTTACTATATACAAGTATTAAATCTAATATATCTCCGAGCATAGTCCTAACAAGTACTATAAGGCCAGGTCAAAAACTTTTACATCATGCAAAAATGAGGCTGCGCAGTTACCTACCTTTGTCTACCTTCCTCCCAATACCTTTCAACTACCTCTTTCCCCTTGTTAATATAAATACCATCTTCAACAAGCAAAGAAAACATTCCTATTTTTACCAACCACAACATAATCTATCCAAATCATAAAATTTGTACAACTTCCCTCTCCAAATGGAATCAACTGGGATAACTTCTCTATTATTACCCCAAGATCTTGTCCAACAACCATCAACCCTAATACCTAATTACAATACTAACAACGATGATGATGATCGTCATCTAATGCAAATTTTCACTTCTAATAACGGAGATGATAATCATCAGTTTATCCAAAACCACACATTTTCACCCAACCCTACATCTTCATTTACCAATAATAACATTATTAATGATAATAACAACATTAATAATGTTTCTTCTTCCTTAAACAACCTATTATACTCTCCATTAACCCCTAATTGCTCACAATTTCAAATCCCTCAAACTCCTCCTATTTTAGATAACATTGATTGGGTTAACCTTTTCTCTTCGGCTTCTAATGATCCACAAAAGGGTCTTGAGCCGAGCCCGGTGTCAGTAGGATCATCAACCTCATCAGCTCCAGCTAACCACAACCATTTCAACGATAATAGTAATAACGGTCCGACTAAAGGCAGAGAAGATAAAGGGAAAATAACCCATAATAATGAGTACAATAATAGTTCAAGTAGTAAAGTATCAAGATCAATAGCATGTTCATCTAATTCTATGAAGAAAAAAGTTGTGCCTCCGAGGTTTTGCTTCCATACAAAAAGTGTAGAAGATGTTCTTGATGATGGGTATAAATGGAGAAAATATGGTCAGAAATCTGTCAAAAATAGCACCCACCCTAGGTATGTCTTTATAAAATCTATATCGATCATGATTTTGCATTTTTTTTTTGTACGTTCTTGTCTAAACTTAAATTAAATATGTTGATACGTCTCTGCTTGTTCTTCGTACTTGGAACTTTCTTTTTTTTTTTTTTTTTTTTTTTTTTGAAACAACTTGGAACCTTTCTTAATTTAGAGACAAAATGCCAAAGTAGAAAGAGCAATAATAGAGATTATTAGTGACTCACGTGACGTTTTATTTTAATATGAAGTATAATTAAATTAGTACATGATGAATGGTAGGTTTATAAGGTAACCTATTTCATTTTTTTTTTCTAACCTAGATCAATCAGATCGTCTGTAAATTGCATGCATGCATGGGTTTAATTTTATATATTAAAAAGAACTTGGCAAAAATATAAAATTGATAATTATACAGATAATTGATTATATAATAGTTGATGGAAAATAAATATGGAGTGTTAATATGTTATGGAGTATATTGATATTTGTTATGATATATACAGTATATTGATAACATCATCTAGCTACATTAATACATTATTAGCTATATTCTATTACTTCAATTCGTATGAATCATATCCTATCAAATTTCTAATGGATTATTATTCATATATTTAGAATGAAATTAGATTCAAAACATTATACATGGAATAATATATGTCTAATGAAGTACAATAAGTTTATTGATCATATGGTAATAATAAAATTGCTAATTAAGCTACCATTCCATATAAAGGTTATATGGAAATTTAAATTTAAATTAAATTATATGAGTATATAATATTTCTTGAGACGTAAATACAAAAAAACATTAGTGTTTATGGCTATTATTGTCCCAAAGAGTTCTTGCATTTCTTTTGCTGTTACATACTACTCGATCAACTTTCACAAATAGTAGTACTGTGGTCGTCTATCTATTAGATATAAATTATGACAAGATTAATATTTTTTTGGATGAGTTCAAACAATTCAAATTTATACTTCGTATAGGCTAAGATATAACAATTAATAAGGTTTGACAAAGTATGTCAACAGTCGAATAGAACATAGTCTAATAAGTACTTATAATATGAAGCAATATGTTGCGAATGTTACTATGAGGTAAAAATCTTCCATGTGTTATTGGGTTGTCATCCTACATTCGTTCCAAGAACAAGAATGATGATCGAATAAATTCATCTAGCTAGCTACTGTACTTTTTAGTTAAAGTCCTAACTTTTGTTCTTAATCTTTAATTAAAGTCCTAACTTTTGTTCTTAATCTTTATGCTTTGCATGGTGAAGGAGCTATTATCGTTGCACATACCATACATGCAACGTAAAGAAACAGATACAACGCCATTCAAGGGATAAAAGTATCGTTATTACAACATATGAAGGCATTCATAATCATCCTAGCGAGAAATTGATGGAGACTTTGAGCCCTCTTCTTAAGCAACTCCAATTCCTCTCTCGATTTTAATCTTATTATTATTGTAGTTCCATGTAATTATTTAGATAATTAACACCATTAATTTGGTGCTTGTGCACATTAATTAATTCATTAATTAGTAGTCTTGATCTATCATTTCTTTTGTTGATTACTTACAAAAAGTGCACATAGAAAATGTAAAAGAAAAACAATGAAAATTATATACTTATACGATCGAGTACATGTTAATTGCAGATCGATCGAATTCCTTAGCTTTAATTCTTTATTTTTTGGCCACGATACTTACAAGCATCTTACTATCTTGTCGTCCTACTAAATTGGTAAATAATTGCGTCACTAAATTAAGCCCTCAAAACTCAAAATTGTTACGGAGTAACCTCCTACGGAGTTTTACACTTAACGATAAATATTTCTACACAAAACCGCATGAGATCGAGTACGTAAGTGATACTTGTACAAATACAACTTATCTATGTTTTTAATCCTTAAGCCTTAGGAAGCTTCCAGAATGCTCAAGAGTCAAGAAACATAGTTTTCTGCTTTCGTCCAAGTAAAAACTAAGTCGAAGATAAAAAGTCAAAAAAACAGTTCATTGTAATATCTACGATCTATCCATTTCTATAATTCTAAGGGGTTGTGCACCAAATGTGAGGGTTTGGTGACCAGTAACTTTTAATTCTAAGTTGGTGAAGTTAAAGCCTAGCAAAAGATTAATTAAAGAATATATATGGTTAACGCAAACCTCAATTTTTAAATTTGATACGTACTAGCTAGTTGTCGAGTATGGGCGATAGATTCCTCTGGTTTCATGATTCAATTCTACTTTTATTGATTTATTTTATTTACAATAAACGACACTAACTATGGTATAGTTCAACGATTAAGTTTTTAATGCTAATCCAGCCTAGTCTTGAATTAACTCATGTTTCCTTTTTTACACTAAAGGCTTCAATTCTTATACAAGTCATGTTTCCATTTTTAACGTATATGGAATGATAACCAACAACAGAGTGCCACGTAGCGTGTGGACTTGTTTCAAAACACTTTTTAATACTATATAGAGTATAGATTTCTTTGACCTACATGTGTAGTCAACACACAAATTTGACTATTTATACCTTTAACCATCTTTATATATATACAAATCACATTAGTGGAAAAAAAAAAAAAAAAAAAGTAATAAGAAAGCAGCAAAAGAATGAAAATCAGTGCATAAAACTCTTGCCCAAACCCAAAAAAAAAAAGGTCAAAAAAGCACCGATCTTCAAAAACCAGCGTCCTTAACTTACAAAGGCACTGACTCAGTATTACAACAAAAATTAAATTGAGTGGTTATTTACAACATTTTTAAAAATGTGCTTTTTTACAAAATTAAGGATATTAGATGTGGTTTTTTACAAAATTTGATATTGTGAAATTTAATACTATTAAACTACATCTTTCAAGATCGAATTGTTTTTAATATGTTACTAAATAAAAAACTTATAATCAAAGTTAGTGCGTGAGTACTGAAAAAAGTCAACATATTAATTCTTCTGGAGAAAATACAAAGTTATCTTCTTATAAACAAAATATGTTTATCAAATGGCAAAACTGTAAATACATCAACAACTTTTTACTAAAAATGGACCCCACAATAGTTGATTTATCGGCTTTTTCACCATATACCACTGAGTTTTCACTTAATTCACCGTATACCATCGAAAACTTTCAAATTCACCATATACCACTGAGTTTAACAAAAATGTCACCACATGCCATTAATGACTAACGGACGTTAACACCATTAGTCATTAAGGCTAATAAGGCCACGTGGCAACATATAATTGAATCTCTTTTAAATTATTTAATTTAATCATCAAAAAATTTAAAAAAAAAATAGCCACCTATGTCCACCCAGCCAACCACCACCATAACCTGACACCGCCCGCCGGCGTGGAATCCGATCGGCCGGCGCGAAATCTGACCCAACTAGCCACCACCACTATCCCACCACCTTAAAACCCTCTCCCTCCCTTGAAAAACTCTCGCTCCCTAACCACCGACGCACAAATCGATGGCGCTCAAACCCCTTCCCCGTGTCGACGAACCTAAGTCACCCCTCCCTCTTCCAACTCCACCCCTTTCCCCCCCCCCCCCCTCTAAACCTAAGTTTTGATTTTGGGTTTTGTGGTTTTGGGTTGGTTGTTTGCAGCTAAATCGAGCGGCGGCGACGTGAGAGGGGGGATCTATGTCGCCGGCGTTGGGTTTCAGCATGGTGGTTTTTGGCAAAGGTGTTTTGGCTAGTAGTTTTAAGCCGGGAAGGGAGGGGGAATTCGAGTTGGGTATGGTGGTTTAGAGGAGGGACGTGGGCACCGGCATAGGGCAGGGAGGTTGTGCGGCGGCGGCGCGGTGGGGAGAGCAGTTGGGAGCCGGAGACGAGGGGTAAGGCTAGGTGGCGGTTATGGGAGGGCGAGATAGTGGCTGGCAAGTAAGTGGTGGTGGTTTTTTTTTTTTAATAATTTTTGTAAAAAGTTTTTTTAAATTACTTAATTAATTAATTAAAATAAGAGTCCATTAGAGGCTGCCACGTGGCTTAATTAACTAATAATGACTAACGGAGTAAAGGAAAAGGGGATGTTATGACATTTTTGTTAAACTCAGTGGTATATGGTGAAATTAAAAGTTTTCGATGGTATATGGTGAATTAAGTGAAAACTCAGTGGTATATGGTGAAAAAACCGTTGATTTGTTTATAATCATGCCATGATGACTAGAAAATAGACCCCACAATAGTTGATTTATTTACAAATATGTCATGATGATTAGGCAAAAATTGTTGATTCATTTACAATTTTGCCATTTGATAAACGAATGTTGTTTAACAAAGAGATAAATTGGGCTTCCTCATTATTCTAAAGCGAAGAAAGTAAGAGAAAATCTTTCAAAAAAAAAATAAAAAATAAGTAGATATCCTTGCTTTTCAAATCTGGACCAAATTTCTGTCAGCCCACCAAAAACAACAACCTCACTATCCAGCCCACTCAGTAAGACCCAGTCCACCTCAATGACTACGGACTTGAGTCACTTGACTAACCCGAACAACGTCTCACCGTCGCACACAACTTCTATACCGGAATTGATGAGAGAGAAACACAAAATCAGTGATCAAGTAAAATTGCGATGAACTGTAGATCGATCGTCGGAATTTGGCCGAAGAATCCGCCGTCTCACCGCATCACCGCCGTCGCTGTTATCGACAAACCGTTGTCTCTTTACACCGGCGCCTCCGACGGCTCCGTCGTCTGGTGGCATTTCTCCGACGATACCTCTTCTCCGGTCAGCCTCTCTCTCACACACATTTTCATGTCCACCAACTGTTTGATGAATTGACCAACTAAATTCAATCAAATTTCTGTTAATTCATACTAATTTTCACTTCATTTTGCGTATATTGCAATGTTTTATCCAAGTTTCATATTAATTGCAACATTTTATCAAAGTTTCAGCAATGTTTCCGTATTTGTACATGTTTCATTAAGTAATCAACTTCTAAACTATTCGCAATTCAATTCAATGCTTACAATCATGAAAATGGCACATTTGATTTGATTGAGATTGGTGATTAGTTTTGGTAATTGTGTTTGGTTGCAGAAGATTAAACCTGTTGCTATGTTATGTGGTCATGTTGCGCCAATAGCTGATCTTTGCGTTGCTTATCCTCTTTTACCTTCATTAGATGAAAAGGTTGATAATGATGATAGTGGTGTAGGGTTTGACAGTCTGCCCGGCAGCGATCAGGCTGCATTAGTAAGTGTGTGTAGTGATGGTTTATTGTGTGTTTGGAGTCGAGGGAGTGGACATTGTAGGTGTCGAAGGAAGTTGCCTGCTTGGGTTGGCAGTCCATCCATTGTTCAGGCATTGCCGGCAAATAGGAGATATGTATGTGTGGCTTCGTGTTTTGCTGATAATTCACGTAGTTCGGACGCTGAAAATGTGGATTCGACTGAAGGGGGTGAGGTTCCTGGGGATGAGGAATCTTTGAGCAAAAAACCACTGAAATGTACTATTATTATTGTTGATACATATTCCCTCAATATTGTGCAAACTGTATTTAATGGGCAATTGTCGATTGGGCCACTAAAGTTCATGACCCTAGTTGAGTTTATTGATGACAAACAAAAGCATTCCGCTCTTGTAATTGATTCATTTGGTAAAAGTCAGTGTATTCCATTGGTTAAAGACTATAATCTGGAAGAGGGTGGGGTGAAGCTGCATCAAAGTTCTTCTCTTGTGAATAACAGGCCTTATGAAGGAGAATTGGTATTATCTGTAGCCACTTTTGGGCAATTGTTTGGATTAGTGTATAAAACCGGCTGCATCTTTTTCTTAGTTTCCAGTGCTATGGTAATTGGAGTCATTTCTTTTGAAGACAACCATCGTGGTGGAGCTGATTTCAGTGTATCACGTGTCGCTGGAGGCATGTTTTTCACTTCTGACCATACTTGTACTTCAGAGTCCGGAAATGTTCACAATGTCATAGGTTTGAAATTTTCTGTGTGGGATGAGAGAGGATCAGCCATCATATACGAGTTATCTTATGTGGGTGACACTTTCAAGTATGAGGTTGTAAATCAGATACCTGCTACTGCTTGTCCGGTGAATGTGAAATTGTCAAGTAAGTTTGTTCAATTGCAACAAAACTTTCTTCGAATTGAATCAATTTGCTTTCATAATGAGGAGCCTTCCTTGTGGAGACCTCGTGTAACTATATGGTCACTGCATCAGCTGCCTGATGACCACGAGAGCTTTGGCAAAATCTGTAGGTTACTTGGAGAAGGGGACTTCCTTGACGATTGGGCTGATGAATCAAGTTATGTGATAAACTCTGAGGCCTCAAAGCATACTCCTGGAGTGTCTCCTTTGACTACAATGGCTAGTACTCTAGACCAGGTAGTTGCAGGCACTTTGCACAAAGATGATCAAGATTGCACAAAAGAAAATATTGTTTCTTCAACAATGATTATATCACTATATGCTCATACCCCGTATGCAATTGTGTATGGCTATCATAGCGGTCTAATAGAGCTAGTCCAGTTCAACTTCTTGGCGCAGGAAATAAACTCTGATGCATCCAAAAAACAATTTTTGGGACACAAAGGGCCAGTTTTATGTTTGGCAGCGCACCAGATGACAGGGGCTTCCACTGAGCAGGTATGCAGCAATGTTCTATTGTCAGGGAGCATGGATTGCACACTTCGTGTATGGGATCTTGAGACTTGCAATACAATTATGGTGCTGCACCACCATGTGGCCCCTGTTCGCCAAATAATCCTGCCACCATTGCAAAGTTATCATCCGTGGAATGAATGTTTTCTCTCTGTTGGTGAGGACTGTTGTGTTGCCCTTGTGTCTCTTGAGACTTTGCGTGTTGAAAGAATGTTTCCAGGACATCCTAGCTATCCTCTGCAAGTGGTATGGGATGGTGTGAGAGGTTATTTGGCTTGCCTTTCTCAGAATCTGTCAGTAGCATCAGGTACAAAGGACGCCTTATACATATGGGATATGAAGGCTGGTTCTAGAGAGCGGGTTTTGCGCAGTGCAGCAGCTCACTCAATGTTTAATAACTTTTGCAAAGGTGTTAACATATCTGGGCATGCATCCAATTATAATACCTCGAGATCCTCATTGATCCCATCATTGACAGAACAAGGAAGCTCGTTGCCATCTAATCTAGAAAGCCGTGTGTCTGTTTCATTCAGTGAAATAAATCTGACAGAGCGCAGCTCGTCATCACTCAGTAGTAGTAGTGCCAGATCTGTTAAACTAAGTACAGGAAACCATGAAAAGCTTCCAATTAGATGTTCCCGTCCAATATCTGGAATTGCAATTCTAAGTTTTGACCTTTCAGCTTTGTTATCTCCTGATGTTTTTGGGGATGTTGAAGGAAACAAATCAGATGCCCCTCTAAATGAATCACAGGTATCAATTAATTCCGAGCTGGGGACTATGTCAAATTATTCTGTTGAGCAAGGGAATCTTCGAGATATGACGAAGATTAATCAATGCATTGACTCATTTAGATTAAGCTTACTGCAATTCAGCCTCTCATTTTTGCATCTATGGGGTGTCGATGTTGAACTTGAGCGCTTACTTATGATGGAAATGAATATAAAAAGATATGAAAACGTTATGTTGGCTCCTGGTTTGGAAGGGGATGGAGGATCTTTTACAATAACATTCCCTGCTTTCAGTTCTGCTCTTCAGGTGATTTGATGTTCCTATTACATTATGTCAATTTCTTTCATACGTGTCGCATAGTATCCTAAGCCCCCAAATTAAATTGTCAGCTTTGGAAATCATCATCAAAATTTTGTGCACTGAGGTCATTGACAATGCTGTCCCTTGCCCAGAGCATGGTTAGCTTGTCCCACTCTTGTTCAGGAGCCAGCAGGTATTGCAGTGCCTATTGCAGAATGTCATCATCTGTTATCCGTAGACTGGTTTTTTTTATTTATTTATTTATTTATTTATTGTGGTATAAGTAACTTATCTCATAATTGCATTGAGAAGCTTTTTATCATCTAGTTGGTGGCAATTGATTCATTGAGCTGAATAAATTACATGCTTAGCAGGAATATTAGGTGGGAATAATGTTAACTTTTATGTACATGCTATGTTATCTAAATTTTGTATATAGTGTCCAATTCACAATGGAAAAATCTTGGACAGGAACAATATTTTAAAGTTGGACACAGGAGCTGGGATACAACCTACTAAAAACTTGCAGTTTAATATTCTGAATATGTTTTATTAAACTAACTGTTATTCCTGGAATAAAGGTCCAAAGTTCAATAAATAACTTGATTCCATGTCAAATCATTTACCAAACTTTTTGGATTATACAGATACCTTTCTAACTTGATATTCAGTCAGTCCCCTAAATTAAGCTATCGAGAAGTGAGGAGAAGAGAGAGATTGCTTCTCTATGGTTGATGAATAGTAAATTTGCTCCAACATGAAGTGTCTGATACATCTTTGTTGTTTTTGTCTGTACATCTATGTGTGAAATCAATCTGGGGGTATGTTAAATTTCTATGGATATCAATTATTATGGTACCCTAAAGGCCTTTTGGCTAGATGTAAGCTTATAGGAACACCGAACACGTCAAATTTAAGGTCTGCACTTTCCCAAATTTTTTACTTGACTCGGCCAATTTTCACTGTGGAAACTCTGGGATACATTTTCTAAAATGGAAATATTTCTGCATATTGTATCTACAAATTTCTTCTTTACCAATAAATTTGTTCTTTCTGAAAAAGTGAACTATTATTTTTCATGCAAACACCAATATTTTTAAGAAAAATGAATACATAAGAGTTAGCAGGGAATTATGAAAAATAAAAAAAGAGAGGAAACAAGGGCTAGAAAATTTTCTTGTTGGATATGTATACATCAAAATATAAGCATATATTATCTGAAAATCTTAAAGACCTCAAAAAAGGAAAGTAACACCCATTAAGCAAGTGATCACAGCCTAGTATTAATATTCCCACGCTGTTATTCCAAGTGTGTAACTAGGAAAGAAGAAGAAAAGCTGTGAGCAAACAAAGGAAACAATGGAAGATTTACTTAAGCCGGAAAACATGATTTGTTGACCGGAATACGAATACTACATTTTCCATTCTACTTTAAATAACAAACTTGTAAACTTTATGTATGCCTGAAGTGTTTCCTGTCTCCTGCAAAAAATTTTAAAGCAAATTAATGATTCTCCCCGGATCTGTTTAGCTCTAAACAGTTATAACACACAATTATACAAACTTCACATATAGTCCAATGCAATAAAACAAATAGGACATTATCTTCATCACTGCCACATTTCATAGAAAATGGATTCGGTAATAATGTGGTCACATAGCATATCCATTGGATGTTGGATTTGCATTCTTCGCCATTATTTAGTAGTTACTAATGGTACAACGATTTATGATATGTCTTCTTTCGGCCTTATTATTATCCTGGGATCATCAATCTAACTTTTTGAATCCATGATGCAGTGCTTTATCTGCATTCTATACACGTAATTTCGCTAAGAAAGTTCCTGGTGTGAAGCCTCCATCACTACAGGTTGGCGAGACCTTAATTAGATCTCTTGTTGAATGCATGCATTTCCTTTTTGTGTTTCTTGATTTTACTGTGTGTGATTTGGATGAATTTTGTGTTTTTCTTAACTTGTTCGACAACCTTTCAGTTTCTTAGTATTAAATAGTTGATAGACTTGATACTCTTCTTGAATTGAGCTGTATAGCTGCTTATTCTCAAAATTTTGAAGCGATATAAGCTGTTATTGATGCAGACTTTCTGTTGTACTAACCAAAGCTGGTAGCAGGAAATTTTGTAAGACTGTAGCATGAACAGTTCGAAGTTCTGTAAGAACGAATTTGTCTCTTTCAGCTAGGAGTATTAAGAATATAAGCCATAACTTTAAAAAAAATAAGTGAATAAATAATAAATTATAATAAGAAAAAAAAACGAACAAACAACAAGGTTTTGAACATCAACCTTTTGATTGTTACACTCCTCAGTCCACATCGGTTCTCATTTAAGACCCAAGTAGCTCAGCTATATGCATCTTTCTGTTTCAAGTTTTATATTGATCCTGAAATATGTGGTTTTCATTCAATTTCAGCTATTGGTCAGCTTCTGGCAAGATGAAGATGAGCATGTTCGTTTGGCTGCCAGATCTTTATTTCACTGTGCTGCTTCAAGGGCTATCCCTCCACCCTTGTGTTGCTTGAGAACAACTGAACACACGAATACTGTAAACTCTGTAGGTCAAGTGGGAGAAAGCGAATTGGTAAATGAGAAAAAGACAGGAACCCAGGCTAGCTGTCTGCATGCTGAAAGGTCTGCAGAAATTCAAGGGGCATCTTTGCAAGTTGAAGAAGCTGAGATACAGAAATGGCTTGAATCTTATGAACTGCAGGATTGGATTTCTTGTGTTGGTGGAACAAGTCAAGATGCGATGGCATCTCATATTATTGTTGCAGCAGCTCTAGCTGTTTGGTATCCAAGTCTTGTAAAACCCAGCCTTGCCATGTTGGTCGTCCATCCACTAATAAAACTAGTCATGGCTATGAATGAGAAATATAGTTGTACAGCTGCTGAACTCCTAGCTGAAGGCATGGAGACAACATGGAAAGCATGTATAGGTGCTGAAATTCATAGTTTTATTGAGGACATTTTCTTTCAAATAGAATGTGTAAGTGGTGCTTCTGCGAATACTTCATCTGTGGCTGCAGCTGTACCTCCTAAACTTCGGGAAACTTTAGTCAACATTCTTCTTCCAAGTTTAGCATTGGCAGATATACCTGGATTTCTGAGTGTAGTCGAAGGCCTTATTTGGTCTACTGCCTCTGATTCACCAGTTCATATAGTATCCCTTATGACTTTCATTAGGCTCATGCGTGGTTCGCCCAGAAACTTAGCTCAGTATCTAAATAAGGTTTGCGATTCCATTCTTATGTCTATAAAATTGTTAGATTCAATATTGGAAAACAGTGTCTATGAAATTGTTGGATATAATATTGGAAAATAATGACAAGAATACTAGGCATCCTTCTTCTTTGATAGTATATAGCATTTGTTTTACTTGAAGGATATCTGAATGTCTAAACACAATCTGTTAGGCAACTGCAAGTTTCTGGGTGTGTTGCAACTTATTCAGACAAAAAGTTACATAATAAGTTCAATGAAATGAGATCATATAAGTTAAAAGTTCAAACATACAAGTCCAAATCATTCAATATATTTTGAAGAGAACACACCCTGAGTGCTATTATTCAGGCAATCAGGCTACAACTGTTCATATGCATGGTTTGTGCCAAAAAGTTGTGTTAATCTGTATCATGTTCTAATTGAAAGTGATATTCTTTGCTTTCTTTTCAAGTGGCTAATGGTATCACAACTTATAGGTTATTAAAATACTCCAAATGAATTAATGTAGTAAACTTACTTCTATTGAATTTTGTTTTAGAATTTTATATCTGATAAATAACTTATGATTTTTCTGCATTGCTTGAACATTTAATGGCTCTGACATTCAGACAGATGTGCAGGTGATCAACTTCATCTTGCAAACAATGGATCCTGCCAATACAGTTATGCGCAAGACTTGCCTCCAGAGTTCAATGGCAACTTTGAAAGAGGTTGTACGTGTTTATCCAATGGTTGCTCTCAATGATACCTCTACACGCTTAGCTGTTGGAGATGCTATTGCAGAGGTTAACAATGCAAGTATTCATATTTATGACATGCAAAGGTATGCGAATTTTATCTTAAATTTTTCAATCTTCTATCACTTATCTTAAGATAATGAAATAGATAGTTAAAGAGTAAAATTTTCCATGAAAAAAGGGCCAGATACCACTAATACATTGTGGAATTAATTTCATCAGACACTGCAAATCATCCCTAGTACTATCCCGAAGTAAACTAGTTCAAAATCGAAACAATAGGCATTTCAGGAAACAAAGATGTTTTTTGGCAGTTTTAACATCTACTTTCTGGGTCCACTTCCTCTGTTTGTTACACTTGCTGCAGGGATGTTATCTAGTAAGACCAATTTATCCTTTTTGAATCCCTCGTGATATCAAATTCTGATATAGTGACATGACATATCATTCCTAAAAGCCAATCTCATTAGTATTTTCCCTCTAAGAAAACCAAACGAGTTTCCGGTTTTTCATTCTTCATGCTTTCTTTGAATTTGCAGCATGTGCTAGCAGCTTAGAAAGTGATGTGGTTTTTGGTTTGATATTGTGACACATTTACTTCATGTGAAGCCAAATATGCACCATCTATCTGAGATTAATACAGGGTACTGTAGGCCCATAGATGGGTTATTGGTTACTTGAGTAGGTGCCTTAACAGTTAAGATGGCCTGATTGGGTTGTTTTATATAGGACTAATAGGAGCCAGTGCAGTGATGTAGTCAAGTATTTTTCATTGAGCCTAAGCTTATTGCCATTGTAATTGCCGCTTTGCTGGTCATAATGTCATCAATTACCAGATTGAAATAATCTCCACATTTTCCATTGCTTCCTTAATACTGGACAATTTTCTTTTCAGCGCCTTACTGAGATTTTTTTTTTTTTTTTTTTTTGGAGGGGGGGGGGGTGTGTGGCAGAAGACCTTTTTGTGCAACAAGTTAAAGTTAAGAAACTTCATTTATCTAATTACATGATCATAGGTCGGTCCATCAATTTCCTAAATGGCATTCTTGGTTTAAGGTAATGACAAAGTTATGTACACAACTCTTTGCTTGGATTGCATCAAAGTCACCAATCTGATAGGCATAGAAAATGCAACTGGACCTTATTAAGCCATAGAAAGCTAAAGCCAAAGCTCTAAGATCTCTGTTTTACTTAGTATAGAAGCTTCACTTGGACTGGCTTTCAAGGTAGTTTTATCTAAGCAATTTTTGTTAGAACCAATTTTAGAAGCTAGTTAAAACACCCATTAGGTACTCCCTTTCTAGCGTGCACTTTCCTGTCATCATTTGGAGTTAACTACTTTGTCAATGTTTCACTGCTACAGTCAAGCAGGATGTCTGCATTCGGTGATGAACTGCATGTTGTGTACAGTGTTCTCAAATTAGAGGCTGGCCTGTAGTCTACAAATATATACTAAAATTGGAATAACAAAGAATCCCTTAGCACTGTTCTAGGGAGCAAGGATTTGTTCTTAGCTTGTATGCAAGTGATCTCTTGCTTGGAAACAATTCCTTCCCATAATGGATGTTGGGATAGGAAATTGGAGTTGAGTACTCCTTCTGTCCCATAATATAGTGTCTATTTCTATTTTTCATGATCAAACTTTAAAAAATGACCAAAAATTCTCATTAATATATTCCATAAAAGTCATGTGAGATATTGTTAGATTCTTCTTAATGTGTAGTTTTAATATCAGCTTTTTATAATTTGTATTAATACGTAATTAAAATAATTAATGGTCAAAGGTATATCTTAAAGATTGTGCAATTTGAAATATACTTTATATTAATGATCAAAGGTATATCTTAAAGATTGTTCTAGGGACCCGTATTTCCTCCTTTAATCCATTAATATATTGCCCTTTCGCTATATCCTCTGGCACTCCATCAATGGGAGCTAGCAGCTCTATGAAACGATGCCGATAATCCGCCACAGTTCCGGTCTGTTGATGAGCGAACCACTGCTCATGCAAGGTGCCGGTCGCGGTGGTTCTGAAGCGGCGGAGAAGCAGCTTCTTCAAAGCTTCCCAGTTTAACAAGGGTTGACGCCGGTGCTCCCACTGAACCACAGCAGCGCGTCACCATCAAGTGCCACTACGGCCGCCTCGAGCTGGTCCTCCTCACTTAGCCACTAAAAATAGAAGAACAACCATCCGGATTAGTTCCATCAAAGAGTGGCAAATCGAGCTTCCTTAACTTCCAGTTCGATGAGCGGACCATAGTCCAGATGTGGCGGCACGGAGAATGGGTTGTCCCACTGGTGTTGTGACCCATTCACCATTGATGAGCGGACCTCCGATCGGATTTTCTCCTGCCCAGCAGCTAGCTGAGCATTGAGGTCGTTTTGAGTGCCGCAATCTCCGTCGTGATCTCTTGAGCCACCCGCGAAGGAATCCCAGCGATCTCCTGCTCCAACAAATCCAAACGTTGTCCATGATTCAAGCGAGCCATCGTCTTCTCCGGCTTGAATCGTCACCGCTCTGATACCAGTTTGCTGGGAATTAGTATGAAAATAGCAAGTAAACAAGCTAATTAGAGAGAGAAAATGGTGGCCAAGGGGGATAGTTGTATTATCAAACAGAGTGTTCAACAATACAGTGCCTTCTTTCGAGAGGAAGGTGCTCTCCACAACAAACTCCACAATATATTTCTTAATACATTCCCCTTAACCAAACCCCCTATTAATACCCAAAATTAAGCAAGCTAACAAACTTAAGCACAGCTAATACAGAGAATCAAAAAAACAAACTAGTAACCAACTTATTCATGGATTACTATTTTACCCTCTTCCCCAAAACTGATTTCTAACAAACTTCCAACTCATCATTCTTCTGATTATTTCTTGGGCCTTCTAGCATAAGTGAAACGGATATCAGGCTTGGGCTGATTCCTTGCATATAATAGATCAAATGGGTTACTTAGTATCTAATGTATTGATTTCTCTATTCTCTTATGAAAAATAGTTTTAAGTTGTTTCCAAAAGAATGAGAATATGCTGCTTCATCCCATTTCTGCTCATGGTGGCTTGTTTCAGATGCTGAACTTGTCCTATTCTCTCTGTTTGATTTTAGTGTCACGAAAATCAAGATTCTTGATGCAAGTGGACCCCCCGGACTCCCAACTTTGTTTTCTGGAGCTCCTGAAACTGTCCTTTCTGCAATATCTACATTGACCTTTTCACCAGATGGGGAGGTAATTTTGTCTGGCTTACTACTTCCTTAATATAACTTTTCTTCTGTTTTGTTCTGTATTTTTTCTTTCCTAGTCAAATCCTTCTACTTCTTTGGAGGTTTATTGAGCCCGTGATATAGTTTTTCTTAATTACACCGATCATTATTGTGTTTTGTTATTATTTGATCTTTTGTTGGGTTTGTAAGATAAGATATAACTAGCCTTGATGTCATACTATCCCATTATCAAAGAGTCTTCTATTGATTTCATTTGGACTTTTTTTGGGGGGGTTTTGTGTGTGCGTGGATAAGTGTCTTCCATTTTCTCCATTGATAGTGTTTCTGAAGTTACCTGTGCCAAATACCTTTTTGTTTGTACCACATTAGTATTGCTGTCAACACAATTCCTGTTGAAATGACTTGAAAGCTTCGAGTGAGTCAGCACAGTGTTTAACAATTTATTCCTTTTGGATTCCAGTTACCTTTTTCGGCCTAATTATGGACCTATTCTGCTTATGTATTCCTGGGATGGTATAAACTCTCTTTCTCTTTACCTAGTCTAACTCTGTTATAGTGCTCCTTTAGATCAATAATTTTCTTCTTTGCCTTGTGGACGTGACTAATGCATTTTAGTGAACTATGTACAATCATGCTAACGCTTTCAATGCATGTTTTGAATGACAGGGACTGGTTGCTTTCTCTGAGCATGGTTTAATAATAAGATGGTGGTCATTGGGATCTGCATGGTGGGAAAAGCTAAGCCGCAACTTTACTCCCATACAATGCACTAAACTTATATTTGTTCCGCCATGGGAAGGCTTCTCACCTAATTCTTCTAGGGCGAGCATAATGGCAAACATTACTGGTAGACAGGCAAATTCACAGGTATTCTTTCAATTTGGCAATTTCTTCATATGTACATTAGTGGCTATTAGTTTGGAGTACATAAATATCCATCAATTTGGCATCGAGTTGCTATGTTGAACAGAAAATAGGAACTTTTGTAGCCATGACAAGAAAATGTGATTAGAGGTGCTGAGGTGCTTGGTGTTTTGGTAGTTTGCAGCAAGAAAGCCAAATATACTGTTCTGCAGTTCTAGAAGTTTCTTTATACTATAAGCAAATGACAAAGAATATCTGTCCCTTGATGTCTTCTTTCCGTAGTCATAATCATTGTGTAAACTATCACTTATGTTCTCTGCTCTATATATATATGAATTGTTTTGTTCTCCTGTTAATGTGCTTTACCAGTTACACTCTGCTAAGAAGGATAATTGGATGCTGTATCTGTGCTTCATGGAAGAAATTGGTGTCTTTTATGTCTCCATATTGACTCGAACATTCTTACATTCAATTGTAGCTTTCAGAGGTTTAGCACTATGACTTTAGTTGCCTCCCGTTATTGTTTGGAGATGACTGAGCCTGTTTGGATGTCTTGCTAGGATGTCCTTGTAATTGTTTGTCTGGCTTCGAGGTTTTTTCCTACTGTGCTTTGGATGATGATATGATTATCTTGGGGTGCAACCGTGCAATCTCAAACATATACCTTCTCTAATATCTATGTAGGTACATGCTCGGTCAAGTGATGTGGACAGTTTAAATCTTTTGCTTCACAATCTTGACCTGTCCTACCACTTAGAATGGGTTGGGGATCGCAAGGTCTGCTTGACAAGGCATGGGCAAGAGTTGGGGACCTTTCTTTTGTAGCTTCCACAGAAAGTTATGGGCCATGGAAGGTATGCATCCTTCGACACAGGGATTGACAAAAGAAATGTGAGAATGGTTACCACTAGCAATTGTTGACCCTGTGACGTTTTTCGGTTTTTGTGATGTCCATTTTGGAAGGTCTCATGGCTCAACATGAGTGAGAAAATATAACTTGGATTGTTGAAGAGACTCTTAGGTTGATGATATCGTAAATAGACTAGAGACAATACAATTCATTTTTGGTCTGAATTTTCGCTAATTCTTCAACTCTGTTAGCCCTTCTTTGCTTCTTGATTTTGCTTGCTTTCCCTTTGTTTCTTACGGTATTACTTTAGTAATTTTTTTTTTTTTTTTTAGAATACTATTACTTTAGTAATTTGTTACATTGACTTTTGTGGTCTAAAGATAATAATAGAATTATAATGTTTATATTATCTATATTAGTTCTCCTATTAATGTGACGTTTAAAATCTTTTTTTTTTTTTTGAAACAGTGACATTTAATATCTTTGATTATATATTAGAACAATGAAATTTAGGTTTTTACAATGTACTAGTATGGTTTTTTTTTTTATTAAATATTATTTACTAATTTCTTATTAACATAGGATGCTATAATTCTCACTGCAATTTTATTCTATATAAGAATTATTTTGTTGCTGAAGTTTGCTTCAACTTTCAAGCCATGAGAATTTAAGAAATTGAACTGCTTCAATCTCTTTATTATATTCTCAATGGTGCTCATTAGTTTTTTAATTTTCTCTTTGGTGAACAACAAAAATTTTAATTAGGTTTGGTATTCATATATTATTAGTATATATTAGCAATAACATTAATGATAAATTTTGGTTAAAATCTTTAACTAGGGTTAGTTTTTTATTTTTATTTTTTAATAATTAAATAATTTAAAAAATAAATTTTTTTTTTTAAAAAAAAAAATCCCACCACCCATTCTTCCCCTACCCAGCCAGCCACCCCATGACCCCAGTCCCGATCTCCCTGCTCCCGGCGACACCGCATCAACCGCTCTCGGCCCTCCCCCTGTCGCGTCCCCCCCAAACCACAAACCCTCCCTCCCCACAAAAAACCCCCTAAAACCAGCAAGGTGGTCCAATCGACGGCGACGCCAATTAGGGAGGTGGGTGCGGCGTAATTTGCGGCGGGATTAATGGGTAAGATAGAACGAATGAGGGAATTTCGTCATCGTTTTTCATCAAGTATGAGTTTTCTGATGAAATTTGATGATTTTGCAAGGAGAGAGAATTGAAGTTGATTTTTTCTGGGTTTATGAAAATTCAACGAGAGACCAACAAAGGTGCAAGTGAGGAAGAAGAGAGAGAAGAAGACAAGCAATGGGGGGTCGTGGGCGGCACCGGCGCTGGCGCCGGAAGAGAAGCGTCGGCTAGGCTAGGGGGTGTTGGGCTGTTGGGAGAGGAGTGGTGGTTTTTTTTATTAAAATTTTATAAAAATAATTTAATTATTAAAAAATAATAAAAACCTGACCCTAGTTAAAGATTTTAACCAAATTATATCATTAATGATTTAATGCTATTGGTAATATATACTAATAATTCGTGATTATCAAAAATAATTGAAATTTTTGCCGTTCACCAGAGAGAAAATTAAAAAACTGATGAGTATCATTGAGAATTTCCCTATTATCTATTATGGCTTCTCAATAACTCTTAATTTAAATTCTCATGATACAGCTAATCTAAATTTTCATGATAATAAAGTCTTTTGTTTTGGGGTGTTTCAGCAAAATTACCTACATGGCTACCTGATTTGGGAAAATCTATTTTTCTTAATCTTTCAATGTATTGAAAATACTTATTGAGAGAAACAGTTGAAAAATGGTGTTAAATATCTACTGTGTGGTGAGCACAAATTGACAGCGCTTAAACTTGCAAACTTTGATTAAAATTTCTATCTTGCTATTAATGCTCTGTGGATATGATTACGCAAATTTCATCCCATTTCTTAGCATGATAAAGTAACAAGGATCAGAGATTCTGAGACTCCACAGGACGCCCTGGTTGAGCTGACTTCACTGGCTTAGATTCCAAGCCAGGGTGGAACAATGCTTTTTCTTTCTGATGCCTAACGAGTAACCCTTTAATGGCAGCCTTCCTTTCTGCTCTTTGCAATTCAAGGAAAATTTGAGTATCTCATTCACAAAGCCTTATTTGACTCAAGTTTCCATCATAGAGCTTTTTTTTTTTAATATTGTAGCTGATCTGAAATATTTTCCTGTGTACTTAAGGTTGTTTTAACAAGTATTTGTTTGGAGAACCATAAAAACAAAACTAATTTGCTTTCATTACTGTACATATAACTAAAATATACATCGCTATAACTTAGGATTCACTAGGACACCGAGTATTCATAAAGGAAATCTATCTTCTGGGTCAGCCTTTGTCAAGCGTAGTAGCCAGCAAGAAATACACAAAATTACGACATAGCAACATATTTCACCACGCCCCCACCAGGGATCAACTAACCGTAGAATATAAATTATCTTCATATACAGCCTCCACAAAATGAATACTGCAAACGTTATGTCAGATTAATTGAGCCCACGAGATGTTTCTGCCTGCGTACCAACAGTTCCAGAGATAGTTGCAGCAATGGTTGCTGATCGATCTTGCAGCTCAGAGGCTATCCTTCTATTGGCCATCTGGACTTGAAGGCTAGGTGGCAATGAAGATGCTGCTAACACAGATGGTCTAGGCATAGGAGTTTGAGCTGGTTGTGCGACCTGAGTCACTTGACCCATGTATTGGCTCAAAGCATGAGAATAAGCTTCCCCCGTGAGTGCACCTCGCATTCGACCACTGGGTCTCCAATTTTGCTCTGATTGAAAATCGATCGAGTTTTCAGGCCTATTGACAACCTGAGGTGTTACTCCCGAATGCTGGGGCAAGGAGGATGGCATCCTGACCGCCTGTGTATGGAGAGGCATGCTTTGCAGCTGTCTCCCAAGCGAAGCCTGTGGAGGCAGCTGAACACGTTGGACAGTACTCGGTGAGTTGGTAAGCCCGGCTCTGGGGGGAGCTCCATGCTGAAGATCATTGCGAGGAAGTGATGTCCGCGCTAGATGAGGTGGCTGCCTATTATGCATTAGATGTTGTGGCTGGCTCAACATATGATGCATTCCCTGTTGAGCAGAATGATGATTACGAAGCAAGTTGTGTAACAAACTAGTCTGGAAAGCTTAAAACAACAGAATCAAAGACAAATTAGTACACAGATATCTTACTGAGGAAGCTGAATGGTTTGGTAGTGTACTGTTTGACAGATGAAGAGACCTGGCTTGTGATTGAAGATGAGTCCGCTGCCTTTCAATAGTATTACCAAAAGGGCTAGAACCGTGTCCATTTGACCCAACAGGCCCCTGGAAAGGAACAGAGGACACGCTTGCTGCAGGGAATCTCACATTAGGTCTTGCATGCTGCAGTGGATTAGAAGGGATCTGGGGTACTGGAAGAGCCTGGATAGCAGATGGATCCCTCCTAACATTTCTGGGTATTGAAAGAAAACTATTCAGAAGTTCCTGCGAATATACGTCTTGCAACTGCAAATTATTATACATTGAATTTGCTGGACAATTAGTCCCTTGAAAGTTATCAGTCTGTCGATTTAGCGCAGGAGTAACAGCATCTGTCAACACAGGAGTCATCCCATAATTACCAGTTGAGGTACCTGAAACGCCACCAAAATGTGCTTGAGGCCTGATGTTAAAACCAATAGAGCTAGAATTTAACCCTGCCCCAAGAGATGGACTATGCGTAGTTTGTGCAGAAGAATATTGATTCAATTCTGTGGTACATCTAGATACTGGTGGTAGGGTTATATTTGAAGGAGCACATGGGCCCTGAATATTATGCTGGATTACAGGTTTTACATCTATTGGCTCACACCGATCAGCAATCTCCATATCATCATCTTCACCAGTTAGATCATACATATTGCAAGCTTCCAGAATATCAGAAGATGAATCCAGCTCATGACCCTCCTGCTGGTTAGCTGATGTATTATCGGGTGATACGTCTTTACGTTTATGGTTGGAAACAGCTGTCCATGAACCATCTACAGATAGAATTACCTCAGAAATATTCTCCCCTACCTCTTGTAGGACCTAAAAAATAATTGAAGCAATAGTATTAAGAGTATAACATATGTAACACCCAAAAAAAAAATACAACATATGTAACAAATATGTTGCACAACTTCCATAGGCAGATTCAACTTGCCTTGACCATCTTCTGATCAACACGAAGATCAGTGAAGCACACAGTTTGATTACAGCTTGGACACCGCCAGGATGGTCGTTTTGACATGATCTCGACATAGTTGCTGAAGTCAAAACACTGCATTTAAAAATTAAAAAAAAAAAAAAAAAAAAAAAAACAATTAATTGAGAATGAGAGAGCAGGTGATATCTAGTATGAAAACTCATCCTGACCGAAAAACCCTATCCGTTGATAAATGGCACCTCCCCCCCCCCCCTCTCTCCTTCCTCCCCCAGTGAAGCTGTAAATAAAGTAATTGTACAAGGCATCTGCAAGCAACTAATAGCAAACATAAGTTTTGCAAACCAATAAGCCCTCCACCTTTCTTTTTCTCAACCAACATATAATCATTTTCTCATCCTTTTAACACAACTAGCAATCTTACCATAAACAAAACAAACAGCAAAAAACAAGTTCCAACCACCAATACTAAAAGTGTCTCTTTTTCTTCCAAGAAGGATTTGTGTAGCTAATTATCTTTAAGCTATATATGTGTGAAAAAGAGGTCAACAACGCACAAATATATACAAGGGTCTGCACAACTCTTTCAGCAGCATCAGATAATCCATAATCTTACAATCTACTTCCTCCTTTTCTTTTTAGATAGAAAGTTTCAATTTAGATGCATCACTTTATTTTTTAACTAATTAATTCTCTCTATATCTCTCCTATCACATGGGCCCCATTTTTTTTTTTTTCTCTCTACCTCTCTCTACTCCGAAAAATGCCTAGGAATCCGTAAAAAAACAAAAAGATGCAACTAAAAAATGGAGAAAGTATTATAATACTTCCCCAGAACATAAACAAATAAAGGTACAAAATGATAAGCTTTTACAACATTTAATGGAACATATATGTACTGCAGAAGAGCATAGTTTGAACATGTCTAAAGGAGCATTACCTGGTAGTGCTTGCAAGAGTTTCCTTTCACTGGCTTTTTGATGCGTGTTTTACTGCCAACAAATTAAATGAAAATAAAATTAAATTAAATTATGCGTCCCTTGGTTAGTCAGAAAGACAGCAGTATTAGTAATGTCAATTTTTGTTTCAGGGAGCAACAGCGACTCCAGCACTGAACATTCACGATTAACAGCAGTCAGCAGTGACAAGGATAATGATGACAGCACAGATAAAAAGCAAAGAGACAGGAAGGAACCAAAAAAAAAACTGAGATGGTAGATATATATGACTGCAATAATGTGGAGGGAAGTGCAATTCAGGAATACAACAGAAATACGAGGCTAGAAAAGTTGGCTAGCTCTCCGACTTTCAGGCTTGAGGCCAGGGGTCAAATCTCACCCATCCCTCCTACGGTGAGCCTTATCCTTACCATAAAATAAAAAAAAAAATTAAATAAAAAAAAAATGCAAACAAAAATCATGAATACAGCAATTCTGTATCAGCATTACTACTAGATAGGTGTTAACTTGCATTTGGCAACCCAATACAGTACAAGATTTTAGTTACATCACATTTATCTGTGTCCATTACACCTATGAGTGAAAACTGCACAAAATCCACTAGTAATTTAGGAGTAAAATTGAGTAAGAAACAAAGGCACAGAGTAGAAGACACTGTAAACATTAGACAAAACTTACCTTATAGGGCAGTTAAGACTAACCCGGGATGGCCCTTCAATAATCTCAGAATCTGACCATAAAAAAATTAAAAAAAAACAGAGAGAGCAATCAAAGATCTAGTATGTCATTCTAGTAAACAATCAATGAAAATGTTCAACCATGATTGAGCAGCTGCACTGGTGAGCAATTACAGACAAAGTAGTCATTAATCTGGAATTTTAATCACCAAATCCTTACCTTCAATTTATTTTAGATTGGGGGAAAAGTTCAGGGAGTGATCAAGCCTTTTGCAGTAATTTAGCAAATATATAATTTTGCCTTTACTTCAAACGTTTATGTCAATGAAGTTGATGAGTTACTGACAGTCAATTGCGATATTAAGGCAATTATGATAGGGTCAGAAGGGTGGAGAGGGAGAGAAAGTCAGGAGAGGTAAGAAGAAGGCAGATAGAAGAGCCAGAAAACCACAAGTTGGAGAACGAGAGAAAATTAAAGGGAAGAAGGCTTATTATTATGAATAGGATAAAATTAGCCTGATGGTTGTGATAACACTACACTAAGGAAACACTAGCTTCTCCCGCAGCCAGCTACCCCCCCCCCCCCCCCAACACACACGCACACACAAAAGTTATACCTATTAGTTCCTATAAAAAAAACACATAAATAAACCATGCAGTTCCAATAATATAAAAAGTTCAAAAAGAGCCTATATATATGTATATATAAAAGAAGAAAAATAGAAGAGACTGAAGCATTAGTTTATATACTTTTTGTTGGAACAAATTGCTTGCATGCACCAAACCACAGACAAGTCTGAAACTATAAGCCCATATACCCTCAATCACTGTCACCAATAATCTCACAGTATACCTGAGCTTAATGCAGCAGATGCGGGCTGATCATAATCTGGAGGAACAGGAAGAGCAGAAGATGGTATGACACTCATAAGAGCAATGGAGAGAATGCAATGACCTTCACATCAAAAAGAGGATATCTCAAAAGCCACTTAAAAAGAAATAATAAATAAATAAATGAATAAAAAGATCAGACCACAGTGCAGACTCTCATGTCAAATGGAAAATACCAATGAATTGTCCCACCACTTGAAGGAGATTTATTCCATATTTTAGAGAACTATTGACTATAGTTGGAAGCTGAGGCCCGTGATCCTGATAAACAAGAACCCACTTTAGAGATGGACAAAAGAAGCGGGGGGGGGGGGGGGGGAGCTGACATCAGCAATGAGATTCTAGTACTCGTGATTAATTACAAACCATCGACGAACTGCTTCTATGATCCACAGCATTGCCATTGAGCAAGATACTGCACAAATCCATAAAGAAAAAGGGTAAGCAGGGAAAATCTGGAAATTTAAAAGAAGAGGATTAGAGGAGCAGACTACATACTTCACCTGTCGAGGGGTAACAATACAAGATGATGTGTCTATGTTGTCTTTCATAGCCACGAACAAATACTGTGATATTAGAAAGCAAAATGATAGATTAAAAACGTTACCTTTAGGATAGGCAGAAATTGTAAAAGCAAGAAAACACTGGATCAATAATGAAGTGATCAACAAGATACTGAGTCAAACAATAGAATTTAAGCAAAACCAGCCCTTGTCTCTATCGCTAAGATTAAGCTATATAAGAAAATTGCCAACAAAATGTTGAGATTTAATTCCATACACCAACAGCCAACAAATGAGTGTCTAGTGTCAGCCAACTGCATAGCCTATACTCTAATTATGCTCTGCGTGTAAAACACTCTCCAAATTAACAGCGTTAAATCAACTATTAAACTCCTTTATGTAGTCACAGCCATTGCCAGTACAAATCTTGGGGTAACACTTGACATGTTACATCAGACAAAATCAAATGGCTTGTCAGCATTCTGCACTTCACATTCATTCTGAAGTGTCATCCTGTCAGGATTTCAAGCAAAAGTATAAGAGATCAACCTCTGTCCTTGAAAAGGTAAGATTGTTCAAAAATCTAAATACATCCTCTCATCCACCTCAAGACATGACCTCTAAAGAATCAAAATCTTCATTCTGCTGAAGCAAACAGTACTGTTAATGTGACTTGTAGGCATGATCATAGGCCATATATTCCAATTTCCACATACGCTCATTTTCATGATTCTTTCATTGCCCCATTGGCCATTTGAAAATGCACAACAAATGTGATAGCAATTAAAAATTTGCACCCTTCATTCTTTAGAAGTAGACGATGATTTGAATATTGAGGGAGAAACCTACAGGATCTCAAAGCTACGATATCATAACCACCTCAACTAAAATATCTAAAACTCAAGATTTATTCATGCATGCATAAGTTTCGTATCTCTATAAAAATAGAAGAATGACACGAAGGATGTTTCCACTCCAAGTTCACTGGAATATATTCATGTTCCACCAAAATTCCAAAACCATCAGTCCACCAATATATTATGCAGAAAGGGTAAAAAAACAAAAAAAAAAATATTAGGGCAAATCCATTTAAGACTTGGAAGACGTTTGACAATTACATTTTTTCTACATCTGAAAAACTGCTGTGGTTGAAACAAATGGCAACTCATCTCAGTATCTCAGGCTAAGAGTCCCTCTGGATTAATTGGATTACAATTTAAAGGATAAAAACTTTAGGAACCATATTGCAGAGCTTTGCTACTGAATCAACCTCTCTTTCAACATTTTTCTGTGCATTAAGTGGTCAGATGATAACAAGTGCAGGGACTATAAGACGTTTGGATACAAAGGGAATTCAAGGATATAATCAATCAAAGGAAATTATGGCACCCAGGAGTGATACTGCTTCAAGCTGACTGACAAGGACAATAGCAGGAGTGCAGAACTCAGGAGCTTATAATCAAATAAAAATATGGTACTCTTAGCTTATAGTGCAAAAGAACTACAACAGCTAAAAAGTGGAAACTGATACAGGTAAATATGTCGACAAACAACAAACAAAACAATGTTATAGTTGTAGACCAGATTAAGGTTAAATCTTCTTCTTGGACATATTGTTACTGGAAAGATAGAGAGAGCACTATTGACAGAATAAAATTCAGAGGACCAGAAGCAATTCAGTACATTCGCAAAAGGGTTCCAGGGGTTGCACAAAGGATGCAAAGGGTATTCTTCTTAATAGAAATATTTTAGATAAAAACTTCTGATGTGTGGACCACAAAGAATTCAAAATTCATCAGAATTTTCCCTCAATATACTCCCTTTATCCTCTTTTTTTTTTTTATGCTCCATAGAGGTAAGATTATTTTTTAAAGTTTTGGTTGGGAAGAAATTGATGAGATTGAAAAGTAGTGGGACCAAGTGTAATGGTTGAGAGAGTAAAGGTGTGGTCCCCTATAACCAAAAGTAGTATTTATGGGGCAAAAATTAAGGGACAAAAGGAGTAGTTTAAAGTGTTTTAAAAATATCTGGTTTGTCGAAAACAGTATGCTCATTTAACCCCCCCACCCCCCAACACACAAAAAAATGTGGTCAATAAACGCAAAAAGATAAGCTATAGAGTTGTTGGCTAAGCAAAGCTGCGAAGAAGAATGCAAGGAGACTTTACCAATGTTCCTAACATGAAAACAATAGTAAATCCCATAAACTCCAACCTGCCATTACAAACTAGTCCACTCCACAATTAGGTTCCAAACTTATTCTGCAATATCCTCTATATTATTACGTCAGTCTTCGAAATCTGTTGCTACATATTCCAGACACCTAGAACTAACATACTACATATTTAAACTTCACGTCAGAGTGACAATCCTCCTTCCAATTTTGGGATGTTTCAAGCTTGATTGTCCTAACAATTCAATTTCTCTCTATGCATTTGGTGCAATACTTCATTAAATGTAAAATGAAGTATCAAAATTCAATCATGACTTTAAACAGTATAAATGTCAGTTTACTGATAAACAAGTGTGAAGGTATTATTTCAACCACTTGTATTGCAATGCTCTTAATCACTACAAAATAACGATTAAAAAATAACATGATTCCATGATAAACTCATATTGGACAAATAAGTTAAGTGCATTATTGGTATAGCAGCCTATCAACATCAATCCAAGTCTTTATAGGCTTTCCCCTCCCCTTAACACCCCTAATTCCAGTATCACACACACACACACACAATATTACTATATATATTAAACACCAAGCCATACATGTCGTTTTGAAAAAATTAAATAATATATATATATATGTATATAATTATTTTAAAGTGTAAATATTTGACATAATTTCATAACATAGATTTTAAATTTTGTAACAAATATACATATTGACTTCTAGGAGAAGTTGGTCCCTTGAAAAACGAAAACGAGAAGGATTCAGAAACAGAGAGTGAACAAGATAAGTTTCTTCCGTCCAAAAGAAAACTACTTCAATTGAAGCTGGCCAAAAAAAAAAAAACACTTACTATTTTCTCTTCTTTCGCGATTATTATGTCCTTGGAGATGTGAAAATCAACCAAGTGAGTCCCATATCCTGGCTGCACCAAAGGCCAGAAACAGTAAGTGTGCAAATTTCAAAATGTAGCAAAAAATAGATTCAACCTATCCCACTCAATAAAGGTATGGCTAAAAAACTTGACTCAATCGGATACTAGTATGCTTTTAACCAAAAATAAAGGAGATAATGCATTACATAGGGATTAGAAGTCTACCTCAACTTCAAGAGACGCAATAACATGGCCTAATTTAAATCGTGGATAATACCTATAAATGTAGGGGGAAAAAAATAGTTACTTAAACAAGAAAGGACAAAATTTTGACTAAATACAAAGTATTTCCCTTTCTAAGATAAATTAGATGAACAATAATCAATATTTCACATTCAAAATCTAAAGTTTTGATTAGAACTTTTCCATTGTCATAATAGTAGGGAAACCATTAGCCTCTCAAGTCGTCACCAATCTGCAGTCTTAAGACTAGCAAGGAGATTGTTTCAAAAAAGATTTGAGCCATGGGATTGCCCAATACATTAGTATTTACTATATTCTGGGGTTCCCAATGGAGGAAGCAAAATGCCAAAAAAATTTATAATCAAGTTGGGATGCATTCTTGCAACCTCTGCCTCCTTATGGCCTCACACCATATAACAGTAACTAATAGACTGTTAACATGAATCTGGAATCTCTAACAATTCTAGCACAGTTATATTTTACAGTTTCTATTTACTGGAGAGCATCTTATTGCAATCTCTTACTTCCTTTCATTAGCCTGTTAACCATTATTCACACATGTAAATACTAAGCAACAAGCTAAGGAGCTTCATGATCATCAACCAATCAAAGCCTTAATCCCATAAGTGGGGTCGGCTAAATGAACCAAAAGTAATTATTCGGTATAGTCATTCACAAAAATCTTCCTCCTCCATCCCATGATTAAAGAAAAAATAATTTAGTATTGATCATAATCTCTTTGTCCACATAATTGGGATGTCTGCAAAAATCTTCCTCGTACTTTAAATGGAAACTTCACCCATTCAACCCAAGTGTATACATTAGATACTCATGTGACTCCTCTCACTCACTAACTCTCTTTTAATCTCTTTTGTTTTATTCTTATTCCCTTACTATCGGCCAAATATCTATGACACTACTAAATCCCTTGACGAGTGCCCAAACCTAACAGAAATATTTGAAAGGAGGGAGTATATGACAAACAACATATGAGGTTAGTACCTGGACATTATGGTAGAAACAGTTGGCAGAAAATTACACACTTCAGTGTTAACGTCTTTTTTGGTCACGAAGAAGCTTGCAACCTACAAGGGAAATATCAAAAGATAAGCTTCAACAAAAAGATCAAATTGACAGGAAAACAAGAAAGTTCAAAAGTAAGCAATGAGATACCACCTCATCCGCAAGAGTCAGAAGTTCTTCCGTATCCTGGGCACTGAACCATCCGAGTTTGCAAGCATTCTGTGCACAAAATAACCATAATTCAAAAAATGCTCAACACAAACACGCACATGTAGCTCAAAAGCTGGAAGGACCACATGGGTACATGTAACACTCAGTAAGCATTCAAAATAAAGTAGAATTCAATGAAGAGATGAGTATTCATTAGCTAAATAAGGAACTTAAATTTTGCGGATAATCTGAGGGAGTCATTTTCCCTAGAACCCAGGTCCTCCTCTAATCAAAATTAAAAGAGTTCATACATATTCACTACCCCATGAAAAGCAGAAAAATGAGTACAAAGATACAATAAATAAAGGGAAAGGGAGAAAAGGAAATAAAATCTTAGAAACACAACAAATATAACAAAAGGTTGCTTTAACATCTTCAATACTCATCAAAAAAGGGTGCTCAATCAATTCTTAGGACTTGTTCTGGTGTTTCTGGTGTGGTCAAATGCGTTAATTTAACAAAAGGTTTGGTTTGGTCTAATGTGTTAATTTAACTAAACTTAAACTACAAAATTAAACTAACCTATAAAAATAACATTATCGACTAGGATCCTGTTAGATTTGTTTCACTAAAAACTTTTCCAATATGTAATTTTCATAGAGTTTTTTAATACACGATCAAAGACATTAAGCAATAAGTAAACAAGAATCAAAAGTTCTGGAGTGGTGTGATTTGAATATTTCTGGTCTAATCTAGTCTGATTTTGACAAGAACAAATAACAATTATCCAAAAAAAAGTTAGATTGTTGGGGAGAACAAGTCCTTGGGGGAGTGTTAAATGCCACCATTCCCCACCTCTAATTCTACATACATATAAAAATTTAAAAAATAAGAATCAAAAAATCCCATAGAAATAGAATTGAAATAATAAATGAAGAAATGCACCCACTACAAAGATAATTGCTTTCTCACCACACAAACGCCATCACTAAGCAAAACTATAATAAGTGACATACCTTGACAGAGATCATAAGCACCATGATAGATGCTTGCAGAAAGATTTCGTCTTTTCGGCTACACACCTATGAGAATATGATATAAAGCTCAGAATGCTGTTGAAATCTCGAAGTATGAAAGCAAGGCTCAAGACAATGAGCTCAAAGCCAATGTTTCGAGAGAAAACAAAGGAGAAAGACAGAATTATCAATAGATGGGAGCACCTTTTTCAAAACTGGAGGCAACTTTGACGCATGGGCTGGCACCTCGCTGTTTGCAAGCCCATAGTCTATTCCCCTGCATTTCATTTTAAGCAAAGCATAAAAATCAAATCATGCTGTGAAACAATAAAATGAATCTAAATGATGATCTAGGTCGATTGAACTACAGTTGTGTAGTTCAAAAAAAATGTAAGAGATGTGGTTTATAATTATCAATCTTACTATTTCCATGTACTGGCATTGTCTGTTAATACAAGGGTAAAATCAACTCCATGAGTTTAAAACATCTATGTATCAGCAAATACTACAGGATATTATTCAAAACTGTCCCATGGCATACAATAGATCCCCACATGATTTCTTATATATTTTTATTTGGTAAGTAAGCGATTATATTGCTTGAGATATCAACATTGTCACAGCTTATGAACCATAACGGCAGCAATACCTTCTGAAAATGATCACTTTGTTCTCAAACAATATGGCCTTCATGCCTAAAAAGCATACAAGAAGAATAGGAAAAAGGCACAAGGAACGGAATTATAGGTCCTCCAGCCAATCTCTATCAACCTAGGACACTTTCTTCCCCATAACACCTTTAATTCTATTCTTCACCTAACCTTGTAAGCTTGTACATCCTGGATACCGAAAAGTGGTAAGCAATTTTATGTTATAGAGAGCTGCATCTCTCGCACACCAAATCTTAAATACTACAGCTGCCACTGCTGCTATCTCAAGCCTCTTCCTAAACTTTGACTTATTAGTTCTACTGTCAATCCATGTTAGAAGCATGCACATATCAGTAGTTTTGGCACCTCTCAATCCAGTTTTTGATGCTCTGCATGCACTTTACTGAGCTCACAGTCAAAAAATAAGTGATTGTAGGTTTCATTAATCACATTTCACATCCCTTATCATAGATGACGCAATTTTCTGTTCCACATATTTTCAAGTTGAATAACCTGTGCCTTAATTGCAATCTACCAATCAATGCTAACCATGAACCTGCTCTATACTCCCTCCTTTTTAGTGACACACTTTCCAAAATTAGCCTATAGACACACTTCCCCATTTGGAAACATTCTATTATTTTTTATCATATCTCTCTCCTTTGGCCCCTACTACTACATTGCAAACTATTTCTCTCTCTTCAATTCTCATAGTCCCCACTCTTATATTTCAAATTATTTCTCTCCACTCAAATCCTACATTTATGAATAAACTATTAAACCACTATCACTTTCTCAGTTTCTCATAATACTAATTCTCCAACAAACCTCACAACCATAATACGAGTATTTTAAACACCCTATAATTCTTTTAAAATTTCGAGCGAAAGCTAGTGACTTAAAAATAAAAATAAAAAGGGAGCACATTGTTACTCCACTGTTGAATCATCTTAAGCCTAAGGAGCCTTGCATAGGTCTTAGACTCTTAGCTGTACTATATGATGAGTTGCCATCCATATGTCATTCAGCATTGCAAAATTAAGATTGGATTTCACGTTACATATACATTTCCAAGCCCAACTAGCAATACTCGTAGCTTCATTAGTATTCCTTCTCATCCTTGCCTTTTATATAGAGTCATAGACAGTGTGTACCCATCAATGCTTAACTTTAAATATATTTACCACAAAAAATCCAACCCATGTACTAACACAAATCATACTACACAATCATTTTGAATTCACTAGTTAAGTTCTCAGTAGGCCACTACCTACCTCTTCCAAGTCCTCAACATCTAAGTGACCTAAGACAGAGAAACTCTGCATGTACATAATTCAGACAAATATGCTCTATGATTAAATAAAAAGTTAAAATTCCAAAGTAGCTACCAACATTTGCAACTCCATAAAATTGTAATGCAGAAATGGAATAAACAACCGACAACATATAATGTAGTGCATGATTAATTCATGCACATCAGTCCAATAGCTGTAACTTAAAGCCAGAAAGTTCAATATAAAAATTAAAAGCCCTTGTAAGGGAAAAAAGGCATCACAAGCGCTATCTCTAATTCTTACAATACCATCAGTTCCCTTCTCTGATTGTCTTACAATTTCCAGATTGTGTCAAAAAGAAGTAATTATAGAGGTATAA